>NC_081295.1:67300303-67603333 GCF_030435805.1 Mustela lutreola
CCCCTCTCTTTCCTCAGATGGCATTTTGTATTAACCTCTCTCATTATGTGGAGCCACAACTATACAGCAAATATTAACCAAATGTTCACCCAGTGCTGGGCTCTAGGCTTACCTTTATCATTTCATTTATGTTTCACAAAACCCTGACGAGGTAGATATTAAGGCCCTGGGAAGATGCAGCAATAGTTCTGGTGTTTTCAGCCAACCAGTGTTATTCTAGAGCTCATGCTTTCAATTTTTCGCTACATTATACACTTACTACATTATGATAAACCACGGACTTTTGGGTAAGTCTCTGATATGCCAGCACCCTCGCTCACAGATCACAACCTTTAAATGCTGTACAGTAGACAAGTCAGAGAGGTCCTGAGAAGTGTTCATTGGATCAAGCAATGAAGGTTTATTGGCGTCTTGGTGAACACTTGTTTCAGTGGCGTGAGTCTCTTTGTCGTGTTCTTCCCTTTAGTCCCTGCAAATATTAGGTGGTCTGTAAACATTTATGGAATGCACTGTAGTGGGCCGAGGAGTCGTGTGAGGTGGTTTTTTCCCACAAAGCGTGGCTGAGAAGGAAAGGAGTTCAAGTGGTGGTGAGAAAGTTTCTGAAAGAAGGAAGTCTGTGGGTAAAAGGAGGGTGTTTTGTTTTGTTTTGTTTTGTTTAAAGATTTTATTTATTTATTTATTTGACAGAGATCACAAGTAGGCAGAGAGGCAGGCAGAGAGAGAGGAGGAAGCAGGCTCCCTGCTGAGCAGAGAGTCCTATGCCAGGCTCCATCCCAGGCCCCTGGGATCATGACCTGAGCTAAAGGCAGAGGCTTTAACCCACTGAGCCACCCAGGTGCCCCAAAGGAGGATGTTTTGTGTTTAGTTTGCTAGGTTTTTTTTAGAGATGTTGCAAGAACAACGTGTTGAATGCACTAAGAGACAGTAGCCAAGTGAGGGAGAGGTAAAACAATATTAGAAAAGGGATTTCTTGGAGGAACCAGGAGGGAAGTTTCCAAAACTCTGGTGAATGAGCCGTGGACAGGCCGCTCTTTCTTCCCCAGGGGTCAGCCTAAGCATCACCATATTCCAAGCCTCAATTTTCATCCACAAGCGAAATAACAAATACCATCCTTTAGATATAACTGATATAACTTTAGATATAACTGACATAACTTCTTCCTGATTCTTTTTTTTTCTTCTTTCTTCTTCTTCTTCTTCTTTTTAATTTTCTAAATCCAGGGAAGACCAATTCAAACCAAAAGGATTAGCCCATATTTTAGGAACTAAGAAAAATATTACTTCTATTTCAAATGGAAACTTTCTGTCACTGAATTCCTGAGCTTTTTCTTTTTCTTTTCTTTTTTTTTTTTTAAGATTTTATTTATTTCCTGAGCTTTTTCTATTTACAGCTTGATGGGGTAGGACCTAGTGAGTGCCTCAGTGGGGCAGAGGAAGAAGAGGAGTTTATATTTGTGGAGCTGGAAATATAGGGCAAAGGCCTTGTTTGGTGTTAAATTCTCTGAGAACTTGCTGGGGTGGGAGGAGCCGGCTGGCAGCTGTATGAGGAGAGGGAGCCCTGGGTACTGTCCAGTTCAGCAGTGTCATGGAGAAGGATGGAGCTATGTATGTCCTCTCTTTCCTTCCTCTTCTCCCAGTCCCCCTGGCTGCCCACCCCCTCCCCTGGCATGGGGAAACACCAGGTTAGGCAGAGAATCTAGAACAGGATGTAAGTGCATTGGTCAATGCTGAGAGGAGAGGACTGGGAAATCCCAAGGGCAAATGGCACAGGAGGATGGGGAATTCCAAAAGACACTCAATCTTCTCAGGGTGCCTGGCCTGGGGAGGTACTACTGTGCGAGAGAAACAGTTACACAGAGCGTATTTATCACCTTTATAGAGGATGGTAGCAAAGCACGTTAAGAACTATAAGTGAATATGGTTGTCAAAAATAAGCAAGCAATTCCTATTTTTATTGCCTACTGTTTGTAAGACCATATGCCAGCCTCTGGAGAATTAAAAAAAGCCTAGAAGCTGTTCTTACCCTTATGGTCCAGTTGGAAAGATGACATAGGCATAATAACAACCAGTGAGCATAAAAGTTCCAAGGTTTGAGGAGCCCGAGTGGCTCACTCGGTTAAGCTTCTGCCTTCTGCTCAAGTCATGATCACGGGGTCCTGGGATTGAGCCCTGCAACAGGATCCGGGCTCAGCAGAGGGTCTGCTTCTTTCTCTGCACCCCCCTCCTATTTTCTCTCCCCACATCCCCTGTTCTCTCTCTTTTTCTGTTCTCTTTCTCCTGGTCTCTTTCTCTCTCAAATAAATAAAATCTTAAAAAAAAAAAAAAAAGGTTATATAAGTTTTCATGTAAGTAAATGATAAACACTACAGATATTCAGAGGAAAGAAAACTATGTGATGACCCATACAGCTAGGGTGAATCAATCAGATTACTACCGCTGACCTTATATCATATCACTGTTATATTTTAAGAGCCATGCTGTGAAGCCCCCTCGGGCACCAATGTGTGAGAGGGATTTGCTTCCAGGAGCCTTCTCCTGACTTACATTAATGTCATAACCAACCCACCAGCAGACACCTTCTGGAAAAGAAGGAGGTGTGGAGGTCCCTTTTTATAGCCTATTGAATTATCCAAATAATTCCCACTAGAAAACTCGGTTGCTATATCTGAATTGAAAGTAATTGTGGCATCATATAAACAAAGTCAGTTTTCTCTAATAAAAACACATGCCCCCTGGAAATTGCAGAGTTGTGTACGACATCAAGGTCACTTGAATTTTAAGGAAAGCACAGCTCTTCACTCCCAGAAAACAAAAGGAATGATGAGACAAGCATTATTATGAGTTCACAAATAAACACTTGAACACTCTGTAAGTTTTCTGCATCAGCTGATATCATAACCAGCTAAACCATTTTAAATTAAGAGTAATATCTGTTTACTATTACATAAGAGGGAAAAAAAAAAAAACCACAAGTGGAAAATCCCTAGAAGCTGGCCAATCTATTTAATCACATCTGGCAATTTTCTAGTCTGCGGGATTATTGCTTTTTTTTTTTCGAATAAAGAAATTAATAAAACCAGGGCAGACAGGATTTAACAAAGAAATTGGATTAAGATTTTATGCCAACGCTGTTCAGTAAGAGGAGCCCTATGGGTAAGGGGCAGGGCCGTCCTCTTTCACCCCCGATGTCTGGAGAAGTAATGGCTTCTGAAAAAATCGTCGGATGCAGTTGGGAGAACAGGCTCCTATAAAGCCCGAGTGAGGGAATTCTGCATGTGTTCAGGGTGAGGAGGATGTCTCACCCGGGTCTACGTTTGTTTACAAGGCTCTCCACCGACGGTTGCTGAGTAGCTCGGAATAAAACCAGGGCCCAGATGGCCGAGGAGTCAGGGCAGCGGCTCACATCCGGGCATTCACTTCTCTCACACACACACACAGCTGCCGCAGCCTTCCCGGAGCCATTGTGACTGGTCTCTGAGGAGCTCCCAAAGCCACTCACAGGCAGCTACTCCCTCCGGCAGAGCCTGAGGGGACACAACAGGCCTGCTGTAGCTCCAACCCCCTCAGGGGCAGAAGCAGTGGTGCTCCACTCACAGGTTTTGGAGGGCACCTTGCTGGATGCCAAGGCCTGAGGGGGAGCCCCGCGCTTCACTCACCGCCCAGCCACTCTCCGGAGATGGAGTAAACATCATAAACCCAGTCCTTAACCAGGCCTGGATAAACCACCTGGGAGGCTATAAAGCCAACAAAATGCGCAAAGGAGTAGCAGGGAAGGAACGTGTTGAAGTCAGAATAAGGACCCAGCAGAAGGAGATAAAGCATTTCAAGATCGATAGCAGGTCATGAATGCCAGCAACAGTCCCACAAAAAGGATCACTGCATCTCCTTTTGGAACCCCTTTCTCCCTGGTGCTTCTGGAAAAATGGAATATTTCTAAATTTCCCTTGCCACATTCTCTGTGGAGAGAGAGAGGCAGTATCATGTTCCCATGTCCTTAAGACTCAGAATGGGTTAATTTGTTGAAGGTTATTCAGAACCCTGGGCCTTTCTAATGAAATATCACCCACACCCACACCTTGCCCTCCTGGAACGTGTTAAGGCACAAAACACATTCCTACTCTCAGAAGACTTGGGTAAATCACATATTTCAGTAAGTTTAAGTGGAATAGATTCTAATAACCAGAGCCCCTTATCTTACAGAAATATGAGCTTAGTACCTAGATCCAGCCAAGTCATTGGATTTTTCCCCCAAAGACTTCAGTAGAATATGGCTGTTTGTTTCAAGTCTCCAATTCTTGTTTGCAGCTTGAATCTTTCCTCTGAAATTCAGACTTGATGGTCTAATTGCCTATTTGATAGCTCACTTTGATGTCCTAGAGTCTTAGCACCTCTGAAGTCTTTACTGAAAGGCTTCCTGCCTTCTCAGGCCCTCCCACCCCCAGTGATCCTGATCAATCTTCTCTGCTTTATTTACCCTCTTACATATTATAATTCACTTATTCATTTTACGAATCTTTATGAATGAAATGAATTTTTTTTTTTTTTAAAAAGAACGAGGAATGAATGAATGAAAGTTAAAATGTTGAGAACATTAGATTGTTTTTGAGAAAGTAAGAAGATGGGGCTCCTGGGTGGCTCAGTCAGTTAAGCACCTGTCTTCGACTCAGGTCATGGTCCCAGGGTCTTGGGATCAAGCCCCATGTAGGGCTCCCTGCTCAGCAGTGAGTCTGCTTCTTTTCCTCCCTCTGCCCCTCCCCCTGCTGCTTTTCTCTCTCTGGCTCTCTCTCAATTAAAGTCTTAAAAAAAAAAAAAAGGAAAAAGTTAGAAGATATCAAATCATTTTATTTCTACTCCATGGAATTCTACTTCATACTTATTTCTACCTGGTAGAATAACTTAAGGGGGTGGCTTCGTGGCTCCGTTGGTTGGGTGTCCAACTCTTGATTTCAGCTTAGGTCCTGGTCTCTCAGTTGTGGGATGGAGTCCGGCATCCGGTTTGGTGTTCAGCACAGGAATCTGCTTGAAATTCTCTCTCTTCCTCTGCTTCTGTCCCTACCCCAGCTCATGCGCTCTCGCTCTCCCTCAAAATAAATTAAAAAAAAAAAAAGGAATAACTTCAGGAGTTAAATTGTGACCCTTAAAGGTGTGAGGTCTATTTAACTAGGGTTTTTTTTTTTTTCATAATCTTGTTTATTTGTTTGCTTGGGGGGGTTGTTTATTTGTTTTGTTTTTAAATTTAATTGCACTCCCAGTTTGCCATAGTCCCTACGACTCCCTATGTTCATATGCTGGTCTTAGGCCTTTACACATTTCCTGTTCCTGCCAGCCTCTGAAGACACTGAGTTTGCCAACTTCTACCCTGGTAGAAATTGGTTCAATCAATTGCTTAAACCATTAGGTATAGTTTTGACCACATAATAATTTACAGTGTATCTTTGGGCAAATTACTAATATCTTTGGGTATCTTCTAACTCTGAAATTCTATAAAGACATCTATTGGTTATTTGACAGCATATGCTCAAGGTAATCTGAACTCTTTTGGATAATTCTTAGCTGGGCATCAAATGAAATGACAATTCTCTATGTGATTCTTAGTCCCAGTGATCTCTAATAGACAACAAATCAATTAAGTTTATAGATCAGTGTGTACTTTGAATTGAGATATAATGTCTCTAAATTCTCTTCCTTTGATAAAACCAGTTTGTTTTTTCTATAATGTAATGAAAGCTTAGATTCAGTCACAGGGACATTCTTTCATTATAAATTGAATAATTGTAAGACAGTATTATATAAGATTTGCTCTAAATAAAGTTGTCCATAAATTTAAGATATACATTTCAATATACTAAAATTCTTAATCAGTCAGGCCATATAAATTCATTTGAAGATAAATCTCCTTAAAATTCTATTCACAGAAACCCCAAAGTTAAATCTACTTGGCAAAAGAGACATTGATAGTAAGCCAGAATAAAAGATTGAATTTAAAACAAGGTTGGCAACTAGTCAATAATGGTCACCAGACTTCAAGCTCAAAACCCTCCGAATATAGTACTACAAACAATTTTCTATCTCTAATGAAATTTAGTACTTTTCAGATTGATGAAAAACACATTTAGTCTTAACATCAGGAAGAGAGATTCTATCATACTTTCAAACTTTTAGAGTTTCATTTAAACTTTCATTAATAAATCAAATAAACACTGTGAAGATACCTACTAATATGTTAATGGGACCTTGGAGTGCAAGAAATACTCAAGGATACCTCCCAAATATGAACATATTTATTAGGATGGTAAACCTGAAAAGAGAAATGGCTATTGAAAAAAGTATATATAAATAAAGCAATTAAAAGACACATATGTAACCAAAGAAAGAAATATGAGGATTTTAACTTTAAAAGACATTGTTCTTTGAAAAATTACAATGTAAAAAGAAGGAAAACTAAAACACCTTTAATCAATGCATATAACAATGAATATAATAGTTTTTATTTTGCCTGTTAACTTTCTTGTTTTATCTGTAGGTAGAATATACATTTTTATATTTGTAATTATAGTGTCTGAACAATTTTGTATTTGGCCTTTTTTTCCCATATAATTATGTTCTAAGCATTTTCCATACTACCAGAATCTTTATATTTAATTTTAGTGGTAGCATAATATTCCACCAAATTTCTTAATTCTTTTTTTTGCTATTGCAATTTTAGTTTCTTCTCAGTCTATCCTTAAAATATTTAATTGTAACATTACTAATTATAATTCAATACTGTCATTTCATTTCTTTGTTCTTTTGCTATATGCTAATTTCACCAATTAGGCTAAATCCTCAGGAGTTTCAAAGATAATGGAAGACACATATTAAACCAAGATACATTTCTAGCATTCAGTGACCACAAATCTTACAGTGCTGTAATGTTTGTTAAAATTCTATTCTCATAAAGGAATAGATTTGGATTCAAGGTGACTTTGCTCAATACCAGCATTGTGCCTTGGGGGAATTTGCTTCAGCTCTCTGTGCCTTTGTTTTCGCATCTGTAGAATGGAATTAGTAATAGTAAAAATTGTTCTGAGGATTAAGCAAGACAACCTATGTCAAACATTTACAACAATTCCTTTTATGTTTAAAGTGCTATAAAACAATATCACTTTTCATATTAGAAAAGCTTTCTATATTCTCTGTGCCTTATAGGAATTCTACATGTAAAGAAGACAAGTGGTAAGTTTTCAAATTTTAAAAACAACTATGAAATAATTTCTTAACCAGAAGCAACTTCTTTTATAATCAAGTTTTTTGCAGTAGTGAGTTATATGTCAATTCATTTAGCAGCAATTGGGTCTTAAGCTAGCAATCATAGGTTAGTGTTTCCTCCAGTAAGAATGGCTAGCAATTTGTCTAAGACATTTGTGAATCATTCTGTCAGCTTTATCATAATAGTAAGAAAAAAAGTAAAATAGCCACCATGTACTCGAACACTATGTGCTAGGCAAAACAACTGGGCATTGAAAAACATTGTAAAATCTTCATGACAACCTGGAAGGAAATATTATTATCCCAATCATCCCCAGATGGGGAGACAGACTCAATGAGATGAAATAACCAGACAAAAACCACACATGCCTAAGAAGTGATTGGTCCGAATTGACCCATTTGGATTGTATTAAGACTTGAAAGATGGAGAAGTCATGAGACTGAACTCTCCTTTCATGAGTATCCCTCCACCAAGTTTCCCACTGGAGTCTCGTTAAATATCACAGGAGGTAAAATGCATTTTCTTCTTTTATGTCTTGTAGGTACGAAGATGGATCAAGAGCCCAATGGTCAGTGTGGACAAGCATCAGAGTCCCAGCCTGAAGTACACAGGCCCCTCAGTCATGCACATCCCTCCAGGGGAGCCAGATTTTGAGTCTGCCTTGTGTCCAACATGTCTGGGAGACCATGCTTTCCAAAGAGGTGTTCTCCCTCAGGAGAAGGAGTCATGTTCATGGGAAACTCAGTCCGGGTGTGAAGTAAGTTCATTTTTGTTCTGGATCCATTATCCTGAAAGGATTCTAGGCCAAGCATATTTAATACATATGTATGAAGCTTCTGAGGAAAATACTGAATGTGACATTTTCTAGCCCACTGTACTTAATCTGGGAAGGGGGAGAGGGAGAACCTCAAGCAGGCTCCACACCCAGCATGGAGCTTGATGTGGGGCTTGATCCCACAAACCTGAGATCATGACTAGAGCTGAAATCAAGAGTCATACGCTCAACTGACAGGGCCACCCAACCACCCAGTACTATTTTTTTTAATAGCCTTTATTTACTGGAAAAATTTTAGCTCCACAGAAAAATTAAATGGAAGATATAAAGATTTCCCATGTACTCCCTGCCCCCACGAAAGTACAGCCTCCTCCAGCCCCAACACCCCTCACCAGAGTGGTATATTTATGCCAATTGATGAACCGATGTCGACATATCATCAGCCAAAGACATAGTTTCCATTAGGGTTTGCTGTTGGTGTTAAGTTTGGACAAATTTATAATGACATGTATCCATTATTAGAGTATCATATAGAGCAGTTTCACTGACCTAAAAATCCCCTGTACTACTCCTGTTCATCTCTCCCACACCTTGGCAACCATTGATCTTTTTATTCTTCACAGTTTTGCCTTTTCCAGAGTTGGAATATAGTTGGAATCATACAGTATATGATTCTGACTTTCATGCAAAAAGTATATCGTAACCCTCATTGACGAGTTTATAGCTTTCACTGAAATATTTATCTAAATATGATTTGACCCACAGGAGAGCACCATATCAACCCATATTTCACTATTTTCCCCATGGGTAGTACTCATATTTTTAATATATACTCATATTTTTCACTAAGACTTATTCTTTTCCTACTCTGCCAAGAGTTTTGTTTTTTTATTTTTCAATTTTGTAAATCTAAGAAAGCCAAATAACTAACTTACCTTGCAGGTTTTAAGATATCAAAAATTTAAGATTGTATTTTTCACGTATAACTCAGTGAGGCTTATATTTATTTTGACTTTTTAAACCCTTAGATTAAATGCTTATGTTATTTTTATTATCTTATTGACATAAAACCACAAATTAGGAAGACAGAATATGTTATTACAAAGTACAATTAATTGCAAATCATCTACTGATACATTATTTTAGAACAGTGCATTATAAGATGATAAATGTTAATAACTCCTTCCTGCCTTTTTTTTTTTCCCCTGAAGGAAATGTTTTCCAGAGATAAAAGAATCATTTCAGCTGTTAAAAATGCTTGAATCTGAGTTCAACTCTAGGATATGTGATATCTCCGAATCTTTTTCCTGCCTACTTTCTAAGGTTATTGGAAAAATCAAATGAGATAACACATATAAATTATATCATAAACTAGAAAGTGCCATGCAAATAGAAACTAAGCCTATGAATCTGTAACACTAAATTAGACTTCCATTACTAAGTTAACACTTTGCTGATCTATGAACATTTGTCATGGCACATTTGTTGTTTAGCTAGACACTGACTCAACTCCAGGTTGACCATAAAAGACAATAAATAGATTCTAAATGCAAGGATTGACAAACTTTTTCTGCAAACGGCCAGATAGTAAATATCTTGGTCTTTGCAGGACATTTAGTCACTGTCATTTCTGTTCAGCTCTGCCCTGTAGGGAAAGCAGCCATAGATAATATACAAATGAATGGGCCTGACTGTGTTCAAATAAAAGTTTTTATTTACAAAAACATGTGGCTGGTCCACCAGCCTTAGTTTTCAGACTCTTAGACTCTTAGAGTCTAAAAGACTTTGCCAACTCCTCAGAGTCTAAAGAACTATTCATAACTTAGAGGTAGAAAGAGGGCTCTAGAAATCCTACACAGAGCACAAAGGCCTAGTACTAACTGTTTACTTGAGGGCCTGGTATATGCCCCATTTGTTAGGAGCTAGGGATAGATTAATGAATAATTGGAATTCCATATAAGAAGAAACAATAAACAAAGAGCTGGAAGGAATTTAAGGCAACACTGTGATTCATCCTTCTACTTTATCTGAAATAATAGGTGAATCATTCATTGATTTACAATGGATAACTGCCTCTGACTTTGCTAAGTTTTTTTCTTAAGGTCACCACGAATCAAGAAGACATTTGATGTGTTAACAATTTAACAATGAACTTATATTTTCTGATCTTATCAGAATGAAACCATGAGATAGTTCCTTGAGACGGTGCCTCTGTCTTTTTAGGAAGTGGCCTTATATGATGAGAAGAAGATGGAGAAGCTGTTGATACACAGGGCTCGTAGTAAAGACTCTTAAATTTTGCCTCCAACAACTCCTGATGTGGATAATTTTTTTTAAAGATTTTATTTATTTATTTGACAGAGATCACAAGTAGGAAAGAGGAAGGCAGTGGGGGAGGGAAGCAGGCTCCTGCTGAGCAGAGAGCCTCATGTGGGGCTCGATCCCAGGACCCTGGGATCATGACCTGAGCTGAAAGCAGAGGTTTAACTCATTGAGCCACCCAGGTGCCCCTGATCTGGATAATTTTAAGTAAGTCATTAATTCTTCCTTTCCTTTCAGTGTTCCCTCCTATGAAAATCAAGATTATTCACGCTTGCCATCTGGTCTTTCCGGGGGTTTTTTAGTACTTTGAGGATGAGGGGTTTTTAAAACATTTTGTAAGTATAAACTTATGTATAAATAGTGTGCTGGAGTCAGGCAACCCACATTCTGATGCCAGCTCTGCCACAAAGTCAATATATGAACTTGAGCAAGTCACATAACCTCTCAAACATATGAAGAGCCTAATCCAGTTAACTCTAAACCTCTTTTTAGTCTGAAATCCTATAGTTGGACTTGATCTATAAATGAAAATAAACTCTGTATCTGGCATGAAAAGATAAAACATAGAAAATGAGGTAAGAATGTTTCAAATAAAATAATAGCGCAAATAGAGTACTAGTCCCTTAAGAATATGGGGGAGGGGGTGGGTTCTGACTTTAAAAATAGTACATTCTAAGGGCACCCAGGTGGCTCAGTTGGTTAAGCAGTTAAGAGTCTGACTCCTTTTGGTGTATGTGCTTGGCTGAGGAGCCAATGGGGCGAAGCTACCATCTGTGGGATTATGACTGAACGCCTCTAAGTCAGAATCCCGCCCAGGCGGAACGATACGGCAGCGCCGCGGAGCCTCGGTTGGCCTCGGATAGCCGGTCCCCCGCCGTCCCCGCCGGCGGGCCGCTGCGCGCGCCCCGCGTGGCGTGGCGTGCCCCGCCGCGCGTCGGGACCGGGGTCCGGTGCGGAGAGCCCCTCGTCCCGGGAAACGGGGCGCGGCCGGAAAGGGGGCCGCCCCCTCGCCCGTCACGCAACGCACGTTCGTGGGGAACCTGGTGCTAAACCATTCGTAGACGACCTGCTTCTGGGTCGGGGTTTCGTACGTAGCAGAGCAGCTCCCTCGCTGCGATCTATTGAAAGTCAGCCCTCGACACAAGGGTTTGTAAAAAGAAGAAAAAATAAAAATAAAAAAATAAAAAAATTAAAAAAAAAAAAAAAAAAAAGAGTCTGACTCCTGATTTTGGCTCAGGTCATGATCTCAGGATTGTGGGATCGAGCCCCCCACGGGACTCCGCACTGAGTGTGTAGCCTGCTTAAGATCCTCTCCCTCTCTCTCTGCCCTTACCCTGCAACTCATCTGTGTGCCCTCTCTCTCTAAAAAATAATAATTCAAAAATAGTACATTCTAAATGCAACTTTCAATGGCCAGAACTTGGTAAGAGTTATATTGCAGTTACTTTGTGCCAGGCTTTGCCAATAGTTTAGTTAGGGTCCTTTAAACATATTTCTCCCATGGAAGATGTTAGGATATATGTATTGCCAATAAATCACCCAAATGAATAACAATATTGTGATATCACTAGTAGTGCTGTCTAAAATGGACTGTTTACAAATTGAACAGAGCTTTATGGAAATGAGATGGAAAGATGATAACACTGAGCTATGTAAGTTGAGTAATTACTACTGAGTATTACTGAGTAATTACTGAGTAATACACACTAGTGGAACTCAAGTTGTAGCATTTCTGTCTGAAATCAACTTTTGGTCCATATAGAAATGAAGACTGACGTAGCTTTTCATTGGGTACATGTTGACTAAACATATTTACAGACTTTGTTCTGTACCATCTCTCACAGCACCTTCAACATCAAGATCAACCAAGCTGAAAGGAAAAGAGAAAGATCTGTTTTAGAGTAGGAATAAGGAAGGAAATCTAGAATGAAGGAAAGCATAGGATTGGTTTAAGATGGCAGCCTGACGGTATAATGTCTTCCCTCCTTCCTGCTCTAAATGACAGGAAAACATACACACACAAACATTTTCATTTATAATATTGCTAGAAAACAAGACATGCCATTGTATAAATAAGAGACAATGAGGAATCTCTGAAAAACAGAAGGCAGGTAGGATTATGAAGTCCAGAAGGAAACCAGAATCCAAAAGGGTCATATCAAAGAACTACTCCAACAGATGGGAACACTGCAAGCCTACATATTCGAAAGGACTCCGTAAGTAGGAAACTAAAGCTGTTCTGGGCAAGGTCTAATAAAAGGAATGTAGTTTTAGCAATATAAATTTTAGACAAGATACAATCTAAGACAAAACAATTTTGAAAAAACAAAGAGGAATATTTCACATTGATGAAAGATACCTGCCAAGAAGATAAAACATTCACAAACCTGGGGCACCTGGATTGCTCAGTTAGTTAAATGTCTGCCTCTTGATTTCGACTCGGGTCATGATCTCAGGTTTGTAAGACTGAGCGCCACATCAGGTTCTGTTCTTACTGGGGAGTCTGCTTGAGATTCTCTTTCTTCCTCTGCCCTCCCTTTGCCCCATATGCTTGCACTCTCTCTCAAATAATAAATTAATAAATCTTTAAAAAAAATTCACAAACCTTTTTGTACTTAATAAGACAACATGGAGGTCTCTAAAACAACCACTAATAGAAATACAATGAAAAATTAGTTGATTTGTGTCATAGAGGGGAGTTTTTGTCATGCTTCTAGAGTCTTCCGAGAAGACTAAAAATAAGTCAGGATAGAGGATTTTAATAAAACAATTAACGAAATATGATTTATTTAGAAATTTGTATCTAATAAACAAAGAAAACACATATTTTAAGCATACATGGTACAATTGCATAAACTGACCAAGAATTAGATTATGAAGCATATTTCATCAAATTCCAAAAAGGCATAAGTCACACAGACCACACGAGCTGATTACAATTTGATAAAATTAGACACTAACAACAACATGAGAGCCAACTGCCATCCCCGGCCAATCCTTTCACCTAGAATCCACAAACACCCTACTATTAACTCTGGATTTATTTAGAAAATGAAAAGAGGAAATTAAAAACTTTTAAGTACTTATTCCACTGCCAAGAAAATGCAAAATGAAACTATGAGACTGTATTTGTTTTGAATCGATTAGATTGTTAAAAGTTGATTGTTAAAAGTTGAAAAGATTGATAATGTCATATTGGTGAAAACATCGGCCAAAATGTTACTGGTAGAATTTTTACGGCAATGTTCCTCTATTAAAAATTCTTAAGATCTCATACCTTTTAATTTAGCAAATCTGTGTGTCCACCTTTACCCTCAGTACATCCTTGCTTGTGTAATGCTGGGGATGGGTACAATAATAACCGTTGTGATATTGGAGGTGGCGGAAAAAAAACAGGGGAGTGGGGGACCATCTGTGGGTAACAAGACTGTAAACTCAGAGGGAATTGTTGATTATGGCATCTCCGTATTGTGGGACAGTATATAGCAGTTAAAAACAATGCCCATATATACTGATGTATCCCAAGTTAAGTTAGGAAAGCAAGTTGAAGGTGAATAATATACATGTATATATATAAAATATGCATATTATATATATACAACATTAGCATTACCACATTTTTTTAAACTTCATATTTTTCTCTCAATGTGTATGTGTGTGTCTATCTATGAATGTGTGCACACAAGTTTGTATGTCTGTGTGTAAAAATGCAAGTAGAAAGATCTGGAAGTATGCTCACCAAACTGAACTGGTAATTACCCCCTTCTGATGATTAGAATAGAGAAGTAATGAGGTAAGGGAAAGGTAGTCAAGAAGGACTTCAGCTGTCTCTACTGGTTGAGTTTTTCAGACCATAATAATATATGACCCATGAGTTTGGGGAAAATGCCATGCCCACCAGGAGACTCACTTGTAGAAAGTAACTAGTTACAACTCAGCCTATCGGTTGAAAGTCAGGCACCATCACTAAGATGGTTTCCCACCTCAAAACCATTCCATCACTACAGAGAAAGACTCCTGGAGGAAAATGGACAGTGCATGACCTTTGTGCTTCCACGGCACCTAGCTTCTACTTCTGTTTGTCAGTTATGCTGCCCTGCCCTGTTTGATGTCTTCATTGTGTCCATTTATTCTTTACACTCTCTGCAGTCATAGGGTCTAATGTTTGTTCAACTTCCTGTCTCCTCCAGACCCTGTATATGCACTGTAAGTTTGAGGTGTTCTTTTTTTTTTTTTTTTTTTTTTTTTTTTTTTTTTTTTTTTTTCCTCATTGCCTTTATTAGCTGAAATTGAAATTTTGTTCATAAAAGTTTTTTGAACATGAAAAGCAGAAACTAAGGCCGCAAACTCTGCAGCCCATGCTGGCTGGAAATCCTATGCATTCCAGAGGCACTGCATGGCCAGGGCTCACGGCTGATTCTCATTAAGCTTGCCCTCTCATATGGGATAGATTTGGCGGAGGGAGGATTTCTTCAGACTCCTCTGTCTTCCAATGGAAGGCAGCTCGAGAGGTGCTTAGTCAGAGACCAACAGCTGAAGCCGGGGCACCCTGCACTGTTTTCCAGGCCCGAGTGAAGTCAGCCCTCCAGAAGGAGCCATCTGACTGGGAGAAGTTATTAACATGTTACTACAGACAAAAGAATTAACCCTGAGTCTTTGCTGCGATGAAATATAAGGTCACTGCCTCTTCTTCCTCCTCAGAGACTCACCAAAGACAATAATAGAAGGTACTTCTAATGAAGCAGACTTTACACAGTTCTGGGAGCGAGTCAGCCCCAAGAGGCTTCTTCAGTGTTTGAGAGACCTTACCTCCATCTGTTGGGCTACCACGGCCCAAGGAGGCGCACCGTTATTTTATTTATTTCCTCTCAAAATTGTTGAGCTCTTTCTTTGAAGCCCAGGAAGCTCAGTACAAAGTGGTCAGCTGAGCAATAGTTTCCATGCTGGCTTACTTTCATATCGCTTTGAGTTTTTCTGATCCTTCTTAAGAGGAGGCTATAAAAAAATATACTTAAATCATCCAGATGGCTTTATAGATTTCTGGTTTCTTTCAATTTACATAGTAAAAAAAATTTTTTTATGAAGGCTTATAGGGAATAAAATAATAGTGCTTCTATTGCCCTCTTCCCCCAGTTTTCTACTCTTGGCATGACATATTATGGTCTCCGAAGGATGTAGGGTGATTTCTAGGCTTAGCACTCATAATGGTTCTTGTTCTGCACCGAATTTTATGCCATGTAGTCTTTGGGAAAGCTCTCATCACATAAAACAAAAGATGAGACCGCTAAGTGGGGAAGGGGGACAAGAAAAAGAGCCCCCTTTGTTGCTCTGTATATTGAGAATATAGTGGAGTAGATGGCATTCTAACCAAAATCCTGGGTTCTACATCAGGCTCTGCCTCTGGCAGATCACGTGCCCGTAGTCATGTTTGTTTGTTCTTCGATAGTCTGAGGCTCTCCTGCAAGCCCTGAAGAAGAAAACAGTGCTGCCCACCTCACAGGACCCCTCGGTGAGAGGATGAGGAGCAAATGAGCTCATAAGAAAAACAAAACCATAAGCAGGAACACCTGGGTGACCAGACGTTTAAGCACTGGACTCTGTTTCTGCTCAGGTTGAAACTCGAGGTCCTGAGATCGAGCCCCCTATAGGGCTCTGCTCTCAGTGGGAAATCTGCTTAAGATTCTCTCTCTACCTCTGCCCATCCTGCTTGTGCACTCTCTGCATGCCCCCCCAATAAACAAATAAATCTTTGGGAGAAAAAAACATAAATAGCATTTGAAATATTATCAGTTGGCAAACACACCTAAGTGTAATAAAATCTGGAAAGACTTTAAAACAAGTAAATCAGTCTTAAGCAAAACATTCATCACATTTCTACACTTTCTTCATTAAAATAATAATAATAATAATAATAATAATAAAAGAATACTACCTGGAAAATAATGTCTTAGGAAACATTAAAAATGACTCACTAAGTTACCCCCTTAGGATAGTGAAAATCTCTCTAATTACTATTGCCATTATATATCAGAAATTATTATTCTAATACAGAGGCAGAATTAGAAGAAAGATAGTTTTACCCGCCCCTCCCCCAAAAAAATAACCTTGGAAATCTTTTTACTAGAAAAGCAGCATTTTAAAAAATGTGTATTTCAAGCAGGGGTATATAAAATAGAGGAAACTCTATTAGTTTCTCTTTTATGTTTTCAATATTTTTTTCCTTGTGTTCTACAGTAATTTGAAATGTCCTAAGTGACTTCTAATTCAAGCAATTCTCTTTGGCCAAGAGCCAGAGGGAAGATTGCCTTGTCATCCTATAGCTTCTGCTAAGAGCTATTAGCTGGCTGAAATACCCATTTTTAGGTTTTGTGTCTTTTAATATCGTCTACCTCTTTTCTAACTTTTCTGCATGATTCTCAAAATTCAGATAAGAATTATTATAGCACCTTTATAGACATGTGGGAGGGAGACAAACCATAAGAGACTCTTAATCTCACAAAACAAACTGAGGGTTGCTGGGTCGTGAGGGAGTAGCGAGAGGGTGGTTGGGTTATGGGCAGTGGGGAGGGTGTGTGCTATGGTGAGTGCTATGGAATGTGTAAGCCTGATGATTCACAGACCTGTACTCCTGGATCAAATAATACATTATATGTTAATAAAAGTAATTTTTAAAAAATGGAAAACTGCTAGCCAATTTAGATCTTTTAAGGAAACAAAAATGCTGCTTTTCCTGTTTAAGGAGTATTATGAGTAAATTTTTAAATCTGAAAAAAAAAAATCCATTTTCTTTATATACCAGCTATGTTTTGGTGCATGTTCTCCCTTGGTTCCCCACCTCCCTCCCATCACCTGTGTACTTATCTTGTACCTGGTTGTTGTCATAGTGAATATGTGATAGTGAAGCTGCCTTTTTCTCACTTAGCATTCATTGGAAATATGTATATGTTGTCAACGTAAGTTTAATAACTATCATTATGGTTAACATCACATCAAATTGATATCATGGTATGTAATCATCTATCTACTGTTAGTCCTCTCATGTTATTATTTTTCTCTTTTTGATAAGGCCACAAGTGATTTTTTTTCCCTTCAATTTGAATAACTTTGGGATAAATCGAACCTTGGTATAAATCCCCCATAATAGAGTTTTAAGATAATTACTGTGCTTGTCAATATATTACTGGGACCAATTTAGGAAGAATTGAGTCAATCCAGCATTATATGAACAAAGCTACTCCACTAGCACACTCTCCCTTGAAGGTGGCATGTTTTAATTTTTTACTTTAATTAAATGATACTTCACTGATGGGATATGCATTTCTCTGGTCACCAAAAAAAAAAAAAAAAATGAAGGAATTTTTCCATTTTAAAATGTGTGACTTGTAATTCATCATGGGAATGATTTCATTCTACCCTGCCTCTTTCTCTGTTGCAATTTTGTGTTCATTTTCATCGAGTTAAATGAATCCTTTCTATATAGATTTAAATTGTCTTTTAATCCAATCTGTGACAGACTTTTTTTTCCCCCAGTCTGAGTCTTGATTATTACATTCTCAAAAAATGAACCAGGTCTGCTTTTTGGACCATGAGAGGAAATGTCTGTGTTCGCTTCAAGCTAAAATGGGCACACCCTCTTCCTTCAGAAAAGGTACTGAGTAGGGACCTGCTGCCAACAGAAGGGTTGCATGGGAAAGAATGCCAGGTCCAAGGTGAGTATGGCTTTCTGCCTGTGCCATGTGTACATTTCATATCTGGCCAGACAGCTCGATAACCAGGAAGCCGTCTCCTCCTTGTCCAAGAGTGCTTCTGTGGTTCCAGTCCATGTTTCCAGGGTTGTTAGAGCCAGGAGGCCACCTCCATCCAGTTCAGTGCTGCCTTTCTCTCCCAGAGTCAAGACCAGGGCTCTGGAGGAGAATTCTGCCAGGATCCAGGGCATAAAAGGAGGCAGCGTGGACTCCGTGTCTTCCAACCAAAGGACTGTTTACACACAACTTGGCACATGCTTCTGCTGTGTTTAAAGACATGATTCAAGGCACAGAAGTTAAATTTTAGAGATGAAGCTTGGGGGTATAATAAGTTTATGCCTGCTATCATATCTCACTTCATTTTTACAACCCACGCTCTCCTACAAGTTATATCCTACTAGTACTCCTCCTTCCCAGGTGGTAAGTCTGGAAGGGGATAAGGGAATCCATCCAGGCTATTTAGGACATAGAATATTCCAGGAAAGGTCCTCCCTGCCTTCTAGAAATCTCTAGCCAGTGCTTACACTTACTCTTGGGTTGAGGCATATCTTGCTGGCTCTTGTTACATGTAACCAAATCTTTCCTGCTTTTAATTAAACTTATTCTTTTCAGTATAGTCCTTCCCAGAAAACATATAGCTATTTTCCACTAAAATAATAGTAGTATTTCTTCTTAGTAGTTTTGAGACTGAAAATTTTAAAAGAAGACTTTTCATAAACTACTAAAAGTCTACAAGCAAGGGCAAAATTTAAGAAAATAAAGCAAAATTTAATGGTATGCCATTTGATTTTTTGCCATTATTTCATTTTTTCCTCAAGGGTTATGCTATATTTTCCCTGGATTATTTACTGAAATGATAGAATTTGATCTATTAAATAGTATCCCTGTAGTATAAACTACTTTATAGAGAATAAATTAAACCAAGAAATGAAAAATTGGGGGGAAAGACATAATGGTAATTTCTTAAAACAGTGAAACGATTCTAAAAATTACCTGTGGGAGCCTGAAAAGACTCTTCTTATAAACCTTTTAAAGAAAAAGGAAGTAAAAGTGATTAATATATCCTTGATATTTCCTGTTCATATAATGTAAATTGCTCCTCACTCATTCTGCTTACAGAGAACTTCAGACGAATACTTATGGGCCAAGACATGCATTGGCCCTTGGTGTTCATAATAAATAAATCATTTTATTTTCACTTGTCACTAATGTTAGAGCCCCTTGTCCTTGTAGCTAGTAAGTAAATCAATCTATTCCTAGGCAAGACTCTAGCAAAGCTCAATTTGAGTGACATCATCTCTTGAGAGAATCATCACAACCAGCTGAGTACACCAATATTATATAAGTGACTCAGCTCTATTCCATAAGAAGATTAAACTTTTCTTATCGACCTTGAGTAGCAGACACTGGCATAAGAACATATAAAACTCCCTTTGAAGTCAAGCCAAACTCCACAGCTTGCTAGCTATAATTTTAGTTTATTTTTCCAGTGTCCATCAGCCTTGATAACTGTAAATACATAATTCTATTCTCAAATCACTCTTCTCTCTTACTTTGGTAGGTGTTTTCCCTTTGACTTGATTATAAAATAAACATTTCAGGAGATTCACCTAGATTTCTATTTGAGGGAAAATGCAAGAATTCAACAACTCTGGATGGGTTAGAGAAGTAGCAGACAGGTGGCTCCCTAGGTAAGTAATAGGGAGCAGGGCTTCTAAGTCTTTATAGATTAGAAAATTCTAAATGCATTAACTTGGTGGTGCCAAAAGAGGAAAAGAAATTAATGACCCTTAGAGTTCTCTTTTTGGCTTGAAACTGCATGTATCAGCAATACTGTGTTATTTTTAAACTGATCAATCTGATACCAGGATGAAGGCAGACCTTTCAGCTAGTAACCACATATGCAAAATGGTGGCAGGGACACAAGAATGCCAAATCCCCTCCCAGCCCACGACCAGAGCCTTGGTTTTTTCTCTCAAATAGTGTTTGTTAAGAGTTTCTGTATAGACCAGACAGTTAAAGTATCCCATGCAGTGCTTCCAGGAGAGTGGCAAAATATTCACAAGTAACCAGGCAGTCATGATCACTGGGATACCTGCTACCATAGAGGAAGGTAGGGACTGCACATAAGAGGGTCCCGTAGCTGATGACATGGGGACCAATAAAGGCTTCCCAGCAGAAGAGTAGTTTTGACTAACTGGTAAAGGATGAGTAAATTAGTGAGGTAGGAAAGGATGGGGATAAGAAGCCCAGGCAGATGAGACCAATAACCAAATGTCTGGAGGACTGAAGTAACCTAATAAAATTAAAACTAGGAAAATAAAACTGAACTGGAAAACAAGAATCCAGGTCATTAAAGCTTTTTGCAAGGCATTTAAAATAACTTATATACTATCCTCAGGGAACAAAAGTCCATTTAAATGTTTCAATCACAACAGTGCTATCATTAGGCATAAAGAATGGATAGGAGAGAGTCAGATTCCAGAAATTCTTCCTTTGGAGATTTATGGCCTAGGGTTAAGGTTTATGGTTCTGACCCTGTTAAGGACAAATGGGCCTGAGATTTAATACAATAAGCTTCGTTCTTGTTTTGTAAAGAGAAGCAAGGATTTCAGATTGGGGAAAGGCTGATACTAACCAAAAAGTTCTCATTACTGAAATGGGGGGGGTGGTTTCAAAAGAGGGTCAGAACCTCTGAACAAACTTTGTTTTTCGTTACATTTGCCATTATTTAGTGACTAAAGAGAAAGGTGAAATTAGGATGTAGAATTGAAAAGCTTCAAAGAGGATGGCAATTAGGGGGAGGGGAGGATACAGTGAGAGAGAGGAAACTTTTTGGGTGTGATACCAAAGATCACAGGCTATATACTCCATTTGGTGTTTGACTTGAGAAATCCCACAGCCTCTTGGAGAAGTAGAGTGTCTGGAGGTCTGAGTCAGGGAGTTCTGTTTGGTAAGATTGCTTGTCTATGAATAAGCAAAAAGCTGTAACTAGTTGAAGAGAACCAGTGTCCCTAAGGTGTGTCTGCATAGATGTCACCAGTCTTTGTATGGAGGAAATGACATTATTGACATTGTATCAATGTTGAGTATGGTCTGAGCTACATTTCCTGGCATTAAAGACTGGATTTGTACCGATCTGTTTATATTCTCTCACATAATCTCACCATACTCTCATAGAACAAATTTTTAGTAGACTTGGAGGGTTAGTCTGATTGACCTCCTCTGGGCTTGAACAAGGGGCCTTGGCCTTTAACACAATGCTTTCATCAACTATACTAATCATACCCATAGCTTTAGATAAAAGCAAGTGGAAAAAACAAAAACAAAGCAGAATTTGAAGAAATGCTTTTTTGAGTAATTTCTAGTCCCTGAAGAATGCAAAAGTTCCAATTTTCTTCATAATTGAAATCCTAACAGCTATAAGAACTTGATGTTTATCAAAGATGCAAGCAGAAGTCATAAGACTTTATTTCATGGATTAAGTCTAAAAGCTATATGTATTTTCATGAAGGCTCATAATGGACTGGTAATGGTTATTACGGATGATAATATTTATTTAGACAAGTTAGAAATACCAAGTGCAAAAGATGTTTAAAGCAAAAATGGCATAGACCATTTCACAAATGCACAGACTGAAATTATCTATAATTTTGGTGAATGGCATAAATTGTATGACATAGAGTTGGCTGTGGCTTTCATTTTCATCATAAGGACAGCTTATAAATCAGTGACATGACTAATGGGTCTCAGGGAGGGTGCATCAATCTAGCACCTGCTTCTCCAATCCATCAAGTTACATTTCATATCCAAACACAAATAACCGTATTATTAACCTCAGTCATCAAAATTAATCTCTCAGCATGGAAAGGATGTGAATGTTTAAGCTAATAGGGTTTGCTTCCTCCTTGTGGTATAACCCATGCACTTAATTCATAAAAACAGTGGCGTTTCTCTTTGTTGAACATCTCAGGGGTCAGTGCTATTTTGGGTTCTGTGTTTGTGGCTTTGTGTGGGTGATATAGGTAAATTTTACAGAAGGCCACAGCAGGTGTGACTTTGAACTAAGTCCATGTGACAAACAAGAGCATGCTGCCTAAACCTTACTTTGGGGAAATCCAAGCTTCGAAGTGGCCATACAGGATGTTTCATCAAAAGAGGGATTTTCCCCTCTACTCTTGGACACACTGCTTCCTTCCTCTTCCTTAACTCTGCAGTACAAAAATATTCTCAAAGCAGCTAACAATATGCCATGTCATGGGTGACCGCATTGGAGGAGGGGGTGGGTAGGGATGGAGAACGGGGAGTAGTTTAAGCTCTGGGGTTTAAAAGGGACAGTAAGAACAAACCTCTGAAACACACTGGTCAGCCTGTCATTTCTCTGGGCTTGTTACTTGATATTACCCAACACTAAAGAAAAAACATTGGTCACTGGCCCGCATATGCATCCAGCATCATTTTGGAATTAGATCTCCATTGAAAGCCCAGCTCTAACATTATCTGTGTCTTAGAGTTTCCCTGTCTGCAAAATGTATAAGAATACAAACTAAATAGATTTGCTGTGAGGTTTCAGTGAGAGAAGATATGGACACTTACTTCATTTCTCTCTGCTTCCATCATCCCCCAAACCCCATTTTAGTCTCCCAAGTCTAAAAGAAATCAAACAGGCCCACACAGTGAAATTTTATCATTCCAAATGACGTGTAATGTGCCAATCTACTACTTCTCTTCACCTTATAACGTGTATCCATTGGATACTAGCCTTATTAATCACAAGTTTATGTCCAGTGCTTTTTTGTTCAGCAAAAAGACAAAAGAGGAAGTAGAGATCACAAAGCAAGTACATGATTGAATGAGTTTGTGTCAGTATAACTTCTAAAGAACAAATGAGCCTTTTATTAGTCAAGTTATTAGGTCAACATATTCCCAGTCTCAGTTGCTATGTCTGCTTTCCAAATCTCTTGAGCTAAAACTAGTGAGAAAACTGGAGGAAAGGTCTTCAAGTGTACCCTTTCTCTAGGGCAAAATTTTTAGGATTCCCACCCCCAGTTCTGAAGGTTGTATCTTCACTAAAGACTGGCTATTGACAGAATCACACAGATTATTTGCCCAATCCACACTATGACCTGAAATGTTGTCATGGAAAAATAATTATGTTAGTATTTTATCCCATGAAACTTTAGCCTCCCCCTAACCTCTTGGAAGGACAGATTTTCTGTAGAATCTCAGAAGGCATCTCAAGCAGGTGTGTCCTTATCTTTATTTGTAAGAGATAATTGCTTCCCCAGAAGACAAAACTATTATGGCCTAAAACATAAATAAAACCACAGCTCCTAGATTTTTGTATTGTTGTCTAGAATTTTCTTAGATTCGATTTTATTATTTTAAACCTTTTTCTCATCAAGACCATTTTTTTCACCTATAAAGATAAAAATGGAATTGAGTATGGAAAACATAAGTAAAAATTATCCATACATTGATGAACAACATCTTAAGCTTTCTGAGAATACACCAGATACTATAATTCCTCTGTGCAGCATTAGTGAATAATATAAATAAATAAATCACTAGTGATTGAGTTTCTTCAAGGACTGTATCTTAAAACTATAAATTACCATAAAAATAACAAGGCTGTAAATTGATATGTAATGAATTGCCCCAGTTATACTTTTATAATTTACTTTTAATATGCCTTCATTCAGGCAATTTAGAAGTAAAGCTTAATCATTAGTGTATTAAAGATGGCATAGATTCTTGAGTATTCTCAGATTAATTCATTAGAATCAATTCTGTGTTTCCGGCATCAGAAGGCAGAAGCTAAAGAGGGAAATGTATTGACGACAATGCTTTTAAGTGTTTTTTAATTTGGAAGGCATGAGAATCTTTTTGAGGTTTTTCCTCACTAGTTGAAATATCTGTTCCAACTGCCACTGTATAATCTAGATTACTCTTTTGAACATACAAAAAAGTCTAAAGATTTGAAGCGTAATAAAGCGACATTAGCTACCTTTCACGTGCTCAAAGCAGCCCCACCACTGGCCCAGACCACCTGTTTCCCTCACTCTCATGCCTTATTGCAAAATCTCATTTCAACATCAACAGTCCATCCAATTGCCACCACGTTCCTCGAACGGTAGTCCTGCTCCAACTCTCCAACTCTGGGAGTCCTGAGTATGACCACTGGGCATTCACGGCCGTTCACTCAGGACCTTCTCTCGTTTATCCTTTTTCTCACCCAGCACTGCCATGGGCCCCCTGGCTTCCCCATTCTACAGCATCTTCTGGGACTGCTGTCAGTAAACGCCATTAAATCATTAAACTTTTCCTCAGAAGCCTCCTTCTGCCCTCTTCTCTTGTTCTGGAAGATCAGGGTATGTGCCACATATTAAACAGTGTTTGTGGGCCAACTGTATTTTGAAAACACCAGGTGATATGTCTCAGAGACATTCATTTGGACCATGTGCTCTGAATCCCCATGAGGGAAGAGCCTGAGCTTCCCCACATACATTGGACTAAAAACCATTCTTAAAGAAACATCTTCTGGAAAATGCTGCCTTAATTGAAATTTGGCTTTGTACTAAAGGTGTCACATCTTCTCCATGACCCTCAAGCATGAACAGCTTCTTCTCCAGCTCCCTCTGTCTAGAGGCCAAGAGCTTGGTGGCTACTCTCTAACTTAGCTTTCAAGAACTTCAGCAGCTCTACTGAGCCATGCCCTTGACACTCATCACCTACTAGGTCTGCAAGATTCTTCTTCCTCTTCTTTAATCACTTTAGTGCCTGATGTAACAATTTTTCTCTTACTCTTTTAGTCGTCCTGGGAAAATTCAATATTCACACTCACCTGTAACAGTACCAACAATGACACTAATGATCACTAATATGTTATTTTGAGTATCTACTATGAACTACGTATCTTAGCGTTTGATATGCAGTTTCTCATTTAATCTCTACAGTTATCTCCTCCCTGGCTGCCACTGCTGTGCCCTGTTCCTTCATCATGCCCTTCATGCATTGCCTTGCACGGCTGCTCCTTGTCATACAGACATCATGGTTCTCTGCTGGACATTCCCACAGTGTGCTTGCTGCACTGTGGACCCCACAAGCTAGCCATAGTTTGTACGTAGCTTAGAGCAAGGGTGGCACCGTCTGAATTTGCTGGCAGGTTTATAAAGCACATTTATTACCATTTGAGAGGTCATCTTTGGATGCAGTGTTCTTCCCAACCACCCGAGGCCATCAAGCAACATGACCTGTCTCCTAGAGGCAGCTTCAGTGTTTGCTGTCATTCCTTGCTCCTCAGTAGCCCTTTCACTATGTGGGCAGCATATATTCTGTAAAGTCACAAGCTGATGAGATGTTGGGATCAGAAGGGGCATAAAATTCATAGACCCAACCCCCCCCCCACCCCACTTAGAGTTAAAGAATTGAGGTCTGGAGAAGCCCATAAACTGACATTATCCTCAGAAATTGCCGAAAGATTAGGTAAAGATAACAGAATTTGCTTATTCCTTTTCAAAAAGGGATTTATTTTTGTTGACTATATCCTTGACGACTTTTTATCTACCAGGTTGTCATGATTTTAGATACAAGTCTGTTAGAAAACACCCTTTGCACATATATTTATCTTGATCATTCACTAATTGAGAAACTGATGTGTTGTCAGAGGGAAGTAGGGCAGCCTGCTTTCCATAGCAGCACAGTGAGGTTCTCTCTGTTGGGTGGGACATTTGGTTCAGATTTCCTTTGCACCAGATGGTTGTCCCCCAAAGGCCCCAAAGCTCCCGGGATCATTAGGATTCCAGATGTGCTTGCTACTGTTGATCTGGAATGATGTGACCACACTTTCCTCCTACCAAGTATGTACTCAGCTGTTAGACTGAATTCAGAAATATTGGCTGGCATGCTTCTAATAAATTTGGTAGTTTTTATTTTAATTTTGAGCCTCCAAAGAGGCTTTATCCAGGAAAGATATTTAGGATATATAGATAGAGTAGTTAAAAACCTCACTGTATGAAGAGTGTGTTCTAGAATCGTATTGGTGAACATCTGAGACCATCTAATTCCCAGGCCCCAGAGTTCCAAGGCGTCCCCTTTCTTAATGCATTGAACTTGAAATATCTCATTTCGTGTATTCAACAGTAGAATATACTTTGATATTGGGGAGAAAAAAGTGTTTTTACTTTAATGTGCTCCAGATTGGAGACCCTCATTAAGGCCGATCTTTCTTCTCTCCCAGCTGTGCTAATTAAAATCACTAATTATTTCCATGTCAGTATCTCAGGATCATCTTTTGATGCATGAACGTTTGATGGAATTGAAAAAAAAAACTGACTGATTTTGGGAATCATGTGAGAAAATTAATATTCTTTAGTCCTAATTTTTTTTAAAGTTTTTATGTCAGTTCATTTGATTTCCGTTCCTACTTCATTAGTTCCAGATCTGTTCTGGATTTCTGCCATGTGGGAAGTAGTTGCGGGAGTCCCCTTTCTTTATTTAGTGGTTAGTGTAATTAATGCTAAAAGGGGATTTACCTCACTCCTGATGTTAATATGCTTCTCAAAAGCAGTTTTGATATCCAATACTTGTCATTTATGAAGGAATTAATAAACCAGATTCCGAGGTTCCTCCCTGCCATCAAAAGTCAATGATTTTTTAAGACCTTATGGTCACTTTCCTAATTCAAAAAATCAACCCACTTCTTGCTCTCATGAGAAATAATCCAGGTGTGCTTGGGCAGGAAGTAAGTTATTTACTCTTCTGTGCAGAAGGTGGGAGAATGGAAGAAAGATTATCTTTCCAGCTGGAAGGCAATCCTTTCCCAGAGATACAGATAATCTCTTTGAAAAGTTTCTAGACTCCAGAACAATTAAACTCTAAAAAAAGAATTATTAGGTCACATAAATTGAAGGAACTGTCACATTGGGAAATAAGATTTCCATTCACATTTTTACTGGTGCAAAATTTCATGTTGTATGAATTATTTGCAGTATATTTTTCTCCATGACAAGTTGATTCTGATTTAAATCCTCTGGGACTGCAAACACATAACTTATTTACTCCCTTCAGTGTACCTTAGCTTGAGAGAAGAGATTTTTTTGGTGGCAAGCTGTTTCAGTGGAGTCAGACTATGTAATAGGATAGAAAAAAGCAAAAGGCTAGGAGAAAAATGAGTAGAAAAGTTTCTTCCTAAACAAAATCTGAATAAATGAAATTGAGTTTTGTTTTTTTTTTTTTTTTTTTAAATAAGACCAATGAAAATGTTGGTGGGCCATGTAAGGAAGCTGACAATAGCCACAGGACCTTCTACTTTTGGAGTTAATCGCCTTCTGATGGTAGGGGGTGGGGGCGGTCAGGGGCATTGTAACTTAACAGTTAGTAAATCATTCCAGTCTGCAATTAGTGTAATCATCTCAAAAATCTTGAATATTCAATCCTTAGAACAAGTCTATTTCAGATATTTGAGTTTCCGGCCAACTACCCCAAAATAGTCATTTCTTGACAATTTTTTAAAATCACTTCTCTTAGGCTATGGATGAAAACAGCAAACTCTGGGGATGAAACACAGAAGCAATTATAGGAAAAGAAAGTACCTAATACTATGCAAAATGTGTGAGAACTGAGTCATATGTAAAAATTTTTTAACTTCTTTACTCTTAAATTGTGATTCCTGGAATCCCTTCTTCATAACTGACTCACAATCTATTTTGGAACAAACCTGGCAGCACTACACTCCTTTCACGATAGATTAAAATTCATACCAAAAAGTCAGAGACTGATGGAATAATCAGGTAATACTGACTGAGGAGCCTTGCACCCACGCAGCCCTGTGTGAAACACTAAGCATATGGCTTTCAGGTTGAGGCTGACCTAAACTTCCATGTTTTGTAGTTATGTTTCCTAATGTTGTGTTTGGAAAAATGAACCTATTAGAAATACCTAAATCATAGTTCAGGTGAGATGCTTGATCTTGTTCTTTATTTAAAATACCTATTTTTTTCCACTTCTAAGAGTTCTCTAGATTTTTTTTTTTTTTAAGATTTTATTTATTTGACAGAGAGAGAGAGAGAGCACAAGCAGGGGGAGCCTCAGGCAGATGGAGACAGAGAAGCAGGCTCCTAGCTGAGCAGGAACCTGATATGGAACCCAATCCCAGGACCCCGGGACCATGACCTGAGCTGAAATCAGATGCTTAACCAACTAAGCCAACCAGAGCCCCTTCTCTAGAATTTTTATAATGAATTTCATCATTTTTCAGTAATTCCTTAATTGTATTTTTTTCTAAAAAGAGTTTGGAGCTTTATTTTCATCTTGAATTTAGTTGCTTCTCCTCCTTTTGTTTACAATATTCAGCTCATTTTGTTTCAGAGTTTACATTTACTTCTTAACTTTAAAAAAGATTCTTTTCAGACACCTGAAACACAGGCCCAGAAGGGACATGCGTTTACCCTTCCCCTTTAGGCAGTCTTCCAAAGACGATGCTACCCAAGGGTGGTTTCTCATAGCTCTAGAAAAGAGTACACAGTGTCCACCTGCATGTCATCTTGACATTTAAATACTTCTGCTCTGTCTAACCAAAGCCTTGCCACTTCAAATCCGGCCTGTCTGCCTCGTTTGGTATTCAAGGCAGATAGTCGACCATTTCCTTGTAAAAAGCCCTCTCTTACCTTTAAAGAATATATTCAATTGCCATCTGGTTTTTCTTCAAGAAAATGAGTAACAGCCCCATTTACCTCTCTTCATTGGCCTTCGCTTCCAACACTTGAATCACTTTACCATCTCTGTGGTTGTTTCCTAAATAACTTCAAAGTTCGTCAGTCTTTGAACATGGACTCTCAGAGTTCAGAACAATCTAAGTTGGGATTACCCCAACAGCTCCTTCACATCATCCTCTCATTCTTATAAAATTCTCATAAAAATATATTTATTTTTATATTGGTCTTCTTAAGTGTCTTTTTAAAACCTTTTTCTGGTCTAGATTTAGATTTGTTTTTAATGCAACTGATTTAGTAGATTTTGTAGAGGATACATTGTATAGAGTCTCTATGAGGTAGCCATTTTTATGCAATGCTGAAACCTAAGTAAAATTTCTCTAAGAGACATTTATAGAAATTAAAATCACAGCTAAAAAAAGTTTTATTGTATTTCTACTTAATTTTTTTCAAATATTTTCCTCTACTTAATCTTGGATAAATTTTCCAATTTTATACTTTTCCAGCAAGTTTCTAGCCAAAGGAACAAAAAAGAGAAAAAGAGAGAGAATCAGAAATTAGCTGCATAACACCAGTGCAATAATTATGCCAATTTAGTTTGGCATCAGTGTGATTATGAACAAATTTAGAGGCTTTAGAAATGTTTTGGGCTATTTCTGCATGAATTATATTTGAATCTCAGGTCTATTGTTTTCCTTTTTTTTTTTTTTTTGTAAAGCAGCCTGAAAATTACAATATATGCCAGTATGCAATTTGTAGTTCATTAATTTGATTAATACCTCTGAAGGTCTAGGCTTCCTGAAATGGTAACCTTATCTAGCATATTCAGTCTTGGTGTTTGGGAAGTTTAACAAAGTGTCCAGGTCCATGGAGAAACTAGATAATGGACATAAAGATTGAGGCCATAGGACTTAATGAAAATCTTCATGGGGGAGCCTTGACACTCCTTGTTCCCTCTTTCCCAATGAAAATGAACCTCTCATGGATTAATATTAGAGAATATTATCTCTGCACATGTCTAAAGAAACTCAAGAACACTACACTCCAACTGAGGACTAGAAGAGGGTAGACATGCATTCAAGATCATCAATAATTCTATGCTGAAAGATGCATGAGACTATAGCTTCAAAATACATGCACATTTTATATATAAATATATTTCCCTCTCTTCATTGGTCTTATTTTCCAACACTTGAATCATTTTATATATAAATATAATATACACATTTTTATATATGTATAAAATTATATATATATTTTATATATAAAAATACATTTTATATATGTATAAAATTTTATATATATATATTTTATATATATACATTTTACATATAAAAATGTATATATTATATTTATATATAAAATGATTCAAGTGTTGGAAAATAAGACCAATGAAGAGAGGTAAATATATGTAAATAAATATATACTTTAAATATATACTATATATATACTATATTACATATTATCTGTAAATTATATATATATTTAACTATAATATATTATATTGCATATTTATATATAAATTATATATATTTTTATATATTTTATCTTGACACTTTACATCAAGGCCTTTTCCAATCATTAGAACTTTCATCCTTCCATTTCCTAGAGAGGGAAAAAACTGTTTGCATTAAGATAGATAGATAGATTTATAGATATCAATGTTAGATAATTTTTACATTATGAAGATAATATAAAAATGCTAAAATTTTAGGAAATGGGGAAAAAAGAAAAACATCTATAATCCCACTACAGTAAAATAAGAAGCATTGCTTCATATATTGACTTTTTTTTTTTTTTTTAAAGATTTTATTTATTTATTTGACAGAGAGAAATCACAAGTAGATGGAGAGGCAGGCAGAGAGAGAGAGGGAGGGAAGCAGGCTCCCTGCCGAGCAGAGAGCCCGATGCGGGACTCGATCCCAGGACCCTGAGATCATGACCTGAGCCGAAGGCAGCGGCTTAACCCACTGAGCCACCCAGGCGCCCCATATATTGACTTTTATGTCCTTCTGTACACATTTGAAGTACAATTTGATATTGTGATTTCTCTTTTTAACATAACAATAGGTAACATTTCTCCATACCATGGAAAATACTTAAAAGGCACTATGAGCACAGTGGCTATGCTGTTCTTTACTTAATCATTTTCTCATTAAACATTAGATTGCTTTCAGTGAGTCTTAATTATAGATAATGTTAAGACGGCATTGTGCACACAAATTTATGAATTACTTATTAGGATAAGTGATCTAAAATGAGATAAATAAGATAAAAGTATTGGGCATCTTAAAACTGTTAAAATATAACAGCTTTCAGAAAACATTTAAAAATTATAGTAAAAGGAGAAGTTTATGAGAATACTAATTTTACAAAACCCTTGCCAGCACTGAATATTGTCTTTTAAAAAAATAAGTTCTGTTTATTATTAGGAATATAATTTTCTCTTAAAACATATATATTCTAATCAACCACCATTATTCATAATCCTTCCTTTCCAGGGGGAAAAGAGAAATAGGTATCACTTAAAATATATTGGTAAGGCATTTTCCACTTGGGTTTTCAAAGAGCAGCTTGGATTACTTAAGGATTGTGGTGATAAACCAGCACACTGTCTTCAGTTATAACCTGCCCCAGTAACCTTTGAGGCAGATTTTCCATAACACCAAGGGCTAAAGTCTAACTCACTTGGAGGAGAGTTATATAAACTGCTGTGTTCTGAACCATCATCTTCCAGCCTTACTCAGCATCTGTACTGCAAGGTCAAGTCCTGTTAATTATCACATCAAACTCTTAAGGGCTTCTGTACAGAGACTGTTTAGTGGTTTTAACTGGGGGAAAAGGCATTGATAAAAGAAGTGTTGAGTTCAGAAAAGAAATGGCGAAGTTTCTAAGCAAGACTTTTCCTTTTCTTTTTAACTGACGTCCCCATTCCTGGCCTTGAGGGCTCATCCTTTCTATTCGCCACAGAGACAAAGTCTAGATATATATGTAGAATTGTGTGCGCGCACACACACATACACACATGCATGCGTGTGTACACACACGCACACACACACAAACACACACACAAAGAAGGAATTGTCGTGGATATATATTTGGGTATGTATGCATGGGAGTTTCCTGGAAGAACCCACCAGAAACTGTTGGTGATAGTTCCTGGAGACTGTTGGTGATGGTTGTGGAACTAGGGACAGATTTTCTTTCTTCCTCTCAAAGATCAATTTAGTTAAAAACCAGTTATGCCCATCAATGTTCTGAAAAGATATTCTTCTGTTTTCTTTAAGAAAAGAAGCATATGTGGCCAATATAAATGGAACTGGCACTTTTGTGTGGCTATAGAGTAAATAGTAACAGGATGAAGTGATTTGAGCAGATGTGTAAGTAGTAGACTGCTCAGATTCATTTTCTTTTATGCACTCAGGTGCTTCACGCTTAACTCTCTTTAGGTTAAAATACCCCAGGAAAAACAGAAGGAAGTTTTCGGGACCACATGGAGGCATTAACAAGCATAGCATACGCGAGTTGAAGCCTTGCCATCAATCTCCCCATCTCCACAGCACCAGTGATCTGTAGCAATCAACCACAGCAGGTGCAAGACCTGAATTTTCATTCTCTTGACAAACATCGTTTGGAACCCCCATGGGGGACCTTGGGATACATTGAAAACAAGGGAACACAGCAGTGACCTGTCTGTGTTTACTTTAGGGCATGCTTCCGGTTTTGAGCAGAACTGAGTAGTAAGATATCTACATATAAATGTAAAACCACAGTTCATCATCCATTCTTTTAATAAGTATCTATTGTCACTTGGCTGTGTAACTACTTCTGTGGCTGGACTAGTATGCTAGTATGCTAAGGCACTGGGATTTGGTGAATAAGTCAGGACACAGTCCCTTTTGCTATAGAGCTCACAGTCTAGGAATATCTAAATTATAAGTAATGAGCAATAGAAAGGCTTCATTTTTCCAAGAAGTACATATTTTTGTACTTTTTCTGCTCCCTACCTTTTTGTGAATTTCTATTCCCCTGAAATGGAAATTTTTTTCTCCCAAGTAACTTTTAATCATTGCTTTGTGAAAAGAAGCCTCCTTGGGGCGCCTGGGTGGCTCAGTGGGTTGAGCCTCTGCCTTGGGCCCAGGTCATGATCCCAGGGTCCTGGGATCGAGCCCCGCGTCGGGCTCTCTGCTCATCGGGGAGCCTGCTTCCCTTCCTCTCTCTCTGCCTGCCTCTCTGCCTACTTGTGATTTCTGTATGTCAAATAAATAAATAAAATCTTAAAAAAAAAAAGAAGCCTCCTTTTATCATCTTTATTTTCCCACAGCAAATACTTAAAAACAGCAATGTATTTTACACCGTCTGGGAAGAAAGTGAACACAGATGGTGTCAAGAATAAATTCCATTCTTTTTTCCAAAAAGGTTAATAAGGGAGAGATAAACCCTCAAATTAAAAAGAATTAAACCCTCTAATTAAAAAGAATAAATCTTGAATAAAATTTTCAAGTAGATTTTATTAGTAACTCATGTATGGTATTTACAACCTAAGTCATTTGTAAGTACGTAGATATTTGGAGGCATTCTTGTTTAGTGATTAAAAGCCTGGGCTTGATAGCTGCATTTTCCTTTTCTGAGTTATCTTATTTTGGCATCTGTAAAATGGGCATAATGATAATAATACCTTTCTCATAGTAATGTTGAGAGTACAGAGTTAGCTAATGTGAAGCACTAGAACCTCTTGGCTCTAAGTGTAGTCTTTTGCCCTAGAAGGCTACACTTGTGTTTTGCCCTCTGAAGTTTTCCAGCATGTGCTTTTCTGGCCTGGCTGAGTGTTGGGTTCCTGGCAGCAGTCCTTTGTAGCTCCCAGACAGGTTCAAAAAGACATGCGCTACAGGGCCAGGGACTGGGAATGAGGCAGCCAGAGGGAGAACTGACTCTTGAAGACTGCCACTGAGCTGAGGAGAGGTTGGGGTGAGGGCAAGTAAACACAAAGCTTTCCTACCATTTTTAGGTTGCCCGCCCCCTTTTTTAATTCAACCTTCACTTGGTCGTGATAAACCTGCTTTCTGGAGTTCTAACAGATTTGGTTCTGACAACTTCTCCTTGCTTTTTGATGTTTCTGCCCAAGAACAGGCACTTGGAGGAGCCAACTCCACCATCTTGCTGATTTCCCTGGATAAGATTTCAAAGGTTAATGTGTCCACACTTCCCCTCCTCCCAAGAATGGACAGCAAGAATGCCCAGAGTTTGTTCAGAGGGTTCATGGAGTAATGAGATAATAAATATGCTGATCCATTGTAAACACTCCATAAAAATATGACTAGTGATTATTTGCTGAAATATAGTGAGACTTTAAATTCTAGGTCTAGGGAAAACTTCAATAGCAGATTGCAGTGGCATTTGTTTGCTTTTTTAGGACAACTAAAGGTAGCATCATTCAGTCCTCAGGAACGGTCCTATATGCCTTTAAAGATCTGGAGCATCTGTTTGATCCTTGACCAACCTCTTGATCCACAATTATGCTTGAATGATAAAATCCAAACTCAAGCCACTTCAGGATTTTCTAGAGCCCACTGAAAAAATAAGTAGAAAAAAGTATAGAGACAGAAAGAAAAGAAAAAAGTGAACTGCACATGGAAAATACCTGCCCAGAGAAGCAGCTAATGCAGGATCTTCTTGGAACACTCACAGGCCCACGATCTTAACCTGCTTACTTCCCAGAAGTTACTTCCCTCAAGTGTTCTGGCTGGGATCAGAACCTACACCTCTTAAAGCTGAAATTCAGTGCTTAGTAAAAACTGTCCACTTCTCCACATGTTATATAGATGTTTTTCATTCCCTGGACATTTTCCTACTCATTTCTCCATGGGCCTAATGACCTACCCACTGAATACCAAAGACATGTTGGATAAAGGATCATTGTCAAGTTGTATGACTAACTTGGCTAAATGCTAACACAGTTTTGCTATGAAAACCTTCCTTCTCTGCCATTCTAAACTTTGTAAAAGATGTATTTATTCATGTTGTTTTTGTTTATGGAAAAGATACATTTCATAATTATCAGCTATTTTTTTAACATATGTTTCATATCAGATACAAAAAAAAAGGTCAAATGAGATCTTAAAAAAAAAATGTTGGCTGGATCTGCTAAAAGTGAGTCTTCCAGCACATCTGGGAACCTCTGTAAAAAATTAACTCAACATTCTGGGCTCTTGGGATGGCCATTTTATTAACTGGTTTTGCAGAAGCACTCTGTGAAAGCCAAGGCATATAAGAAATATTTTTAGACCTGTAGACCATTAAATACTGTATAGTTAGCCCACTGCACGAGAAAAACAGCAGGTAGTTAAATGGAGGTGTCTAATTCCATTCACAGAGGGAAAAAGAAACCATGCATTTGTTGGCAATTGCATTTGAAAATTTAGACTCTGGCTAAAATGTTATTGGAAGATTGAATATCAGACTTTTTTATTAAAAGAAAATTAAACATCAAGAATTATAGCAAAGAGCAAATTACAATCACATTGGCCTTGAATCTGACATAGCTTCTGTATAGAAAAGCAGTAGGAACATTTTATCCTAGGACCTTACATAAAATCCAGATCCAGATTTCTATTTCTGCCCCCCCCCACCCGTTGTCAAATACCTTTGTAGAGATTTGCTCAAAGAGAAAAATACTAAAGAACATTGTCATTTGCCTTGAAAGATACTCCAAAAAACCCACATTTCTCTTTTTCTCATAATACCTAAGATTAGGTGTTTGTTCAACATTTAACTTAGGCCTGGAAATCATCCCTTATGTCACCCTTATATGCTACAGTGATCCTGAAATCACCATACTTAGTTTCTTCCCTATACCCAGTGGATAAATATGACTTAATCAGTGTTACTTCTGTTTGACAGAAGTTGGTTTCAGCATGACAGAGATTCCTGAGGAGTTTATGATTATGTGGTACTCCAGTCCCTCTCCCCTTGCATGGAGTCCTGCACTGGTATTTATTTTTTAAGTTTCTTTTTTTTTTTTTAATTTTATTTTTATTTTTTATTGCAATGTGTAGCCTCATTTGAGAACAACTGGAAAGCAATGTGCATGAGTAGGGGAAAGAAGAATCTAGTGGACTAGACACGGACTCGTCATGGACAAATCCAAATGATAAATTGAATTGAGCCTGAATCTATGCACAGTTTTGAAGATTATTCTTCCCACCTATGGTGTTATAGTCTTAGATAAGAGTCTGAAAGATAAATAGAGCCAATCATTAATAACTTTCTCCAATGAATGTATTGGTAGCTCAGTAGAGCCTAAGCAATTTTCTACATCTTTATGCAAAGAAAAATAAATGGTTTGATTGGAATGGCAGGAGCTAAACATCAGGCCAGGTCCTGGCTTTACCGTGAGACAGGCCTCCAGTTTCCTCCATTACTATGTATTTCTGGAAGCATCAACTACTGAGTTAACCCCACTCTCAACCACTTCAGAACTCCAACACCAGGAATTCAGGAGGGTTCAAACATGTGTTTGAAAACATGTGAATGAAAACATGTGTTAAACCATGACCTTTTGGCATAAAAATTGTCTCCTTTAATTTCTAATAACTTAAATTGAAGGGGACTTACAGACTTCATTTTTAATTGTTTAGAGATTAATAATTCAATCATTTAGCCCATGTTTGCTGAACGCTTATGGTGTGCAAACAATCCTCAGGAGTCATGAAATTTATAAAAGACCATAAAAAATGAAGGAGACAATTATATATTAAGTGCCATTGGGAAATAAAAAGCAGAAAGGGAAAGATATTTCCAAAACAAGATGTCAGGAAGGGCTTCACTGGAGCAAATACCTGGAGAAGATGAGAATTATGCAGATACCTGAGAAATGAAAGTTCTAGTCAGAGTGCTCAGCAAGCACAATGCCTGGAAAGAAGTCTTTCTTATTTTTTGCTGGTACTATCGGTATATAGATAATTCAGTTAACAGAACAAATGCTGAAAGAGTCTATCTCTTCTAGCCTCCAGTCTGTCAGGATTCTCCTGTTAACATGTTCAATTGTATGACCATGGCTAGTAAAACCTATCAATTATCAAGCCCTACGGGAAACTAAGCCTAAGCCTGACCCTAAGCCTAACTTTAACTTTGACAGTTTATCCAATAAGAAGACTAAGGCTAAAAGAGATTATGTAACATTGCCAGGGTCACACACAGAACCAAGTGTGGGGTGGCCATATTTTATTACAGGTCTATATGACTCCAAAGCCCATGCTCTAAACAGCCATATCCAGTTATTTCTACCAACTTTGATCTAAAATAAATGCAAGGAAGTATCTCTTAACCACAGTGGAGGTATTGCAAACAACATGAATAACTTCTGGCTATCTGTGTGACCTTCTGTATGTCACTTTACCCCTTTCAGAATTTGTTTTCCCATCCATTAAATAAGGAGGCTAAACTAAGTCATGTGTTAAATCCATTCTACCCACAAAATATGATTATTCTGTGATACATTAACTAACGCTGGCCCCTGTACCATCTTTTGAATCCTACCAAACCGATGATGTAGTCAGTGAACATGCAGTGATTACCTTTTCTGGGCCAGGCACAAGCTACAAACACCATTCCTCCAAATAATTTCTACTTAAGAATGTAGTTATATGCTTTGGTACAGATTATATAAAGGTTTGACCTGGATGTGAGTCAAACCAACTCTGAGTGTCTTCTTTGCTTTTTGTTTTAACTTACAAATGAAGATGTGTGATTGTTGGTTCTGATGCTGTTACTGAAAAATTTGTAGGAAGATAGGATCCTTTAAAGCTTCTAAAATGACCGCATATTGGGGTGCCTGGGTGACTCAGTCAGTTAAGTGTCCAACTCTTGGTTTTGGCTCCAGTCATGATCTCAGGGTTCTGAGATTGAGTCTCACCTATGGCTTGGCACTCAGCAGGGAGTCTACTTGAGATTCTCTCTCTCTCCCTCTGCTCTTCCCCCCTGCATTTGCACTCTCTCTCTCTCTCTCTCTCTCTCTCTCCCCCTCATTCTCAGTAATAAATAAATCTTTAAAAAATTAAAAAAAAATAAAGTGACCACATATTACCTGATTCCCTACTCAAGTCTTCCTGTTTATTGCTGCCATGGTGCTCTTCTCAACAGCTGGCATTAGGAAACTAGTTCTGCAAGGGCAGGGGCACATCCATCTGGTTCCCAGCTATTCGGGCATTGTCCTTACCATTCAATATGTTTTCCATAAATATTCATTCAATTAAATGTATAATTGAATTAATTTCAAAATTGAGGAGAAATCCAAGTTTTAAGAAGCCAACATCAGTTCTCAACAGACATCTTGAAATGTCAAGACTCGGACTCTGTCCCTCCATCAGTCACTCACTTATGCTATGCTCCCCACTAGTCCTCAATATCTTCATCTATGAAGCAAGAAGGAAGGTGACAAAAGATCTCTTACAGCTCCCCACATCTCTGATCCTTTCAACTCTACTAACATGTGATTTAATAGAGGTTTACCCTGGACATCTTGATTTTATGTAGACCAGAGGTTGAAACTGAAATACTTGCTGGGCCAGCAGGAAACATAAATAAGCAAAGTGGGTTGGATGACAAATTGTCTTAAGCAATTCACAGTCATAAAGACCAAACCAAAAAATATTAAAAAATCAACAAAAATGCAAGTGAAATAAAGCCTCCAAAAGAAGAACATTTGTCTACTTGATTGGAATCACAATGTTCTCAGGAGCCAAGATTAGTCCCTATGTTCCATGTCATATGAATGTAATTAATGTTAAGCTGCTGAATTATGATAAATCATTAGTTCTTTCAGAACTGTAAAACTTAGGATCTCTGTTGAAATTCTTTGACGAATCTCTTGACAAGACTCTTGCTGTCCTTGTGTACACTGTCAGGTTAGTGATACCAGATACACAGAGTGTGAGATGTTTGTTGTAGTGAAATAGCGTGGATGAATTCTCATCCTGCCATGAGCAATGTGGAGGATTAGCCCAAAGTTGGAGACTTGAGAACCCACACCTACCTACCCCCATTTACAACTGTGTAAGTGTCTCCACTAAACACCCAAAGATTATATGGTCTGGGTAGGTCAGAGATGAAGCAAGTGCCACCAGAAGGACTGTAGATACAGCACATGAACCAGGCCCTAAGTATGCTCCACAAGCCCGCCATGTTTTCTGAGGCACAGGGTAGAGTGATTTCTTTAGCTGCCGGGGACTATGGACAGTCATGGCCACAGCTGACCATTCTTCTTGGTCCCCAAATTCCAAATCTCTGAAATATTTAGGACTCCTCCCTCTTTCCCAATTTCTGGTCACCCCTCAAATTTTACAAAATCATTACAGCTGCCCTTCATAGCCATCCCTCCCTTCCGATTTTCACAGTGCCCTCGCTCATTGTGCTCTTCCTCAGTGTTTCCCTGACAGCACAGCAGCTTCCTGATCTCCTCAGCTTTGGTCCTTTGTGACTCTGGTCTTTCATACAAACTGCTAAGGCTCTTGAATTCCCTCAGAGTGAAGGATTCATTGACATTCAAAGCATTTCACCATCTGGCTTCTACCTAGTTTCCAGTCATTTCTCCCATGAGCTTTCTATTCCCATGAGGTAGTTCCACCAAGAGTTGCCTAACCATGCCTTATTAAGTTTTGCTCCCACACCTTTGTTTGTAATTTCCCCTCCCACCCTGCATGCTTTTCTACTGCCTGTCCACCAATCCAGTGTTGCCAGTATTTTCCAAACCTGCTCAAGTCCTCCCTGTACCTTAAAGCCTTGCTCAACAACTTTGCCCACACTATTCATTCCTTTTTTAAAAGTGGACAAAATTTAATAGCTATACAACATTCTTCATGTTGGATTTAGAGGAACTTAATATGAGGTTCCATAGACATCTTTGTAGATGTTTATGTCCTGTTACCAAAATCACAAGGTAAGGACCTAGTGATCAATGCATTTCCATTGTGCCCTTATAACAATCAGGGTAGCCCCTTGGTCTTCAACAAAAGCTTAATAAATACTTGTTGGATATAATAAAGCCATCTGAGAGAAAAAAAAATTAGGAAGACTTTTCTTCCCCTGGGTACACAGAACTGAATTTAAATTTAATATTTGCAGAATGACTTTATATCCTGTGATAGTATCTAGAGGACATTTTCTAAAGCCTCACTAAAGCAATTTAAGAAGCAAAAACTTATATCCCTAGATATAAAGTGTTCTTGCTTACTTTTGAACATCATGTAACCTGAGTTGGGAGAGACGCAACTTCCCTGGTTAAGAACAAACAAACATGTTGAGAGTTTCTATTGTATTTCAGGGAGAATTAATGACTTTAGCAGTAAAGTATACTGCATACTTTAGTAGCATACTGCTAAAATCATAAAAAGTCATACACAAATTACAAATAAGTCTAAAGTAAATCAGGGACAAATCTATACATTCTTATTAATTTTTCCTATGTCATCACCACAAGTGATTTTTAAATTATTCATATATGCATGTATATGTATTTATTGTGGAGCAATGTTCTTCAAATCGGGATAAGATGGAATGAGGAAAGGTGACCATAATTGTTTCCTTTCTGGCAACCCTATGGATATTACAACTTGTCATTAATTGAAGGCATTTTGTAAAATTAAGATTTGGCTCATTTCTCATATCAGTGGAATATCTAATGATTTATTCACAGGTTCATTTCCCAGAGCTTGTTCAAAATTTCTGAACATCTGACATCTTCCTAGATGTGTTAATCTGAAGCACCCTACCTTTTAGTGTTAAACTACTTCTATCCTTAGTCAACTGCCCTTATCTTTCTAATGTTCTAATGTTATAGTAACTTACGAAAGTACTTCTAGATCTCAAAACTCTAGGGAATAAGCATTCAGCAATGACCTTCTAGAAGTAATCCTCTTTCCTTCACCTTCACTCTAAAACTTTCTATTCTATTAGGCAAGGAGATTTTCCCTCCTTTCCCTCCAGGGACGTATTAGAAATAAGTTGAAAGATGGTACCTCTTCTATGAGAAAAACATATTTTTTTTAAGACAACCTCCCCCCAAAACCTGTAAGGATTTAAATAAGTGTGACTAAGTCCCATCAACTTTGTTGAATTCACAGTTTTAAAGGATCTCTTTCTAAATCGTCAGTTCCAAGTTGCTCTGTATGCAAAACAGTGCAAGAGATCATTTTGTTTTTTGAGAATGTTTATGCTGCCATTTATTAAATAAACTTTAACAGGCTTCATTAAATTTTAATAAATCTAATTATGGTTTGAATTGTCGGTTGTGGTAATGGCATGTGGTTATAGGGGGGAAAAAAGTCATTACTTAAAAACATTCTAAAGAAATTGCAACTGAAGTGTCACGATGTCTGGTATTTGCTTCACAATATTCCAGCCTAAAAAAGAGGGGAATAGATGAACTAAGACTGGTAAAATGATAAAGTGTTGAAAACTGTTAAAAGCTGTATGATGGGTACATAAGTGGTTATTATACTGTTTACTTTTTTGTGTGCTTGAAGTTTTTACCTCAGTAAAGAGACTTAAATATCATGACGAAGAGAGGCAAAAAAGAGGCCTGCCACCCTGGAAATGGAAGGCCTGGATGAGACAGAATGACTACTCTGAAATATTTGAGGAAATCATTTCCCAAGGAGAGCAGATATTCTAGGCAGCTCAATGGTGAACTAGAACAAGTGAGCAAAGTTTCAAGGATCCAGATTTCAATTCAACCTGTAAAGAACTTTCTAACAATTGGAGCAGTATTTTAATGGACTACGCTATCCCTTCGAAGGAATTTATATTGAGGCCTCTTAGTGAAGTTGGAGGGATTTTTGCATTGCTGCTCAGAATGTCATGTGGTCCATACATTCTTCTTATTTTTCCTGGAGATCTAAATTTTCATGATTTTTCTTTTTTTTACCACAATTTAACTTCTGGAATCATATTTCCTATCAATTAAAAACACATTACACTACCAGAAAACTCCATGAATAAAATGTAGACTCCTTCCATTTTTATTCATCAAATATTTTATGTACCTATCTGATCTATTCACAGGTGTAGGAGGGTGACTGATCCCTTAATTTTTGTGTGTGTGGTAAGAACAATTACCATGAAATCTCCCCTATTTACAGATCTTTTCAGTGTATATTACAGTAATACCAACTTTAGGCACAATGCTGTTCAACAGATCTCTAGAAATTAATTATCTCATGTAACTGAAACTTTATACCCACTTCCTTCTCTTCCTCCTTCTAGCCAGCCCCTGGCAAGCACCATTCTACTCTCTGATTTTGCATGTTTAGATAGCTCTTAGAAGTAGTATCATGTAGTATTTGTTCCTCTCTGTTTGGCTTATGTCCCTTAGCCTAGGTTAATTCGCCTTGTTGTGGATGGTGGGATTTCCTTCTTTTTTAAGGCAGAATAATATTTCATTGTAGGTATTATACCACATTTTCTTGATCCATTCGTCTTTCTATAGCCTTGTGGGTTGTTTTTATCTCCTGGTTGTTGTAAATGATGCTGCAGTGAGCATAAGGGTGCAAATAATTCTCTGGGATCCTGGTTTCTACACGTTCTTTGCTAGTAGTTTCCACCAAGAGAAGGAGCCTGTGCCAGGTTGCAAATTGATTCATTGCTTCTTTTATTTATTTTTTTTTAAAGATTTTATTTATTAATTTGACAGAGAGAAATCACAAGTAGACGGAGAGGCAGCCAGAGAGAGAGAGGGAAGCAGGCTCTCCGCTGAGCAGAGAGCCCGATGCCGGACTCGATCCCAGGACTCTGAGATCATGACCTGAGCCGAAGGCAGCGGCTTAACCCACTGAGCCACCCAGGCGCCCCTCATTGCTTCTTTTAAAGTAAAGACCTGCTATGGAAAGGAAAGTTCAGCAGACCTAAGCAAAGTATTAAGTGACATTTTTGAGTATTTTGATTGTTGCTGCAATGGAAGGAATTCATCCATGAAATAATCATAGGGACTTTTCACGAGTAATCAAATTTAGATATAAAATATATCTTCTATATACAATAATATAAAATCTATAATAAACACTAAAATAATATAAACATCTATAGATACAAAAGACATCCTCTAAATTGAATGTCCTTCTTACCCTAAGATTTCTATTTCCCTAACTGAAACTATTTTTGAAAGCCACACATCACATGAGTGTGAAGTTGCACCCAAAAAAAAAGATTAGTGCTATTCCCTAGAAATTGTTGTGAGGAATCTATTATTTGGATATGCCCTAGGCAGAGACGTTAGGTTGAATGAAATATATATATATATATATATATATATATATATATATATACACACATATATATATGCTAGTATTTTAAAAATATAGATTCTGTTACGATTATAAAATAAGAATTCATTTTATTTCTTTGTTTCAAGTTTTTAATTAAGTTCTCATTTGTTAACATATAGTGTGGTGTTAGTTTCAAAAGAATTTATTTTAAGGTGCCACTGAATTAAAAATAATTCTCCCTTATTGTGTATTTTCCCAAGTATATATGCTAAAAGTACCTTCTCTATTATGTAGAAGTCCAAAACACATTTCATGTGGTAAGTGTCTTTACATTAATACATTGCTAATCTTACAAGGCCTCTGTGTACAGCTGTATAGTTTGCACACTGCAAAAAGCATGGGATAAGGGAGCTATCGGAAGCTGAACTCCAGCTCCCATGTGGTTATCTAGCCATGAGTCCTGGCAGTGAAACTCTGTCAGGTCAAGGGTTACCCACAATCCCAACTGGCCAGGAGCTGCCATATGCACTAGCTTCAGCCTTGGAATCTTGCCTATAGAACTGTAGGTTGGAAACAGATGAAACAGTGAATCCATTTTCACATCTCTTCTTTTCTCCTTGTTTTCAAGGCGAAAGAGCCATGTAATCATGCCAGCATCCTGACCAAGCCTGACCCAAGAACCTTCTGGACTAATGATGATTCAGGTATTATTGGAAAAATACACTCTCACCCTGGGATGTACAGGAAGCATTTGTAGTAAAGAAGTACGCAGAGGCAAGGTTTGGGGGGAAACTGTGTTTTGCTTGTTTGTTTGTTTGTTTGTTTATACCTAGTCTAACACTTGACTATACTTCACAATCAATTATATATATATATATATATATATATATATATATATATTATATGTACACAGGTACATGTATATAAAATACAAGTCCCTTAATTTTATCTTATGTTTTAGTATGTAAAGCATATATATGATCAGGCATAACTTTATAGAGTGTGAAGTATCTTCAGGCATTAGGGGCAACAGAGGAATGAGTCTCTTTCCTGGACTGGAGGACGGAGGTAAAGGATAAGGTGGCCAAATACTGGAAGTTTCTCTTCTAGAGGAAGAAGTAGATTAAAAAACCCAGGGGGAGTCACACTTGAGAATACTTAGCGGAGGGTAGGCATGACTTCTATCCAGGGGTATAAACCTAGTCAGAATCAGAAGAATGTCACTTTGTGAGATCAGAGAGAATTTGCTTCAGGTTGTGTAATTAAAAATCACTCTCAGAAAAAGAGTATGGTATGGAAATGCAAGGCATTTTTTTCCTTTATTCACAGCTGAGACATAAGGCCTAATTGTGAGAGGTAAAGATCCAACTACAAATAAAAAGAGAAACTTAAGCCAAAGGAGCTAAAATATCTAAGAGAGTGTTACCAGAGCTTTCACCTTTTCTAATTAAAATAGGATCTAATTCAATAGAGAGCAGTAGTAGAGTAGGAGAGATAATACCTCATATTTGTATTAGGCCTCACGGCTTTATGAAGCTCATTCACAAGAATTCATGTGTTTTTGGCAACCCTGTGAAACAGGAGGGGCAGCCTATCCACCTGTCCCTGTGTGAGAGATAAAAATCAGACCCTGAAAGAGGCTGGCTGACAGAGCTAACGCTCATGACCAGAAAATACCAGAACTGGGAGTAGGTCGGAGAGCCTGCTGGCCCAGTTCTATAACATGCTTCCTCAGAAGAAGCTGTCTTATGAGAACCAACGTGGGCTAAGTCCCTGCTTTAATCTTTCCTTTATAAAAGAGAGTCAGAGACTATGCCCATTAGCAGAAGCTGGAGGGGAGCCTAAGAAGGAAGTACAAAACCCTCTCATGCCTTTTTTCAAAGACAAGTCTTAGAGTCTAAACTTACTATCAATTTCCTCTGTCAAAAAAAATGATTGTCTTGTTTTCTGCCTTTTGAACAGAGATGAAAAGCATGAAAGTGAATTGGCCTATTTATGCTATCATTTTGGTCCATTAGTAATACAAGCACAGAATAAACAAGCCATCCACTGGCTAATGCCACTAAGACCCGCCGCACATGTGTTGTAAAGAAGCTATGTAGAACAAGACATCACAATTAAATAATAAAAATGGTTCCTAAAATTATGTAGAGGCTGGAATAGGAAGGAAATCTGTACAGAAAATAGTGTTCAGGCACTTTCTGGAGCTGGAAAAATTATGCTACAAGAAAAACTAATGCAAGTGAAGGGCTGCCTGGGTAGCTCTGTCGGTTCAGGTCATGATCTCAGGGGTCCTGGGATCAAGTTCCACATCAGGCTCCCTGCTCAGCGGTATGTCTGCTTCTCCCTCTCCCTCTCCCTCTCCTCTGCCCTTCCTGCCTTGCTCGTGTTCTCTCTCTCTCTCTCTCTCTCTCTCTTCTCTCAAATAAATAAATAAAATCTTGAAAAAAAGAAAAAAAGAGAAAAACTAATGCAGAACATATAAAGAAATAGCAATAGAAATACTTCAAATCTACACATTTAAAAAACTTTTTTAAAAATTATTTTTGTGTCATCAGTGGGGGTACAAAGATACCGTGTTCCCTCTGAGGTGGCTCATCTAGCAAAGAGCTTTTCCAGTAACCAAGTCCAAGACTAGGGTCTATGTCTAGTGATTTTGGAGGGAAGGGAGAGGGGTTCACTGTTCAGTCAAATCCCAACACAAGGATATTAAGATCTCTAACTATGGGGTAGAATTATCTTTAATTTTTTAATTAAAATTATCTTTAATTTAAATTATCTTTAATTCAATCAATTTTCATCTCATATATTTCAAAGCTCTGATACTAAGCCATAAATTTTTATAAGTTATAGTTTTTGGATGAATTGATCATATCCCACTTTATCTCTGGTAAAAGGTTTTGTTAAAAGTCTGGCGTTTTTATTTTTTTGGTTTTTTTCCTGATATTAATATAGCCAAGCCAGCCTTCTCAAGCCTAATCTTCACATGGTATATCTTTACTATCCATATACTTTCAACTTACCTGTCTGTGTCTTACAGTTAAAGTGCTTCTCATATACATGTCTTATAGTTAGGTTTTCCTTTTAAATCCTATCTGAAAATCTGTGGGGTTTTTGTTGTTGTTGTTGTTGTTGTTGTTTGGAATGTTTATATCTATACCTATGTATAGCTATACAATGGGATATTATTCAGTCATTAAAAAGAATATGTATACCGCATCATTTTTATCCATCCATCTAGGGATGGACACTTAGGTTGCTTCCATATCCTGGTTATCATAAATAATGCTGCAATAAACATTTTATGAATGCCTATATATTTTCAAGCAAGTGTTTGTGTTTTCTTTGGTAAATATCTAGTAGTGGAATTACTGAATTGAATGGTATTTTTATTTTAAATTTTTTGAGGAATCTTCATACTGTTTCCAGAGTGGCTGCACCAGTTTGCATTCCCACCAACAGTTCAAGAGGGTTCCTTTTTCTCCACATCCTCGTCAACGCTCATTATTTCTTGTGTTTTGATTTTATCCACCCTGACAGATGTAAGGTGATTGCAGTTTTCCTTTGTATTTTCACATGATGATTAGTGATGTTGACTATCTTTTCAAGTGTATGTTGGCCATCTCTAGTTCTTCTTTGGAAAAATGTCTATTCAAGTTCGCTGTCCATTTTTAAATCATATCATTCAGTTTTTTGGTGTTGAGTTGTGTAAGTATTTTGGATACTAACCTTTTATCAGATATGTTATTTCACATATCTTCTCCCACTTCGTTGTTATGTTGATGGCTTCCTATGCTGTGCAAAAGCTTTTTATTTTGGTGTAGTCCTAATAGTTTATTTTTGTTTTTGTTTCCCTTGCCTCTAGAGACATTGATAATATTGCTAAGGCTGATGTCCAAGAGATTCTGCCCCTGTTTTCTTTAAGGAGTTTTACGGTTTCAGGTCTCACATTTAGCTTCCATAAGTTCCATACAAATTTTAGGATTAGTTGGTCTGGTTCTGTGAAAAATACTGTTGGTATTTTGACAGGAACTGTATTGGATCTATGTATTGCTTGGTGTAGGAGGGACATTCTGATGATATTAATTCTTCTAATCCATAAGTTCAAAATACCTTAATATAATATGTCACCTTCCACTGCCTGCTTTAATTTTTTTAATCTTTGGTTTTTGTCAGTTTGACTCTGATGTGTCTTAACTAGAGTCTGTGTTCTTTAAGATGTAGACCCCTCAGGTTTATGAATTTAAACATCCTTCTTGTCTATTAGATTTCTTAGAATTTGAATCTGAAGGATGCAATGATTTCTGCTGTGGATTCTACACTGCCCCGTGTCCTTTGTTCTTCGGGATATCAGGATTTCAACTAAAACTTTTCCTAAATGCCTTCAATTCTATTAAGTGTAAACACCAACTAAAGCAGTTTTTAGCCATCCTCTGCAACATGCAAACATGTGAGCCTATACATGGTCCTTTGCAAAGGCAGTGTTCTAGTCACAGCAAGAATTTTGTTATGGGAACTTTTACCACCTCCTGAAATAATTGTGATATCATTCCATCATTTCCTACAGCAAATATATTACAGTGAATGGCATATTTCCATTCAAAGCTAGTCATCATCAGAGTATTTTACTTATTTGACTTAATGTATAGTCCCTAGATACACAGTTTAAGTAGAGTTAACTATTAGGGGTAATTAGTCCACACTGATAGAAAGAGATGCCAAATTTTAAAATTATTTTGTTTTGAAATAAAGGTTTACTGAGGGTCAGCGCACCCTGAAATCTGGTGGGATTGTCTGGATATTTCATACTCACCGTCTTTTTGCATGACTATCGGAAGCCAGGACCGGCTCGCTCAGTTGCCTCGCACAGCTATGGTAGCTGGAGAAACAAAAGTAATTTTAAAAAAGTTTTTTTGAACATAATATAGAAGTGGCATCTCATCATGGGAAAGAAATGGAAAATAGAGAAAGGAAGAAAATTAATCACGCGTAATCCTCCCGCCCACGTTTGTTTTCATTGGACTGGACTCGCGCACATTCCCAGCATTTGTCCTGACAATAGGCAAACAGGCTACACAAGTTTAGGCTCTTTCTTATTTTCTTTGTTTTTAGGCTTTGAAACTCGAGTTGTTTTTTTGCACACCTTTGTTTCTCAATTGCTGGTCCTGCAGTGGCCTGTAACGATCTCTTACATTAGAATATCAAGGTAAGATGAGTTCTCCACTCTTTCAAAATGGGCATTTTTCCCAGTCCTCATACTGGCTACACAGATAATGCTCTTTGCTTAGAGGAAGTCGGATAATGAAGTGGTTAAACAATAAGGTTTCTTTTTGCAAAGGCCATGATTTTAACTGGGCACTTGATTTGCCAGGTGCGAAAATGGAACCCTCTGATATTCTCTCTGGGCTTTGATTTAAAGTCACCTTTTCACAAGAAAATGTAATTTTTCCCTTGGGATGTTCAAAATGTCTCTATTTCTTTCAAGCTAAAAATTAAAGACCAAGAAATCATTATTGTGAAAATTTTTTCCAGAGGGAAGAAGAAATGATTTTTTTCTTCTGTTTTTCAGGATTATTCTTTGTTTCTTTATATTTTCTAATGAGTCATTACATTTTAAAATTCAGCCCAAATTTCTGGGGATGTAGAAATCACCAAAAAGTGGCAGATTCATATGTATTCAGGAGCAGTAATAGTTTATGTACCAAATGTAGAAACAAAATGATTCACAGTTTAAAAACATATGGACTACAGAAATATTTCAGTATTTCAGAGAATACGTAAAATTAGATCATTGAATTAATATAAGGAGAGGGAGGACTTCATTACATAGATTTTAAAAAGTGAAAAAACATAATTTTTAGACTTTTTTTCTTAAAAAGCAAAATGGTCTCATATTTATATCTAGAAAACAGTTGCTTCACCCCTCAAAGTATGGCATTATCTAACAAAACAGAAAAATGTGATACAAGTTAAACAGGATCTGCTTACACGGAAACTTTCTATCTGATACATGCTAGCCAGTGTAGACTTTGCCTCTTGCCATTGAAGATAAACCATTTGGTAAAAATCTATGGATATGTGAAAATCCTGTAAGTGGATTAACCTTATTTACTCAGGTTCTAACCACAGAAAGGTAGCTATCTCAGTAGTAAGGTCATCATACCCAAGAGTGAGGAATTCCAGAGTTACCTAAAGCCATCAATGGCACCAGAGCAGAGCTAGGCTTTGGAAGGACCAAGAACTACAATCATAAGGACTTTGCACTTGATGGGGTTTGGACTGACCCTATTTCTGCAACTCAAATGTTTCAAAATCCCAGACTTGGTATTAATTTCCTCTATCATAGATTGGGTAGCCATAATCATCCTGGGTTTCCTGAACCACATCTCTTTCAGTCAATTGGGCCCACTCACATGACAGCTAACCAGCAAGCCCATTGGCCAGGCTTTCCAGTGAGCATGTGCAGAGCAACAGGAAATGGCTCAGCAGTTCACCTTCCGGTGTGGTTGTTGCTGAGCTCCTGAGAAGGGCCCCCGGAGTTGGCCACCAACCTCAGTGCTTGTTACCCGGTGTGACTTGGACAAACGGTTTCACCCTTCTGCACTTCCCCTTCTTTCACCTGCAAAAAATGGGATATTTATAGTAGATCACAGAGTTTTGTGAGGGTTTAAGGAAAGAATGCAGGTAAATGTACTCAGAACTATATCCAGCATATAGCTTGGGGTCAACTTATGTTAGCTCTTCTTACTTGTAGAAAGAATGATGTCATTTAGACACATCTGAACACAGATAGCCCTGCTCTATTTAGGGCTTACAAACCATGGGCTGAAAGAATATATTTTATTTTGTCATTGCTGTTACTGTCTCTTACTTCACTGGACCTATAGCTTGTTTTTTTCTTTCTGGACCACAAAGTGCATTATTCACTGTCAACCGTTATCTGGTTCCCCAGACGCAAGACTGATAAGTTTCCTGAAAATAGACATATGGCTGGACATAAAATCCTCAAATTGGAAAGAACCTTAGACATGGCCTAGTCATTTAGATAAAATATCACCTTCTTCAGCAAGGATCTGTAAAGCAAAAAACACTTCATTTTCACATGACTTTAACCTTTTCCCATGCTTTAGAGGGTTCCAAGTTCAAGGACGAGTTATTTATTCCAGTGAGTAGCAGAGTATCATTTCAGAACTCCTCTGTTTAGACTCTGCTCATCTAGCATTTAAGCCATAGTTTGATGGCAAAAGTTTATCAAACCCAATCCTCCTGATTGTCCTGCTTCCAAATGTGTGCATATGTGACTGTAGACTCAGGTCAGCTCAGCACAGAGAAGCCCCTTCCTCTCCCTCAGACTGTGGAAATTATGAGTTTAGCTTTCTGAAGCTTTACAGTTGGAGCAAAATCTGTTTCTGCCTTTGTTGAACTCACAATTGTCTCTTCGTCTGTGTGATGACCAAAATTGCTTGTTATTGTTGCTGTTTTACCCAAGGCTGAACTAACAGTGTTTCACAATGGCTGATTTTTCTGATTCCAGAATTCTTTTTTTTTTTTTTTAATTTTTTATTTTTTATAAACATATATTTTTTATATACATATATTTTTATCCCCAGGTCTGTGAATCACCAGGTTTACACACTTCACAGCACTCACCAAATCACATACCCTCCCCAATGTCCATAATCCCACCCCCTTCTCCCCAACCCCCTCCCCCCGGCAACCCTCAGTTTGTTTTGTGAGATTAAGAGTCACTTATGGTTTGTCTCCCTCCCAATCCCATCTTGTTTCATTTATTCTTCTACCCACTTAAGCCTCCATGTTGCATCACCACTTCCTCATATCAGGGAGATCATATGATAGTTGTCTTTCTCTGCTTGACTTATTTCGCTAAGCATGATACGCTCTAGTTCCATCCATGTTGTTGCAAATGGCAAGATTTCATTTCTTTTGATGGCTGCATAGTATTCCATTGTGTATATATACCACATCTTCTTGATCCATTCATCTGTTGATGGACATCTAGGAAACAGTTAACAAAATCAAAAGACAACTGACAGAATGGCAGAATTCTTTTTAAATGTGGTTCACACACTACTTCCTTGTGCCTATTTTATCCAGATCATTCATTTAATGTCTAAGATCTTTGATTTTCATGTTACTATTTTATTAAGGGCATTTTATTATGGCTAAAAATAGTACCAGAAAAATTTCTCCCTTAAACAATGCAAGTAAAGTACATTAAATTCAACTTCATAGCTTTCACAGTTACTTTCTCACATTTTAATGGATATTTTGCTTTATTAGTTTACTTCAGACTAATCAGACAGATTTTTTAAATGTAGTGGATTTGGGTTGCAGCTGATGTGAAGATGTCCTAATGTAGTTTATTATTTTAAATATGCTGAAATAGTCTGCCTCTAATAGCTTTGCTTTTGCCCAAGAAGAGGTGTAATACATGAGACAATATTTCAGGAGGTTATATGCTATCATAGGAAAAGCCAATGAAAAAAGGGCTTGGGATTGTTGTCTTAATAACAGAAGCATTTTATTTAGTTAAATATAAACATAGTTTTCAAAATTCGAAGAAAAATTACTTTTCAATTTTATAATTGTACCTTATAAAGAGAACGGGTCAGTGACTGATAATGCAAAATAAAAATAGTACCAGAAATATCTCAGGGATGAAAGGGCCCATGAAAAGGGATAGAAAGGGAGGTATTGGGAATGGAGCGGGGGGATGCACGGCGGCAGGAGGAGCATGGGGATATGGCGAAGTATACATACCCAAGGATGCTCAGACTGAAAACAGAATTGGAATTTAGGTCAGGGAGCCTCCAGCAAGTCCATCTGTAAAATGGAGAGATAGTGGAAGTAAATCAACTCTAAGTTGCTTTCTTATTCAGAAACTCTTATTTGTTGAAGACTCCAATTGATAGTGAAAATGAGGTCAGGGAAAAAAAAAAAAAAGCTCAGTGTGAGTTGGGGCCTTTGCACAGACTTCAGTGAACAGTGTAGCCCTAGGGGCCCAGCTTTCCCTCCTCTAAAATATGTGGCACTGGGTGTTGTATGTAAGTGAAAAATCACTGAAATTATACTCCTGAAACCAGTATTGTACTGCATGTTAGCTAAAATTTAAATTAAAAAAAAAAAAAAAAAGGAAAGAAATACGTGGTGATCAGCATTTCCACTGATTAAAATTTTGGTCCTTAGAGAAAAATTTTATGGGAATAGTTCATCTGCGCTGTTCTTGTAGGTATAACATTACATATAACACTTGCCTTTTCTAATTGTCTTCCCATCCCTCACCTCATCTGATCCTTCCAACTGCCCTGTGGGATTAACAAAATGGGTGTTAACCCAGAGGATCCTTGAAAAAGTTAAGTGTTTTGCCCAGAGCTAAATGTTGAGTCATAAATACTAAAAGACAGAACTGTTATCAGATCTGGAAACTCGTCCAGCTCTCCTGCTACAACTTCATGAAGGTACGAAGGGAACTTTGTAATGAAAGTCACTTGAATGTGGACACAATGTTTGAGGAAAGGACAGAAAGTCAAGAATGAGATTCAGACTGAGATGTGGTCTTGCCACAGGTTGGGGGAGCTGACAAAAGGAAGAAATTAAAGTAAGTTTGGGCTTTGTCTTATAGGAGGGAGGTATAATGTTTCCCTTCCTACCCAGCACTCTGCTGGGTTCTATGAGGAAAAGGAGCAACGGTTTTCCCCTTATACGTTCAGGTAGATAAACCGGACAGACACCTGTAGGATATGAACAATATAATGTAAATCCAAGTTAAAATAATTACAGCTGCCTAGGGATATGTGAAGGACTATAATTTGGAACAGAAGGTAAGGCAGATTATTTCACTGGTGTAAAGCAGATCTTTCAGTGTCAGAAAAACCTAGATTTGCATTCTGGTTTTACCTTTTCTAGCTATGTTTTATCACACAGCTAATGCTAACCCCTTTAAGCCTCAGGTCTTAAGAACATAGAGGGGGTAGTAAGTTCTTCATATGCTTCTTGGGAGGATCAAATGTGAAATTGCATTAAAAAAAAACAAAAAACAAAAAACAAAAACAAAAAAAAACAGAACACTAAAATATAGTGCCTGCCACTCAGAGTAGTCATTCAATGTTAGCTATTGTAATAGATGTTCTATAGGACTTACAGAGAGGAACACGTTCATTTCTGCTTATCCACATGCCCCTGGTAACACCAGGTATGCTGGGGTTAGAACAAGTAGAGGAGCTAGTCCTTAAAAAAAAAAAACTCCATAAAAATAAATAAATAAATAAATAAATAAATAAAATCAAAATTAAAGTTAAAAAAAAAAAAAACTCCATGAGAATATTTGAACATGGCTTATAAAATAACTCTATTAATTGATGTCGGTTGACCACGGTAGGGATCGCCTTGGAAGTAGAGTGATTCCAGTGGAAAAAATAAAGAAACAAGAAACAAGCTCGAGAAAGGGGTTAGCAGGAACATTGTAGGGAGGTTCATAGCTCCTAAGGGCCTTTTCACACTGATAGAATCTGATCATGATTCTATGAGTACCAGGAAGTGGGAACAGCAGTGCTGGTCAAATAAAAGCCCTACGTTTCCCATTAATACCATAGTTTCAAACACTAAAACAAAGAGAAAAAGAGAATTTCGCGTGGGGGCTGTGAAAGGTCCTCCACACACGTGAGCACATGACTACAAGAGAACGAAGGTAAGTCGTGGTTGGGTTATTTTTAGAAATGTCAGGGAGTTTGCAGTGATCTAGCTGCATGACTTTATCCCATCTCTTTGTGAGACAGATTATCCGAAAGTAGTCAAAATCAGAAAGGGTGGCTCTGGGAAGAACAATAATTGGCTTATGTGGGATAGATAAGATGTCAGATCCCCAGTTCCTGTTCTAACAAGGCTTCCTGTGTTAGATAGTCTTATTTCTGGAAGTAACCTACCTAGGTCTTGTATGTGTGTTTTTTGTTCTTCTTTGATATCTTGATGTAAATGCATTTTTTAAAACATTCAAGTTTTAGTATTTTTATAATATGAATGTCATACACAATGTAGATTCTGTATCACATACAAATACATATAACATAATGCTAACCCTGTATAACTGTTATAAGAAAAAATATGGGGAAAAAATTACAGCCCTGACAGACCTTATAAGATCCGCATTAACCTTACAGAAACTGATAATCCTAAAGAAAATGAAAATCCTGAGAAAAGTAGACAGGAAGTAGGAAGAAATAAGAAGGAGGCAGAGGAAGGTGGTAGCAGGGGCTTAGACAAGAACTGTGTGTGTTGGGCTCATTCCTGCCCTTTGGTTTTTGTTCCCATTGTAAAAGGAAAAGTCAGAAGGCAGTGGGCCATTAGTGATGCTTCCAAGACCAGCTTGGGGATGTAAAGGTACAGTATTTACAATGTGGTAAAGAAGAAAAACAATGCTTTTGCTCTTAAAAGGTAAACTCGAGGCTTATGAAACAGGACTTGACAAACTAGATTTATGTTGGTTATATAAAAAGATATATAAACAACACGATTTGAAGAATGAATTCCAAGCAGGTCTATCATGATGATCTATGCCTATGTTCTAAGGCTTTTGATTTTCAAGCAATATTTTATAAATTGTGAAACAGAACCCTTGTAGATACTGACAGTATTAGTCTTATCTCTTTGGAATGAATACTCATTTACTCTAAATGAGAGTAGAGTACAGTGGAATTTTAAATATAAAGCTTTATAAACAAATAACATTACAGCAACTTCTCTAAGTGGCCATATTGATTTAGAAAGTGAGACATTTTTCATGATACCTGTCATTTGTTCACATCTAATTTCTTCTCTGTGATGTTCCTGCAGTCTATACAAAGCTTCTTTTCTTTTTTTTTTTTTTAAAGATTTTATTTATATCTTTTGTGCAGTCGTGATTATGGAAAAAGCTTGGTGTTATCTACATACATACACACACACACACACACACACACACACACACACACACACATAACAGAAGCAGTTAATATATCTGAAAGTCTTAGCCAAACCATCAAATCATTCTTTTAGGACAACCAATCTTATTTGTTAAAATAATTCTGTAATCACAGCTCAAAAACAAATAGTACTATCAAAAGTGTCTGAGGGTATAACCCCATACGCTCTTAGAAAATTTGGCAATGACAACTAATCATGGTTCTGATCTAGGATATAATAATAAAAAACAAAAATAAATTACTCCCATTAACTCGCCTAGAATAAATATCTGCCATTGCAATGTGTTACCTAAGTGAAGGATCATGGCTTTTAATATGCTCCTTAGGGTTTTAAAGAGGAGTAAGTAGGAGAATTTATGGTGGGCCCAGCAGAGAGACTTACTCATTAAATATGTCCAACACTTACTGTACATTGATAATGTGCAAGGCATATGTTAGGAAATGAGGGAAGACAAGTGCACAAAATAATCCTCCTTTTTTCATGTCTCTAATTACTAGAAAAGTACAGACATGTGCACAGATTCCTCTAACGCTGCTCAGCTGAGGGGGTCACTACTAGTGGGGATGAAACCATGGAGTTACTGGTGGTCTTCAAGGTTGGGGACAAGCTTCAAAACTTCCCAGTAAGATCTGTGGAAAATGAAGGCCTGCTCTATCTTCCAACATTCTAGGAATAACCAATCATGGAGGCATAATGGACGCCTCCCTAAGTCACGGATATCAGGAAGCAACATTTTCTTGGGGCTTTTTGAAGCATCAGAAGGACTCAGGTGCCATATTCTAGTACCCAGAGTGTTCAGCAACCTCAAATTGCCAAGTTGGGGTTCTGTTGTGTAAAACATAAAATATGTTTTAGGTGACCCTCTGAATTTTCCACAGAAAATTATCCAGTGCTAAGATAATGCCTTCCATACTTTAATTCGATATTTTTCAAATACATTAAGTGGGTGGTCAAATAGTATAGTTAGGGCATCACTAATATTTCTTCGAATTTTTGCTTAGTAAGCTGATGCAGTGCCCAATTTTCACAGGGTTACAAAGAATATTGTAAATTATTAGCTAAATGAAGAGTGGGAGGACAAGAAAAACAACAAAACCCAAATATCAAAGCTAGCCAGGAATATTCTAAAAATAGTGAACTGTACTCCAATCTACTAAGTGCTAAGAAAGTGGCAAATGATGTAGAATTCTCAGGAAATAAAAATCCAAGCACTTAGTATCAAGTCAATGGGATAGTGCATTTCCAAATCTCTGTGTGAGATGAAGCTTGTGTGTGACCCCCTCGGGTTATAAATGACACTTCTGAGATAAGGACACTTCTAAACACAATCATGGACGCAGATAGCCGCAATCCCCATTCCTTTCTAGCACACTGTTGAAGGACAATGGTGAAGGAAATCCTTTCAGTGGTCAGAACTGAATAGCAGTTCACATGGCTGCTCATTTTGCTTGGAAGGAGAATTGGCCAGACATGTGATTACATATCCATTCATGGGAGAAGGCTAATGATTTGGCTGGATCCTCAGGCACTAAAAATGGGTGACAAGAAAGTCTGGGGAAGAGAAATGTAGATAAATTTCCCTGAATAGGCAAAAAATGTGAAGATGCTTGTGTTCCATGTGAATGACTTCCAAAGGTGACCTCAGCAGAAGAAGATTTTAATAATCAAGTGGATAGGATGGCCCATTCTGTGGATGTCAGTCAGCCTCTTTCCCAGCCACCCCTATCATCGCTAAATGGGCTAGTGAACAGAGTGGCAATGGTGGCCAAAATGGAGGTTATAGGTGGGCTCAGAAATGTGGACTTCCATTCACCAAGGCCAGCCTAACTACCTCATGGCTGAGTACCCAGCCTGCCAGCAGCAGAGACCAATCCTGACTTCTCTGATGTCACACCATTCCCCAGGGTGATCAGCCAACTATCTGGCAGGCAGATTACATCCAAACCTCCCGTCATGGAAGGGACAGCCTCTTGTTCTTACCAGAGTATACACTTAATCCAGATACAGATTTGCCCTTCCTGCACACAATGCTTCTACCAAAATAATCATCTGTGGACTTACATAATGCCTTATCCATCATCATGGTATTCTACACAGCACTACTTCTGATCAAAGAACTAACTTCACGGTAAATGAAGTATGGCAGTAGGCCCTATGTTCATGGATTTCAATGGTCTTACCATATTCCCCAATACCCTGAGGTGACTGGCTTGATAGTGGAATGGCCTTTTAAAGACTCAGTTCTGGTCCCAGCTAAATGGTAATATTTTGCAGGGCTTGAGCAAGGTTTTCCAGGAGGCTATAAACGTAGTGAACCAATACATGTACTGGTCCTCCCATAGCTGGGGTTCATAGATCCAGAAGTCAAGGAGCAGAAATGGTAGTGACACTACTCACAATTAGCCCTAGTGACCTCCTGGCAACATTTTTGTTTCTCGTCTTCCCAACTTTATGCTATGCTGGCCTAAAATCTTGGTTCCAAAGGGAGTAATGCTTCCACTGGGAGACACAGTAATGATTTCATTGAATTGGAACTTAAGACTGCCACTCAGCTACTTTGGGCTCTTTATGCCCCTAAATCAGCAGGCAAAGAAGGGAGGTACTATGGTGGCTGAGATGATTGGCCCTCATGACCAAGGAGAAATTACATTGTCACTCCATAATGGAGGTAAGGAAGAGTATGTTTGGAATATAGGAGATCCTTCTAGGAGTCTCTTACTGTTACCACACTCTTTGATTAAATTCACTGGAAAACTTCAACAACCCAGTGCAGACAGGACTACTAATGGCTCAGACCCTGTTGGGAAGGAAGGTTTGCATCACCTTATTAGGCAAAGAACCACAACCAGTTGAGATGCTTATTAAAGACAAATAGGTAGTAGACTAAAATAGTTATAAATACCAGTTGTGACCCCATGACCAATTACAGAAACAAGGACTGTGATTCTCATGAATATTTCTTCCTTATTTGTTATGAATATGTTTGTGATTGTGTATGTAAATCCCTTTGTTTTCCTCCCTCTCTTATCCCATTATCATGTAACATAAGATTCATTGACTTTATATCACAGTATTTAAGAATTGTGAACTTCATATCACAGTATTTAACTTATAGGATATCAAAAAGAATAAACATCCCATAGGAACTTCACATCCTCTTCTGGGGAAAAGGTTATTAGGTTTTCAGTTAAATGCAGGATAGTTGCTCCATATTAGGTGAAAGTATTGACCTTATTATAGTCTTTGTATGAAGATTAAATATAATTTAAGAAGATGCATATGTGTGCCAAATTCACAAGAAATGAGCTTGTGGTAGTTAATTTTATGTATCTACTTGGCCAGGCCACAGTGCTTAGATATTTGGTGACACATTATCTTAGATGTTTCTACAAGAGTATTTTCTCTATGAGGTTAACATTTAAATCAGTGAACTTTGAGTAAAGCAGATTGTCCTCCATGATGTGGGTGAGCTTTATCCCAACAGCTGAATGGCAGAAGGCTTTAACAGGACAAAAACTGACCTCCCTTGAGCAAGAAGGAATTCGATCAGCAGATGACCATCAGACTTGAGCTGTGACATTACTTCTTTCCTGGGTCTGTAGCCAACCAGTCCACCCTATAGATTTTGGACTTGACAGCCTCTATAATTACATGAACCAATTAAAAAAAAATCTTTCTCCCTGTCTCTCTCTGCACACACACACACACACACACACACACACACACACACATACACGTAATAATATGTACATTTATGTATATACATGTATATACATATGTAAACACACACTATTAGTTCTGTTTCTCTGGGGAATCCTGACTAACATACATGGAGGTCCATGTAATCACAGTGATCCAAAAATGCAGTTGCTCACCGACCTGCTCCTTGTACATGCACATGGTCATTCTGCTATGACACACTAGGAGCACCTGGGTGACTCAGTTGGTTAAGTGTCTGCCTGCAGCTCAGGTTATGATCCCAGGACCATGAGATCAAGTCCCACAGCGAGCTTTCTGCTCAGGGGGGAGCCTGCTTCTCCCTCTTCTCCCCACTCATGCTCTCTTGTGTGCTGTCTCTGTGGCTATCTCTGTCTCTGTCTCTCTCTCAAATAAATAAATTTAAAAAGTAAAAATAAATAAAATAAAACAACATACTAGATGCTGCACAACAGGGACCCTTTTATCAAGGCCCTACCATTGTGTAGCAAAGAATATTTAAAAAAAAAAATAAAGTAGGAGTGTTTTGTAATAAATGTTCGTTCAGGGAAATGTTCATCTTGGGGAATCATTGGTTTAATGACAGAAATCAAAGAGGCTATGTCAGCCTGCTTTTTTATAAACCAAATTCATATGGTATCATTAATGAGGAGGGTTTTCCCTACCTTTATTCCTATGTATCTACAAATACACTGGGACATCTTGCTACCATCATCTACTGAGGGCACATCTGCTTTCACAGATTCTGCAGGGCAATCATTGAAAGCTGGTCAGAGACTTTGAGAGAGAGCGCCAATTGCACCACTCTGGGAAAGATAGTTTGCTATTTCTTTAAACTTTAAAAAAGCACAGTTCTCCTTAGTCAACTACCAACATTTTACGAATGTGATCATTGCACACCTGCAAAACTGGGGAAGTTCATAAAAGGAACAGGCCAGAGTGCCTTCAGCAGAAAGCAGAAGTATCATGGAACCTAATGGATTCTCACTTTAAAATTCTTAATAGCAAAGAATTGGGGGAGGCAATGGAAAATTTAGGGAGCAAGTTTAAAAGGGGAGAAAAAAGAGGATACATTTTTTCTGACCTGTTGGAAGATTATCTGTCATTCTTGGAATAAGAGTCCAAATTGGCTTTTTACCAAGCTGGGCAGAGGAGAGCCTAGATGGCCACCCTCCCAATGGTTTGATTTCCTGGACTTTACAAAGTATCCATTGAATGTTATCTGTAAAAAAGAGTATGTATTACAGTTTTCTCAAAAAATGGTTATTCAATATGATTGTTCAGTGACCTCATTAGACCAAGGGAATAGCCTTGATTTCAAAATCTTCATTGTACATCATTCATAAAATTTAGTGCCTCAGTTTTCTGAAGTTGAGTAGCATAATATGTAATATGTAACAAAATGCCTGAACTCAAGAGTTTTTTGTTTGGTTTGATTTTCTCTTGCTTTTCATAGTGAGTTGTAAAGGGATTGCTAAGAAAACGTACCCTTGATTATTAGGTAAAGGCAGGAAAATAAAATTTGTTTTTAAATTCTGTGCCCAGCAATATATCAGGGGCATACCACTAAGTCATTTCATTTATTAAGCACTTGGTTTGGGCCACACACTCTTCTGGGCACCAGAGATACTATGGAGAATAAAACAGATATTCCTTTCTTAGAGAGACTGCTTTCTAGTGCAAGGAGACAGACAATGAACTCACAAAAAATGCCAGATAATAAAACTAATATGCAGATAATTGAAATAGGGTGAATGACAAATGATGGCCAGCTGGTTAGTTTAGGTCCACTGTGTAAGTGATATTTACTCTAAGATCTAAACAGCAAGAAGGATCTAGCCATGGGAGCACCAGGAGGAAATCACCCCAGGGGGAGGGCATGGCATAGATAAGCTCCCAAAGACAGACACAAGGTTGGCTTTGCAAAAGGAAGAGAGCCAAGATGGTGCCAGCCTGGAGAGCAAAGGGAAGAGTGGAAAGGGGGAAGCAGAGTAGGGCCTGATTAAAGACCATTAGTCAGGCAAGAAACATGAATCTTGCCCAGGTGGTCTCATCTTCAAGGACCTCAACAGTCCAGAGAGGCACTTGAGATGTAAATAACTAAGCCACAAAATCCCTAACTAAGGCTATAGTGGGGGGCGGTAGGTAGAGAAGGGGAGGTTCCAAAGGATTAGACGCATGAGGTTGTTCTCGGAATTCAAGAATTTCCTTTTAGATTTATCTTTTTCCAGACAATTGCAGCTATAGGAGTACTTTCAGCTTAGTCCTCACTTGAAAATTTAAGTCTTCCAAATGGTTAAATTTCCCCAAGACTATATTCTAATGGCATTTGGGCATAGCTGGGCCTTAGAGAAAGTAGAAGTATCTGTAAGCTTACATTTGCTTTTGGGAAAACACTGTCCAATTTAGCCAAATACATATGGACCATGCCCTCCTGGAGTGTGGCAGTGTTGCCCATCTTGGATATCTTTCTTAGAACCAGGACTAAGCACACCACCTGGCACAAAACAGTGCTCCATAGAGGTCTGAATGACTAAAACTAACAGGCCACACACACTTGGGTGGACCTGGTTCTTCTTTCCCTGACAAGTTGAATAACAGAGGAAAAACATCTTCTGTGCTAGCTAGCCTTCTCTGACCTGCTTTCAGTGACCCCACCCTCTCAATAGGCCCAAATGTACTTTCTATTGTCTCCCATACACCCTAAACAATTAAAAACTCTGCTGGGTTAGCTTTTAGCTTAGTCCCTGCTTTTTTTACTTAAACTTTAGCTTTGCTTGATAAATAAGTATTTATTCCCTTATCATGGCATTTAGTACTTTGATACAACCCATTCTGGAGCATTGTCTGTGGGGAGATCAAAAGAGGAGGGGGACATCTGAAGAACAAAATGAATTGTCTTTTCAGGCCTTTGATGGAAGTCCCATCATGCCGGCCTGTCCTTGGCCTAGCAGATTAAGTGGCCCATACGGTTCATGGGCTTAAAGCACAGTCCATAACCATTATTTTCTTGAGTTGTGGGAGCCATTTGTGTTGTATGATATGTTCTGTTTGTAGCTGTGATGTGTGCAGGGTGGGGGGGAAGAGCATAGACATGTCTTAGGCCCTGCATGAGATTCCAACCTGAATGAGGCCCTTACTAAATTCTCTATTTCAGTTACTTTTTGTAACTTATATTAAGTTAGCATCCCCATTACACAGGTCAGCAAGGCTCAGAGAATCCTTTGTTTAGGATCTCACGGGTCAAATGAGCCTCAGGGGTAGCCCACGAACAGGGACCACAAGGAGCCCCGCCTTCAGCAAACTGCAGACATTCCAGAGCTTGCTAAGGGAGGTAACATAAAGGTATATGTAACTTCCACTCAGGATTGAAATTAAGAGGAAATTCCCTAAACTGTATTATATTCAAATGATCCCCGTCAACCTTCCACCAGCCATCCTATCACTGGTTTTCCCATTTCGGTTACCGTTAGATTTATCTTATTTTGTTCCGGCAATTTGTAGGCAGGGTTTAGAGGAAAACAATCCTTGGTTGGGACGAGCTTCTGTTGCTGCTTGCTAGATAAATTATAGGGTCATAAATGGGAGAGATTTAGGGAGAGATTTATTCTGGGCAAATTAAAGCTTTCAGGTTTCCCTTCAGTCTGGCAAAAGCTGTCTGCCAAAAATCCAGGTTCCTTATTTACTCTTAGCACATGGTAAATGGAGTCGGGCTGAAAGAGAGCCCTTTATACTGTCTCCATGTAGGTTACAACTTTGATATGTGTGTCTCAGAAGGATCCAGCCTGGGAAGACTTTTCAAGCCTGTGCTGCCTGGGACCGACAGGGAAAGGGAGTGCAGGTGTGTATTCACCTGGGACAGAGTGAAGGAAGATGTTCTGAAGGCCAAAGCCGGCTGGATTTGCTTGTCTCAATGCCTGGCATTTTATCATTACAAATCAATATTTTTGAATTGACAGAGGCCTTTTAAAACACAAATGCCTGAGGCACCTGGATGGCTCAGGAGGTCAGCGGCTGCCTTCTGCTCCTGATGGCGATGGGGTGGGGCAGGGAGTCCTGGGATCTAAAGGGGTCTGGCTCCCTGATCAGCAGGGATCCTGCTTCTCCCTCTCCCCACCCCCTGCTCATGCTCTCACTATCTCTCTCTTTCCTTAAAAAAAAAAAAAAAAGATGGGGATAAGGTGGGTTTTCAGCCTGTGCTAGACCCCTTGGTTTGTTGTTAGCTAGATTACCATACCTCCCCTGTTGAGAGCTACCACCAGCCTCCTTTCCTGATTGAAATAAAAAACTTACTACCAGACCATGACCCTATCCCCCACCAGCTTTCCTGTGGTGTGACTTTCTAGGAGAGGGAGATACAGAACATTGGTGTCATTCCCTCCCTCTGTGAGATTGTTCTACCCTGTGCCAGATTATAGCTACCCTTGTCTAAACGCTCATCCATCCCCCAGCTATATGAATTTCCCATTCCAACTTCCAGCTTCTTCCCTTATATGTCTGTGCGTGTAAACTTGTTCATGTTTAATGAGCCAGGGGTATTTTTAAAAAAGCAAATATCCTTTGGAGGAGTAACAGTTGAGTTATCGATCACACGTTGGTTTGAATGAACTTTCCAAAACATACTGGAATGTGTCACCTTAAAAGCCTTGGTGGGGGAAAAAAAAAAGAAAAAAAGTAAAAGCCTTGGTGGGATAATTTTCCTTGTGGCTTTTAATCCTTTCTCAGTAGGGCTCAGTGTGCCTTTGTAGGTGACTTCCCACCTGTCCCCTCCCTGGGTGAGTGCTGTGCATCTGCATACCTCCTGCATCTAGCAGTGTCTGAAGCATAGTTCTGAAAGAATCTGTTGATGGATGGATGCACTCAAGCCATGCCTAGAGCTGTACCAGAAACAGAGATACCTGTACAAACTAATACTTGGCAGGCCTTTAAGTGAACACATTTTTAAAACATTGTTAATTCCATAAGTATGGAGATTGGAGAAGGAGAGGCAGTGAGAGGGACAGATAGATTTATGCCACTGGGATTTTTTTTTTTTTTTTTTTTTCCGTGTGAAAGTGCTGTTTTGGATGCCTGGGTGGCTCAGTCGGGTAAACATCTGCCTCCGGTTCAGGTCATGATCGCAGGATCCTAGGGTAGATCCCCACTTTCAGGCTCCTTGCTCAAGGGACTGCTTCTCCCTCTGCCTGCCACTCTTCCTGCTTGTGCTTTCTGTCAATTACATACATACATACATACATGTACGTACATACGTATGTACTTACATATGCACTGTTTTGTTCTCGCAGCAGTAGCAAGGACCCTGTGCATTTTGCTTGTGCGAGAGGTCCAAGTAAAGACCTTATTTCCAAATCATTCCAGAGATGCTACATGGCACCTCAGAGTTCGGTACTTGTGCTTTCTTCTGCCTAAAATGACATTCCTCTTTGGTCCCCAGCTGACCTTTCCAGGATCAGCCCAAATATTACACCTTTGTGGGAGACTTTCCTCAACAACTACACGTTTGCTGCTTTTCCCCAGTAGAAAATTCCCCTCTCTCTTCTCCTAAGGTAGATGGCTGGGACACCTGTTTTAACACTCATCATATCCTCTCATAATTTATGCATGTGATCCCCACTCAGAATGACAGCTTCTGTGAATCTCAAATAACGGGATTAGTCATATTTGTGTCCCTTGAGCTTAATATTCATACTTACTTAATAAATGCTTGTTAAATGCTTGCATGAACAAATGGAAGGAAGGGAGGAGGAGAGGGAAGGAGGGAGGAGGGGTGGACAGGAGGGAAGGAGGGGGAAAGCCAGGGAGAGAGGGGAGGAGAATCAGGTCAATACCTCCTGGGGCGATTAGCTGAGAGCAGGGCTTTGAGACAGCTGGCATTAGCAGGGAGGAGGGCGGAAGGCAATACTTCACAGTCTGCAGGACCACAGAGCTCAGAGGGGCTGTGGGTGGGAAGCGAAGCAGGAGAGGCACCGCAGCTCACTCCAGTGACGGAGAAGGGTTATAGGGAGGAGATAAATCTGATTTCAAAAGCAAGTTTCGCTACTTCACAATTTTACCTATCATCTGCTCAACTCGGAAGAAAAATAACAATTGCCTAATCATCAATAGCTGAAGAGTGCTGTTAGCACAACCCAAGGTCTCTCCACTAGACAGCCACATGTACGTTATGTCGCAAAACCCTATTCCAAGGTTCTTCCAGTGAAGAGCCCTGCTTTATGCAAAACCACAGTCTTGGGAAAGAAATAGGCCCTGCAGAAATAAAGCACGTGGTTTTGTGAGTTTTAATAACATTGAACCTTGCTATTCTGAAGTAATGTGTTTCTCTCATAGTTATCTCTTCAATCTCGTCCTTACCTTCTTTATGCCTGTCACTTTCAACAATTAAGAGCACGAAACATAGTAACCACTATAGGATCTGTGGTCTATAGACTCTTTTTAACTACCATTGCTGATTCCTTACTACAATAGCTCTTGTGAATAAGCTTATTTGCTATCATCTTTTTCTGTTTGATGAATACTGTAAAAAAGGGGGGGGCGTGCATTTGGTGACAACCTTCAACAAAAACTGATGCATTTAGTTACTCTCTGGAGTAAAAATTATGTTTTTTTGGTGCTACACTTTTTTTGGTGATGGTTCAGGAAAAGGATGCTATTAGCATCAATGAAAGAATCAGTCAAACTGTGCACATAATTGTTCTGAAATTTGGGGCCCTTTGGGCAATACAAAACAATTATATTGTCTTTATCAATGGAAAGTATTCTAACTAGGAACTGAAGACACTATAGAACTAACACACTTAAGAAGTAGTCAAAGAGCTAAGTCCTTATACAAATATTTTTGGGGACGCCTAGTGACTCAGTCGGTTAAGTGTCTGACTCTTGGTTTCTGTTCAGGTCATGAACTCAGGGTCATGGATGGAGCTCAGCTTTGGGCTTCCCGCTTAGAAGGGAGTTGGCCTGAGGATTCTCTCTCCCTTCCCCTCTGCCTCTACCTGCCCCCTTGTTTGCGCTCTCTCTCTCAAATAAATAAATCTTTAAAAAATATATTTTTCAAAATATTTGCTTTCGCATGTTGAGAAATACCAGGAATTTGTTTTCTGAGCCTGCGAATTAAAAAATGAAAAGGGTCCTATCTTCGTAAAGCTTTCAGGTTTCAGTATTTACAGTCCTTCCTTAAGGAAAATTAAAGTAGAAGAACTAAATGATTTTCTTAAGCATTAAAATATACATGCACTGGAAAATGATTTGTTTCCATGCAAACTTTATATCTTGGCGAATCATTTCCATTTGAGTGTTTTGATTGCAGTTTCCCCACTATGAGGCATAAATGAGATTACTGGCTTGGAGGAGTGGGGAGGTAATTAGCCTACCTCCTATCAAGCCATCTGTATTTTCTGTGACTGCATAAGGTGTTGTAGAGAAATTACCTGGAACTGATTAAACCTCAGGAGAAGTGGGGGAAATTCTGCATGCCAGAGTGGTTCTGCCAGAGAACACGATCGCCCTCTGGGTTGCACTTCCAAGCATAATTTGGTGACGCAACTCTGACCACTTCGCCACCAGGGAGTAAGAGGAAAGGGGCCGGATTCCTCCCTTAGGAAGACGACCTGGACCAAAGAAAGAGGTTGGCGACAGGAAGGAAGACCAGATCAAGCCTTTGAGTAGCGTCCACAGGGCTACCCAAAGCCCATACAGAGTTAACAGGCACGCGTCACACACCGTTCCCCGTCTCCCGCCCCAACTCCCCCTACCCCATCCACCCGCCGCTGTGTGTCACCTTCCTGTCCGGAAGTCTTAGTAGGTTGCTGGGACAGAACAGGGGGCGCCTGCTCCACCCTTCAGGTATCCGGTTGGAAGAAAAGCCAGTCTCAACAACTTGAGTCTCTACGTTAAATGATAAGTTTAGCAGACCGTCCGTCTCCAACTGCTGAACATTAGGGTAGGGGGAGGAAGGAGAACATCAGACGTTCCTTTTCTGTTCCAACCACAAATCATACGGTTGTGCCTCTTCTCTATTCCTCTTAGAGCCCTCTAACTTGAATTCCACGTTCCTTCTGGAATGCACGTGGCAGAGCGTCTTTGAAAATATGAAGGCTCTGCATGTGTTTTGAATTTTTTCTGGACTGATTTGTAATGATGATCAGTCAAGTTACATTTCTTGTGTGTCTTGCTGGGGGTGTAATAAAGTCAGGACGCTGAGGACTGTAATTTTCTGAGTGATGTTGCAATGGAGAGAATAAATGGCCTAGTGTTGAACTTTGCAGCTTGCTCCTTCCTGTATGTAAATTGCCTTCATATAAAGTGGGGTGCCTAACAGAGGACGGCTGCCTCTGACTCTTCTGCTCCCTGTCATCTCAGTTTTCAGCCTTATCAGGCACATAGCAGGGAGGCTGTTCCAACCATAACTGAGCTCTACCTCCAACCTCCAGAAAGTAATCCCCAACCTTCATATCCTAGGCAACCTGAAGAATGAAAGAGGAAGCTCTAAGATCCCCTTTGAAAGGTTTGTGTACTTTTATTACTTTAATTCAGAGGGAAGGGGTAAAAGGAAGATGCTTTAGAGGATCTGAGGTTTCTTGGCCTGGGGAAGGCACAAGAGATGGGGATGCAGTGGGGGAGGGGTCTGATGGAAGTTTTCTCAGTTTCATACTTTAAGACCAAACAAGCAGAAATCTTGGTGCAGGCTGGTATTTCTTTGCAGTCTTTGCAAGATTTGCTCTCTTTTTTCTTTTTATTAAGTGCAATTAGCCAACAGATTAGGTTTTGATGTAGTGATCAGTGATTCACGGGTTGCCAGTGCAAATTTGCTGGCTTAAAACAGGGCTGCATGGTGTGGGAGCAGGAACCGGCTGGGCTAGTTGAAGTGGAACACGGAGTATGGGGGCCATCAGCAGTAACAAAGTCGTATTATATGAAGAATCCATGGAAGAGGAAGCAGGAATGGGCCAGTTACTGTGATTTGGAGTTTCCTAAACCCTGCCTGAGGTTGGAGCGTCAATTTCAGGCACCTGAGAAGTGCTTTTTTAGGTCGGTGCTGAGCAACACTTCCCAGCCACTCTCCAGGAGAGATGATGTGTGTTCCCTTCTCCCAGTCTGGAGCTGTTGTAACTGAGCAAACCAAGAAGCAGCTGAGGCTACAGATCATATTAGGGCAAATGAGGTGGTTGTGCCTGCAAAACAAATCCCTGCCCAGGACGAAAGAAAACCCGCTTCACAGGCTATTCTTGGTTTGACAGCTGGTGTTTCAGAGGGTGTCAGACCCAGTATGCAACTCCAAGATGGCAGGGCCCTTGACAGTCAGGGGTCACGGCAGGGCAGGCCACGGCAGACAGCACGGGCAAGCGCCAGGTACCGGCCCTGCAAACCTTGGTAACTTGCCGCCGTCTCTCGCTCTGGCCCAGTTGCTGTGCTCGTGGCTTCCCCGGCCAGCGCTGGCCCGAATCCTCGCGCCGCGGTCAGACTGCAGCGCCCAGGCATCTCCCAGCGGCGGGGTTACTGGAAGGCACCGCTCCGCCGCTCTACCGAGCCTCCCTCTCTCCTCCGCTTTCTGGAGCGCAGGCACCCGGCTAATCTTTCGCGAGTGCTCGCGTCCAGTTTATCGCAGATAAACTGGGACTCGAGAGAAAGAGCAAGGTGGTTAAACTGTAAGAAGACTCCCGGGTCAGCCCTGGAATAAACCGGAGAAGGGCCGGGGAAGACGAGGACAAACTGAGGGTTTTAAAGACAATGTAACGCGACCTCGCTACGTTGTCAGGTGGGGGAGCGGGAAAGGGGATGGGGAGTCGCCGGTGCCCGGGGTCACGCCAGGTCGGCGCCTAGCGCAGAGCCACCACTCCCCGAACTTGCCACTTCTTCACGTGTCCTTGGCGTGGCGGAGATTAAAGATGCAAGAGAAAAAAATTACATGCGGAACGGACAGAATGTTCTCAAAGATGGGGGGGGGGGTAAAAAGTGAAATGCAGATTGTACTTTTTTTTTTTCTTTAGTGCAGAGACGACTTTTATTTCCGCCCCCTCCCCTACACATTCCTGACCTCTCCCTCCCCCTTCCCTCTTTCTTTCCTTCCTTCCTCCGCTTCCAAGTTCTGGGATTTTGCAGCCTTGCTTGGCTTTGGCCAAAAGCACAAAAAAGGCGTTTTCGGAAGCAGCTCGGCCGTGCACAAGGGCCATTTGTTTGTTTTGGGTCTCGGGGCAGGAAATCTTGCCCGGCCTGAGTCACGGCGGCTCCTTCAAGGAAACGTCAGTGTTCTCCTGTCGCCCTCGCCCGCTGCGCGCCCGGCCGCCGCTGCCCATGGGGGAGATGCAGGGCGCGCTGGCCAGGGCCCGGCTCGAGTCTCTGCTTCGGCCCCGCCACAAAAAGAGGGCCGAGGCGCAGAAACGCAGCGAGTCCTTCCTGCTGACTGGCCTGGGTAAGCGCCGCGCCTGCCACGCGGGGACTGTTCCGCTCCGCCGCTAGTCGCTCGGCTCCGGCGAGTAGGAGCGGGGCGGGGTGGGGGGGGGTGTCCGGTGGGGTGGGGGGTGCGCGTTCTCAGGGTGAAGGAACTGAGGCCGGGAGAGAAGGCGGCAAAAGCGGGGGTCCCACCGGTTGTCCCGAACCCACGGTGACCCCGCAGATGAGAGCGCGCGGGGCTACCCTCGGCCGACGGACACCTCTGGCTGGTGGTGCACGGCCGCCGGGTCGGGGCTGATGAGGCTGCTGGGGAAGTTAGGGGAGAGGGCCGGCTCCGGGACCGGGAGGAAATCGGCAGTCAGGGTTTGACTAACTTAAGCGGGCACAGAGCCACCCGCTGGCGGAGCACCGGGCGAAAAGCGCCCTGTGCCGCGACTCTGATTTCCTAGCTGGGCGGAATAAATGAGAAAGGTGGAAAATTACCCCGGACTCTCCCTGCCCCCGCCCCCTCCGCCTGCGGTTTCCCTCTCCCAGCCGGGGAGCGGAGAGAGGCAGATAACAGTCCCGCGCCGGGCCTCCCCGGCAGTCCCTGCGCCCGCCGCCCCCGCCCCGAGCTCGCCCTCGGGCGGGGGGCCGAACCGCCCTCCACCGCCGGCCAAGGAGAAGCCTGCCTGGCGCCGCGGCCGCTGGAGGTGGGGCTTGGGGCGGGGACTGGGCGGGGACTCTTCCGCATTGTCGCGTGGGCCCCGCCCCTGCGGCGGCTCAGGGCTTATAAAGCAGGCGGCGCGGCGCGCGGGCAGTGTTGGCTGAGCCGGTCTCCCGTCACCAACGTCTCGCTGCGCTCTCTCTGCGGAGATGACGGTGAAAACCGAGGCTGCTAGGGGCACCCTCACTTACTCCAGAATGAGGGGAATGGTAGCAATTCTCATCGGTGAGTGTAGGAATTTTACTGAACTTCTAGGACACGCGAAGAGGACATGTTTTTAGGGTCGCGCATCAGATTAGTTTGTGCGGCGTCGGACGTTATGAAGCCATCTAGACGTTTATTTATTTCTCCTCTCTTAATTCACAGCTTTCATGAAACAGAGGAGGATGGGCCTGAACGACTTTATTCAGAAGATTGCCAATAACTCCTATGCATGCAAACAGTAAGTTTTGGGAAGGATTGGGAGAAATAAAAATAAGTAGTAAAGTTTCATTTTACCAGCCCTAAAGACACAATCTCATCAGAAGGTTGATCAGAAAGCTGAAACCTTCCCAGAGGGTGGGAACCTTTTCTGTTTTAAGTCCCAATTGAAAACATTTTAGACGTTAAAACTAATGTGCTCATTTGGCCTGTCCTAGAGCTGAAAGATAAAGTTTCATGTTGGCTTAATTCACCCCCTGTTAACATGAAGAACAACCCTCATCCTTGTATTTAACTGGGTTTATTATTTTCTTTAACTGAGTTACTTCTTTGGGTGTTTTTTTAGTTGAAACGCTCCGAAGAGGCGGGGGAGCGGCAATTGAGCCCGAAACTTACTACTGGTGTTAGTGTGCCCCCTCGTGTCGAGTTAAAGAAGTTCTAAGTTGTTCCTTTCTCTGCAGCCCTGAAGTTCAGTCCATTTTGAAAATCTCCCAACCTCAGGAGCCTGAGCTTATGAATGCCAACCCTTCTCCTCCAGTAAGTATTCTCTCTTTGTGATGCTTCTGTAGAGGAATCTTGTAAATGAGTCAGTTAGTATTCCTACATCGATGGATTACAGTAGCATTTCTAGAAATTAGTATCAAGGCAGGAATGCCTAGTTAATGGCATAACAAGTGACATAAGCAGTTATTTAACTATTGAGTCAGTGAAGTGTTTTAAAAGGCCTATTGCCTAAAAGTCTTATCTGGGTACAACAATTGTGTACAATTTCCGTACTCTCATACAGTAGTCTTGGTTAAGTTTGGGAGGGGTGGTGATGACTTGCCTCAGTCATTTGCAGATATAACACCTTTTACATTGTCTGTCCTTTATCCTTGTCTTCCTTTGAAGCAAGGGTATTAAAAGAAAACGTTTTCTTTTACAGCCAAGTCCTTCTCAGCAAATCAACCTTGGCCCATCATCCAATCCTCATGCTAAACCATCTGACTTTCACTTCTTGAAAGTGATTGGAAAAGGCAGTTTTGGGAAGGTAATGTCAGATCTGAAGACCTAATGACTTCCAGTCTTTCATGCATTCATTTTACATTCTCCCTGGGTGTAGATAGCAAAATGATTTTTTTTTTTAATTGACATTCCAGGTTCTTCTAGCAAGACACAAAGCAGAAGAAGCATTCTATGCAGTCAAAGTTTTACAGAAGAAAGCCATCCTGAAAAAGAAGGAGGTACAGAATGCACTGGATGGATTGGAGTTGGAGATAGACATTCATTTAATGGTTTTACCTTGGAATTCTGGTTCCAAGTTGAAATTTGCCACTAAATCTTAATTGTCCTTTTTCTAGGAGAAACATATTATGTCGGAACGGAATGTTCTGCTGAAGAATGTGAAACACCCTTTCCTGGTGGGCCTCCACTTCTCTTTTCAGACTGCTGACAAATTGTACTTTGTCCTTGACTACATCAACGGTGGAGAGGTGAGTGGAAGGAATATGAGCTAACCTTTGAGTGTCTGGGCACAGCATTCTTGGTTTTAGTTGTAGAGGAAAGTTTTTCAATGATGGGGGGGAAAAGTTACCAGAATTAGCCTTTCCTTCAACCTGAAGGTTGCAAATAGTTAATAGACTATTTAAGGCCATTTCCTGCAATTGTCCCCTTTAGCTGTATATGTCGAGACTTAATTAAATGCATTGTTATCGAGCCTTGGCAACCCAGCCTAACTTTGTTCTGTCTCCTGCAGCTGTTCTACCATCTCCAGAGGGAACGTTGCTTCCTGGAACCGCGGGCTCGCTTCTACGCTGCTGAAATAGCCAGTGCCTTGGGTTACCTACACTCTCTGAACATCGTTTATAGGTGAGCTGGAGAGCTCTCAAGGTTACCTTTCCGGGTAGATAGGAGACTGAGCCCTAGCCTTCCACAGAGCCTTAAAATAAATTGTATATCTGTATAGCTCGGTCACCTAAAACCAGATCCCTTAACATGGGAGCTGCCTTGACTCCATGCCACCAGGAGCTAGCTGGCTAGGATTGTGCCTAATCCAGAATAGATTAGCAGAACAAGGACTCCCCTTTTTAAATTCACTATACAGCTACAGTGAATTGAAAATGCTTCTAAATAACCCAAGCTATTATTTTCACAGAGGCTTTCTTATGAAATGAAATTAACTTACACAACTTTTTTGGTTTTTTACAGAGACTTAAAACCAGAGAATATTCTGCTGGATTCACAGGGACACATTGTCCTTACTGACTTTGGGCTCTGCAAGGAGAACATCGAACACAACGGCACGACATCCACCTTCTGTGGCACGCCCGAGGTAGGAGTGCTGTCCATTTGGTGTCCTGTCTGCCCCTTCCTGGGAGAGCCAAGTGCAAAAATAACTGAAACTAACAGAAGGGTGGGTTGTTCTTGGAGGTTTCTCAGTCCAGTTGAGTCCAAGGGAAATATGTGCTGTTTGATGCAGCATGAGAAATCCCAAGGCCTTACGTTGCTTTCATTAAGACCAGATGTTTGCAAAAGCCATGTCATGAAAGGTTGTAAATTCCAAGTAAGCGATCCGTTGGGTGCCCAGTCACTTCCTAAATATCAGCACCCATACCTGGCCAGTCAGCCTCCCAAGTCCCACAGTTATTGGGAAGTAATATAAAGAAATGTATCCTGGAAGTGGATTCAGGGTCTCAGCCCTTTCAAAGTGCAGGCCTGGCTGTGGGATTGCGCTGTTTCACAGTCTTCTAAACTTTGTCTTCTGGCTTTGTGTTTCAGTATCTCGCACCTGAGGTGCTCCACAAGCAACCTTATGACAGGACAGTGGACTGGTGGTGCCTGGGGGCCGTCTTATATGAGATGCTATATGGCCTGGTGAGTGGGTGCATTGAGAGCTATGGAATCTTCCTCCGTGGTTTCATAAGTCCAGACTTACCTGGGCGCCCAAGCCCCATTGCAGATCTGGTCGTTGTATTTTGCCCTTTTATCAATAAGCTTATCAGATGCTGATAAGAGAAGCCCATTGGTTATTTTATAAGTGTTTTAGAGTAAGCTCTTAGTGAATTTTTCTTTTGTAAATTCACCTTCCACCAGATATCTACCCCTTGATAAGGGTCCCAAAATAGTTTCAAAATCCAGGGCAAAGAATCTATTAAGGGAAAGGCTTTGTCAGATCTAGCTTAATCTAGTTGAAGACTTTTTCTCTGTTGGTGTGGCGCTTGCTGTACAAACCGAGCATTTTCCCCCTTCTTTCAGCCTCCTTTCTACAGCCGCAACACAGCTGAGATGTACGACAACATTTTGAACAAGCCCCTCCAGCTGAAGCCAAATATTACCAACTCTGCCAGACACCTCCTGGAGGGCCTCCTGCAAAAGGACAGGACAAAGAGGCTGGGCGCCAAGGACGACTTTGTGAGTAACTTTTTCCTGTTCTCCTGGGCTCTCTGGGAAGCTGCCTGGACCCCACTGCCCTTCCTGAATTCCACCTGTCTAAATTCATCTCCTGTTTTCTTCTCGCCAGATGGAGATTAAGAGTCATGTCTTCTTCTCCCTAATTAACTGGGATGATCTCATTAACAAGAAGATTACACCCCCTTTTAACCCAAATGTGGTGAGTGTCTTTCTGAGTCTAGGAGGGCCCAAAGGGTGCTTCTTGAAATCAGGATTGGTGGTCGGGAGAAGAGGGCGACAGGGAAGACATTGGCAGATCTTTTATTCACAAATCATTGTTTTACCTAGATTAAAAAGTAGAAGTTTTGTCCCACAAGCTAACATAACCTTTCCACACATTCGTTGATTAAAGTACCAAAGGATAAAAAAGGAACACCCTCCTCGTTATGTAAACTTTGTGTGGCCTGTGGGTTTTGTGCCTGAAATGGAGGGTTAGTGTGGTAGTCTCCATATAGTACCCCAAAGACTGGAGCTCCAGTATTTAAAGCCCCAAAATGAGGATTTCCATGTCCTGTCTGCACACAGAATTCTTGACACTGAGTGTCTTTCTTTTTTTTTCTCCACCGTAGAGTGGACCTAGTGACCTGCGGCACTTCGATCCTGAGTTCACCGAAGAGCCAGTTCCCAACTCCATCGGCAGGTCTCCCGACAGCATCCTTCTCACAGCCAGTGTCCAGGAGGCGGCTGAGGCCTTCCTGGGCTTCTCCTATGCCCCTCCCATGGACTCCTTCCTCTGAACAGTCCTCGGGGTTGATCTTGAAGGATTTTATGTGTGTCCGTAAGCGTTTTTAGTTAGCCTCGTGGCGGAGCTGCCGGCTGACAGGACATCTTACAAGAGAATTTGCACATCTCTGGAAGCTTGCACATCTTGGCAATCTTATTGCACACTGTTTGCTGGAAGCTTTTTGAAGAGCACACCCTTCTCTCAGTGAGCTCATGAGGTTTTCATTTTTATTCTTCCTTCCAACATGGTGCTATCTCTGAGCATTGCGTGCCGCCTTGGACAGATGGCAGTAGTCTTAGTGGGTGACGCAGTTCTGAGAAGGGTTTTCGGAAGGGTCCGTCTGGGCCGTGATAACGAATCTTACGAAATGTGCCTTTTCTGATGAGATCGTGTTAGCTCCAAAGCTTTTCCTTTTGCAGAGTGTTTCAGTTCTTTATTTTTCCTTGTGGATTTCCTGTGTGAACAGTGGTATGAGTGTGGTATGCTTGATCCCAGACGGATTTCGTTCTAAGCCTCAATGTGACACTTGCAGGACACTACAATGTGGGACATTGTTCGTTTCTTCCATATTTGGAAGATAAATTTACGTGTAGACCGTTTGTTTTTGTTTTTTTTTTTTTGTAAGATACAGTTAATAACGAAAATTTATTGAAAATGGTCTTGCAATGACTTGTATCCAGATGCTTAAAGAAAGCATTGCTGCTACAAATATTTCTATTTTTAGAAAGGGTTTTTATGGACCAATGCCCCAGTTGTCGGTCAAAGCCTGGTATTTTTCATTGTTTAAAATGTCACCTGTAAAATGGGCATTATTTATGTTTTTCTTTCTTTCTTTCTTTCTTTTTTTTGCATTCCTGATAATTGTATGTATTGTATAAAGAAAAGTCTGTACATTGGGTTATAACACTAGTATATTTAAACTTACAGGCTTATTTGTAATGTAAACCACCATTTTAATGTACTGTAATTAACATGGTTATAATATGTACAATTCCTCCCCCCACCACCACACAACTTTTTTTGTGTGTGAAAAACCAACTTTGGTTTGCAATAAAACCTTGAAAAATATTTACGTAAATTGTGTCATGTGTGTTATTTTGTATATCTTGGTTGGGATGGGGTGGGGGAGTAATCAAGGGTCCCTTTAAAATTTATAAACCTGGGAGATGCTCCTGTGCTTTACAGCTCAGTGGTTGGCCTCCAACAGTAGCTACTTCAGACTCCAGGGGGCATAGAGTGGTCTCAAAGCCTGTTTATCTTCCCAGGTCTTCATATTTTATGATGTCAGTCATTCACAAATCCATCCAAACAAACCCGTTTCAATGTACAAATCTGTTTCACAAGGACAGCCACAAAGCCAAGTTCCCTGTGTTTATCACCTACCCTCTGAAGTTGGCTGTTTGTCCTGACATTTGGCTTGCCTAAAGAACAGGTATTTCTTTTGAGCAACTAATCTGAGTGCCTCCTCTGGGCCAAGCCCTGCCCTGAGTGCTGGGAATAGAGCAGTGGGCAAAGCACACAGATCTCTGCCCTTAAGGAGCCTCATGGAAAAGGCAAACTTTTTAGTGTGTTAAAATGGATAGGAAGATAATAGTCTGCCAGCAGAATGCCACTGAAGAGGGTGGGGATGTTGGTCATAAAGGGAGACGTTCCCGAGAAGCTGACCTGGCAGGACTATAAGTTTCTGAGAGCACCCAGACCTGAACAGAGTGCGGGGCCAGCTCAGAAAGGGACCCCCGAGGTGCCAGTCCCTGGCTTAGCTCAGAAGCCTCTTGAGCTAAACCTACTGCCCCTGGGTCTGGTGTGCAGAGGCCACTGATGGGACCATCTCTCAGGACTATCTACTGAGGAAGAAGGGAAGATACTAAGATATTAAGAGATCATCATTTTGAGTCCAAATTAATTGTACTTTCTCACTTTTCTAGGCCTTTCACACAAATTCCTGGCAAACAAGGGAGTCCTCAAACAGTGGATTGCTGCTGCCTTTACCTCTAAGAGCTCTCGATTTGCTCAGGGATTCCCCCAGGGAAGTTGTGATCTTCTTCCCCTTGATACTGCTGCTTACATCTCACTTTACACACACACCCTCTCCCCAACACATCCCCTTCCAGGGCTTCTAAGGGCTGGACAGGTATTTGGAGATGACTGACTTCTCCCCACCAGCAATCCACTGAAGCAAGGGGATTGAAGCGAGTCAATGACTTCTTGCTGAGGGTGGGCACCCCCCAACCCCCGCATTTGAGAAACTGTTGAACCTACAGGCACTAACTACACACTAAATCCCCTCCCAGACCCACATGCCAAAGTCAACTGGAGAGACAAAGGGAATCTAAAGCCTGCATTTTCCTAATAAAGATTGATACCAGCTCTGACTGAGAGACTATTTGCCTGTCTTCTCTTCATTCTCATTATCAATAACAGTAATGCATTCCTTCTTGAACAAAGACTGGCTTAAATCACATTTTTATCGGAACACAGGCTGGGCGTCCCCAAAGTAATTATAAGTCAGAGCGGCTAGGTGTAGATGACAGAGCTTTTTACTTCTTTAGGGTAGAAATTTGGTTTATTGGCTTATAGTCCATCACTGTAGAAGATCTCATTGTACTGCTTGGGGAATTGTTAAGAGCAGAGAAGTCCCAGGCCTTGTCACACAAATAGGAGGAGATTAGATCAAACCCAAGTGGGCGGGAAGAGAACAAGGTAAGAACAAGGAAGTCAAGAAAGAACAAGGGATCAATTTAAAAAAAGAGCAAATATTTACTAAGTATTATAATGTCAATTGACATACATGGAGAAGTATCTTTTATCTACAAGAGTAAGTACATCCCTGCTAACATTTGAAAGTGCATTTGAGCATCGTGGTTGCAAAGGCGGACAGTGCACTTCTCCATTGTTCTCTCCCCAAACAATGGTTTTGGGGAATGTATTGAGCTATGATACCCACAAGTTAAAATGAGACTTTGAAACCACTGCTACCATGAAGACTAAGTCAATGACTTCGCTTAGGGCATTTGCCATCTACCTGGGGAGATACGGCACCTACTGATGGTGTCTGGCTGGTGCTGAATAAAGGATAAAGAGAATTTTAGAAGTCCAAAGGCTTCTGTGGGGTCAGTTCCCTGGAGCAGGCTTCACAGAGGGCATGCCAAAGATTCTTACACCAACTGATTCTATTTGTAGGAACTCTAACTGGGTACAGGCCCTGAGCATTAGAGAACACTAACAGCTAAGACTACTGAACTCTTACTCTATATGCCAGACAGTATTCAAAGCCCTGTCAATTTAAATCTTCAGAACAACCCTGTGATGTCAAAAGTGAACAGACTAGCATAGGCAGGTAATTTGCTGATTAGTAAGTGGTGAAGTAAGAAGGTGAATCTTGATGGCCCATCCCCAAAGCCTGTGCTTGTGACCATTATGCTTTTCTGCCTAACCCGTGACAAAAAGCAGAGGAGCAAATGATTGTGTGTTTGTTATCCATTCACTTATTATTTCATCTGACTTCTACTAAGATACCTTGCAGGTGTCATCCTATGCAGAGGGAGAAAGAGGGTGGGATGTATAATTATAATGTAGACACTGTTGGTTGTTGATGAAGATGAAGCACAGCTGGAAATAGACCTTGCCACGGGAGCAGAAATTAGCACAGCCACTTTGGAAAACTGTTTGGCACTATTTACTAAAGGTGATCATACATATAATTTTATGACCTACTAGTTCCACTCCATGATTTATACGCACAAAGAATGTACATAGAGTCAAAAAAAATTTGCAGGAATGTTCATACTAGTACCATTCACATCAGCCCCAAATGAGAATGATTCAAAATGTCTACCAATAGTAAAATAAATTAGTGTATGGCATAGAACATATATTGGAAAATCTATAATGGAATACTATACTACAATGAAAATGAATGAATAATCCGTACATACAACTACAGGGAATAAATATCACAAACATAGAAGCCAGACTTCATGATTTAACTTATATACAAATCTGAAAGCAGACAAACAAAATGAATCTCTGTGGAAGTCCGGATATGATGACCTTTGGGGAGGGGAGGCAAGTGGGGATAATGATCAAGAGGGTCCAGGAAAGGGGTGTTCTTCTGCCTGCCTATTAATTTCTTGATCTGGTTCGTGGTTTCAGGGAGTGATTTTGCTGTTTGATATTTCATCAAGTTTTATGCTTATGATATGTGCACTTGTCTCTGCGATGTATCAATAGAAATGTTTATTAAAAAATTAGTATAATAAAAACAGGATTTCATGGGAATACAGAGGAGCATCTTACCTACTTGGGGGTCAGGGGCTAAGTTTTCAGGTAGTTTAGGCCAGAGATGCTTAGGGAGATCTGGAGTGTTCAGATAGGCTGTATTGAGAACCAAATCTTAGAAGTGAGGCAGAAAGAAGGACATTTTGGGTGCTGGCTGGTAGAGGTCAGGGAGAGAGGGGGCAGCTTGCATAAGCACAGTAGATGGGATATTGAGAAAAGGAAGGGTATCAGACAGACTTAGTTTCAAATTCCAACTCTTCTGATCAGCTTTCCAGCTTTTGACAAGTGGTAACTCTCTCCTAACCTACCTCTTCACAGTTATCTGTGAGACAAAGCCGGAAGGAATTGGAATTCAAAGAACGCAAATTAATTTCTTCTTTCTCAAGTCATTACATTCCTCAATTCCTCTCCTCTTCACTGGAGTATAGGAGAAAAGGATATTAAAAAACAGTGAGGAATCATTTTGAATATAGAGATGGACCTTGTCACTGCTGTTTCTGAAAATCTCACAGAGTTTAGAATCCATAAAGTAGCATCAGGAAGCATTTAAAGGCTTTCCCCAAAGAAAGGAGAGTGAATGGAAGGAGCACTCTGGTGACCCTTGCCAAGAGCTGGGAGTGTGTGGAGGCTTCTCAATTAAAAGAAGAAGAAATAAGGAAGCCAACTAGGAGACTTCTAACAGTCATCCAATTGGTGGTGACAAGGAAAAGATAAAGAGATGTTTTGAAGACCCCTAAATCAATGGAGTTTAGTGAGTCACTGGAAATGGAGGAAGAAGGGTTGATCCAAAACCACACACATTTAATGTAGTTTGTTTCAATAAGATAATGGACTTATTGAAGTGGTTGTCTAGCTGCAATAATAGCATCTACAACAAAGGTCACCCATTAGTTTCTTCATAGTTCCCAAGACATAAGGAATCACATGATCAACAAGCATAATTAGCAAGGCAAGACTTTACATACTGAAGCCAATCTGTACCCTATCCTGTTAAGAAATTTCTTGCCTCATCCATCAAAAAGCCTCTAAGGTCCTATTCCATATTCCTCAAGCCTTGTCTTAAGAGCAAAATGATGTTAAAGTTGACCTGGTGTTAAGCAGAACAACACTTCTGGGTGACTCAGTGGGTTAAGCCTCTGCCTTCAGCTTGGGTCATGATCCCAGGGTCCTGGGATTGAGCCCCAAATCAGGCTCTCTGCTCAGCAGGGAGCCTGTTTCCCCCTCTCTTCTCTGCCTACTTGTGATCTCTGTCTGTCAAATAAATTTTAAAAAATAATAATAAAATATATATATATATATATTCACCTAAATTAATTAAGCCCAATTTGAAAAGTTAAATGTTTTCCTCTTTTTTGGTTTTGTTTTGGTACTTTTATTTTTTAATTTAAATTCAATTAATTAATACATAATGTATTATTGGTTTCAGAGATAGAGATCAGTGATTGAAAAATTATATATAACACCCAGTGCTCATTACATCCCATGCCCTGCTTAATGTCCATCACCCATTTACCCCATCCCCTCACCCCCACCCCTTAAGCAACCCTCAGTTTGTTTCCTGTGATTAAGAGTCGCTTATGTTTTGTCTCACTCTCTGATTTCCTCTTTATTTTTCCCTCCATTCCCTTACACGTTTTTGTTTTGTATCTTAAAGTCCACATATGAGTGAGATCACATGATAAAAGTCTTTCTCTGACTGACTTTAAGTGTTTTCCTCTTATTGCATGAAAATTGTTACCCATTCACCAAAACCAACAATTAGTGATTATTGCTTAGACTTCCCTTGTGCTTAAATGTGATCTTTCCTGGTCTACTTTGGCCTTACATACCTGTTATATAAAAACATGTTTCATTTATACATGTTTTTTCTGCTTTCCACATCTTCTCTGTGAAAAACTGTGGCAGCAAGACTTGGGGTAATCCTTGATGTTTGTTTAGTGTTTACCTATAACATTATGTTCGGACAGATAAGATTGTGTATTTGGATACCTTGGAAACCTTGGGCTCCAAAGGGTAGTGTTCTTGCTTTCTTATTTTCCGTGTTGTCTGTTCTGTGCTCCACCTAGCATATCACAGCAAGCATGATGACGATACTGTAACAACCATATACAAGGCACAGACTGTTTCCAAGAGAATATACACACAGACAATCACTACTTGTGAACAGTAGGCCAAGGGTCATAAGCATAAAAACATAATGTCACTTTACATACACATATATAAAACAGATGAGTGACAGCCAATTTGTTCATGACTCTAGATAATTGTAACATACTCCTGCTCAGTCTGATTTTACTGCCACTTTGAATAGGCATATCCACTCTTAATGGAGCATTCCAGAGGCAAAAGTCATTGCCCTCCCCAACCAGACCTAAACTGCTCGATTCCAAATGTGTTGCTGTGTTGCTAGTGAAGTACAGTACAGATCTATTTGTTTGGGCAATAATTAATTAAATTAGAAAGTTTATTTAATTAAATTAATTAAAGTAAGACTGGAAATGACTTGGGAGTCCAAATTAAAAACAGTGATTATATTTTCCTTTGAAAGATCATGAGAAAGAAATATGGTGATGATCTGATCCTCTAATTAAGTTACAGGATACCTAAAGTGATGGACACTGTGGGATAAACTTAGAGAAAACATAATTTTTCAAATCAAACATATATGTGACAACTCTTTTAAAAACAGAACAAAATGAAGATGAAATAATCAGGGAGGAGGAAAGAATGAATGAAACTGTGCTTTCCTTTATTTATAAATGGATAACCGCTGATGGTAAAATAAATAAGTAAAAACATGATGGGTTAAAATGAGTAATAATTTCACAGTTGCCTCTCCCAGCCACTCCCACCCCAACTTCCCCTTGGTGGGAATAGCCAATAGTAAGCTTTTTAGTGTATCTTTTCAGAACTGTGGTATGCATGTACAAGCATAAAGGCTTCCTTCCAATAACACAGAATTAGAATTTTAAAGGCGGGAGCAGAGGAGGTGTCTTGACTGCTGGTTGATTTCTTTTTTTAAGTTATCTTAATTGTTCATATTTTTTAAGAAGCTCAAAAATCTCACTTGTGGGATTCTAGTGTCTAAAAAAATGTTGGTGCAACAGAACGCTTAACACCACACGGGGACTTTTTCATTTGGTGCTGAATGAAAACACAGCAATCTGGTTTCATGTTGCAGAAAAAAACAAACAAAGTGGTAGACTCACTGAGACACAAGACTGGGCTTTCAAGGTTGCCCTTTGCAACAATGTACAATTTTTGCCTTGCCCACAGTCTTTGGAACCTAACAGCTCAGCAACTTGGCTCTAGCTACACTTTCTAAAACAGCTGGAAACCATCTTGATTTTCCAGTCACTTAAAGAGCGGTTTCAAGCCTAGGGCACACCTGAATGTCTGCACAAACATCACCTGGTTAGGGGACAATACTTGCCCTTCCAACCATTCCCACATTTCTTTAAGTCATTCTCCCTCTCAACTATCCTGTCCTTTCCAGTTCCACAGAATCATAAAAATGTCAGGGAGAGAAATAATGCTAGGTCCAGGGGTCATAAACTCAGCACCTTTAAGAACCAGACTTGTAAATCATCTTAGAATAAGACACAAGGAGTCATGGACAATGCATGTTGTCTTAAAAGCCTTGAAATTAAAATAATAATTAAGATCGAAAATAAAATTTGTGTTGGCCAAGTAAAACAAATCTAATAGGCAGAAACATCTGGGAATTTTCTAGTCTAATCTCATATGCAACTATGCAAAATTTAAGGAACTGCCCTCTCTTTGGCATTCTTGTCATTCCTTAACTATGAGCAACACAACAAAAAACAAAACCCTAAACGCTGGGGATTGAAAGGTCTGCTTCTCTCAACTACATGACAGTAGGGAAGAAATGGGCTTCTGAGGACAGGAGTCTGGCATTAGATGGCAGAGTCCATCCCTCAGGGTTGATAGAGACTGTCTCTAGCTCCCAATTATATTCACACATCGGGGGTCCCAACTTCCATCAGAATTCCACAACCAGTTTTGGAAAGGAAGCTGGCAGATTTTTTAGTGTATAATCTAGGAGCTTTCAAAAGACCCTCACTCACAAGGCAAAATGGATCAGGTATAGTTTTATAATAATCCAAAGAATGTTCTGTCTCCTATAAAAGGATAAAGAACGAGCTTGGCCAAGCTATCCTAAGTTCCAATGAACAGGATGCCAAAAAAAGATAGGTTGACTGAGGCAGCATAGTAAATTAGGGGAAAAAATCTCTGATTTTTGAAACCCATCTCCACTTCTTAGTCTCCCTGAGCCTTCCTTCCTTCTTTCCCAAAGAAAGGGACTAAAATCATTTCTTTTGTACTCTAAAGGATCTGAGATAATCTGTGTTGCAATACAGAAAAATGTAATTCAATAAATAAGTAAATAACCGTGCTCTTGGCACTTGATTGGGGGAGCTGAGAGGCTGGGACCACTCAGCTCTTCCGATGCTTCATGACTTAAAGTACTGTTTCCAGCCAACTTCTCCAACTGTGCATCTTTAAAAGAACGGAGAATGATCGCATCCCCTCACATCCCTAGGCATATCCACCTTCCAGCTACAACAGGCAGATTGTGAAGAGTTACAATACAATATGCAAGTAAACAATCCCATGTTCCAGTTATATGGAGTTCAAGGTCTTCCTAATAGTCCCAAAGGATTATTGAATTTTTCAAATTAAATTCCTTTTATGTTTCTGAGGCACACAACATCAAATAAGAGTGAATTATGCCACATAACTCACCAACAAAAACAGCTGTAGTGTGTTCTATAGGCTGACAGACACTGTACCATGTCAACCTTTTCTTTAAAGATAGAAGAAATGAGTCACACATTCACAAAAGCTTTGTTCTTACTGTTTCGTTATCACTAACAACAGTAAGGTCAGATCTGTGGAAGAAACCCAGGATTGTTGGGGGCATATCTGGATATAAGTCAGAAGATTTGGCCTCAGGTTCTGCCTTCACCATCTTGGTAAATCTCCTTTTCCATGAAATGGGGACACTGATAACTAACTCTTCTGCTTTCCTCACAGGCCAGTGCAAAGATCCAACAAGACAGATGCTGTATGAGAATGGGCTTCACCGACCAGGAAGTGATCAGTTAGTTTCAGATGCTTCTCAGGAGACAGCTTGCTTGGTACTGTACCAATTTACATGACTTTTTATTTTAATACTTGAGACCTCTAGGAGTCTGTTAAGACTTTCGTAACAGATTTTCCTACTCAGAGTTCGTTACTTAGTAGAAGTTGGTTTTTTTTTAAACACATCTAATGTATATGTTTATTTGAATTGCCTTTGGAATTCTTTCCCTTTAAAAACAGGAAGCTTGGGGCGCCTGGGTGGCTCAGGGGGTTAAAGCCTCTGCCTTTGGCTCAGGTCATGATCCCAGGGTCCTGGGATCAAGCCCCGCATCAGTCTCTCTGCTCAGTGGGGAGCCTGCTTCTCCCTCTTTCTCTGCCTGCTTCTCTGCCTACTTGTGATCTCCATCTGTCAAAAAAATAAATAAAATCTTTAAAACAAAACAAAACAAAAAAACCAGGAAGCTTTTCAAGGAATCAAATCCCCAAAATCAGAGATGAAGAATCGGTCTTCATTTTGCTAACTCTTAACATGATGAAATTTTGTGAGTGAGAAAGCAATTTAAAATGCAAAGTATAAGGGCAACTGAGTGGCTCAGTCTGTTAAGCATCCGACACTTGATTTTCTTTAAGCTTATTTTAAATGAAAATCACACACTGGAGAGAGAGAGAGAGATCCTGATAGGGTGAACCCTTATTGCTCTTCAACATACCTAACATAGTTTTACAGGATCCAGCAACATAAAAAGACCAGAAAAAGAAATGAGGTATAAGTATCAGGAAAGTAAAGGCAAAATTGTCAATGGCACAGATGATGTGATTCTACAGAAACACTAAAAATATCAACAAACTATGGATCTACTTGGGGAGTTCAGCAAGGTTGCCACATATAGTATCTACCTACACAATTCAATAATGTTCCTCCACTCAGTAGTAACATAAGAGAAAAAAATATATTTTGTTTATATCTCTAGCAAAAATTATAAAGTACCTAAGAATTAAGTAATCCAACAGAATGTGCAACCATTTTGTAGAGGAAAAAATTATTAAAGGGACTGACTACATGACAAGAAATACCATGTTCATAGATGGGATGTCAAATTTTGCAAATCTATCTATTGGTTTCAGTAGATTGATATTCTCCCCCAAATCTCTGTATTGGTTTCAGTAGATTTCTGATGAAGATTCCAAAAATGTTGTTTGTTTAGGAGGGAATTTAACAATCAATTACAAAATGTATATGAAAGATTACATCTTCCTATCCACTAATATTTCATATAAAATGAATATGAAAGAGTTGATCTACTGTAACAGAAAATGGAGGGTCAAGAGGGGAAATGGCATCTACTAGATCTTAAACATTCTACAGAGGCATCAAAACAGTATTAGAGAAGAGTGTAGTTGGTGAATGGAGAGACAAATGGGCCAGAATAGATGGCATATAAGATATGACATTAGTGGATGCCTGAGTGGCTCAGTTAAGTGTCTGCCTTCAGCCCAAGTCATCAGTCCCAGATCAAGCTTCCACTGGGATCCCTGCTCGGTGGAGAGTCTGCTTCTCCCTCTTACCCTCCCCCCCCTTATGCTCTCCCTGTCTCCCTCCCTCTCTCTCTTTTAAATAAGTAAATAAATAAAATATATCAGATTAGAGTGATCACAAATCAATAGGAAAACTGTAGATTACTCAGCAAATAATGTTAGGAAATTTAGCTCATTGTATGAAGAAAAAAAAGTTGGATCCCTACTTCTTCACAAGACATTTAAAAATAAACACCAAATGGATGGAAGACCTAAATATGAAAGAGAATACTATAAATCTAATAGAAAAAAAAAATCGAAGACTATCAAGTCATTGATTATCTAATTAGTGAACAGGTACATCAAGTTGAAACCTTTTGGTTTGCGAAGCTGGGAGAGTCTTCTGCATGGGGTTTGGGGATGACCACATAGTTGGGATTAGGATTTTAATGAACATGGATTAAGCTTCCAGGAAAAGCAGGAACAACCTACCTCCACAGAGCACTTCACAGGGTCACAAGCTGACTTGCTTTGTCTTATCAGATTGGAGAGGCCAACAGAGTTATTCTCTTTTTATATACACTGAAGTTGAAGCTCTGAGTTTACCTGACTTGACACCCATGGAGTTAATGGAAGAGTCATCCCCGAAGCCACTGTGTCTGACACCTGAGACCTTGTCTTTTCAAAGCCTCTTCAGAGTATCCTGAGCCAGTGAGCGGAAGAGCCACCGCCTGCAAGGGACAGGCCAGCTGTTTGAGTCTCCCTTCCTTAAAGACTGCCAGTATTTGAGACAGACACTTGAAACTGGAGAAAGAAACCTAAACTCAACAGCAAATAACTTTGGAATACGCTGTTCACATTTCAATGAGCCATTTTAAAGTGAATAGAGCCATTAAAATTTGTTACAAATCTCCAGAGAGGCAGTTTCTTCTGCTTAATGGTGTCTAAGGCTTGTGTTTAAGAGACGGGGATATATACTCTACAGTCCACCTAGAACTGCTGTAAGAATCAAATGAGAGGAGTTTTTATATATAAGGAATGACCATCCTTTTTAAATTTCCTGATTCCCTTTAACAGTGTGAAATAACGTCAACATCAGTCTGCATCGCCACCTAGTGGATAAAATGGTGCTTTTTTTTTTTTTTTTTTGGCCGGTTCTCAGGCAATAAACTACCTGTATTATAGGTCTGTTACTCAGGTCTTTTGCTTACACTCAGTATATTTCTTTCATATTTTTTGATTTATAAAAATAGTTTATGGGAGGTCTTTCCACTGTATATTATTTTCATAACTCATGAGGAAAAAAAAGCCAAAGTTCAAAGCAAAACCCGTATTTTATTTGCAGTGCTTCATCCTCTGTTGCTGTTCTTGTCAGAATTGCAACCCAGCTGTTTGTCTAATAAAGGAGCTATTATTTAACGCACAAGAAACCTGGAGATGTTGTTGGAGAGGTCTGTTTCCTTCTTGATGTAAGTCGTACTTAAAATTGCTAAGTCCACACTTGAATTTTTTTCTTGTTGCAATTCACGCATTAGTGCACATATCTTTGCCTTAATAAAAATCCACTGCATATTTTTAATATTAGGTGTCATGCCCAGTGCTAGGCATACCATGATGAGCAAAAAGGAATGTGGTCTCTGCCTTTATGGAGTTTGCAAATCTAGTGAGAGAAATACACAATAATTCAATAACCATACAAATGTTGCCTCCCTGAGCTCAGGAAATGAGAGTATTTGTTTCCTTTTACTTTTTTCCAAAGCAGCAAGAGTCTAATTTGTCCTTATGTGTATCTAGGTGTTTGGGGTGCAGTAGGTTTACAATGGTGTTTAAACCTGACAATCACAGGAAGAAGAAAGGAGTTTTCTCCACGGTATAGGATAACCGTGGGAAGGAGAGGAATTTGGAGTCAGAAACACCAGGGTTTAAGTCCTGTGATATCTTACTGTTCTTCGACATTCAACAAATGATTTTCTCTCCTGACACTTACTTTCTATTTTCTGTGAAATTGAACTAATAATAATACCTCTGCTGAAGAGGGAAAGCCACGACTATTATAGCACATGGTATATAATAGGTGATTAATAAATACTTTGCTTATAGCATCATGTGATCAAAGATCACATGATTTTTAATGCATCAATTCATATTCACTGACCCTTAAAATGGTACACAAAGTTTAAAGCAAAGAGGAAAGTATTGTAAAGTAGATTTAAAATAAGAGAAAATTAGTACTTTTGAGACATTAGTGTATAACATTGTGATATGAGAATGCAAATAAGTGCTATTTATTTTTCAAACACATGCGGGGATGATATCGAAAATCTCATTTACTAGCCCCAAGAGTCGGGGTAAAGCAGATGTTACAAATTCAACTGGTCAGATGAGGGAGGGAACAAAGCTCAATTAGCTAGCTTGGGTCTCACGACTTGTTAAAAGGTGAGACGGAACTAAAATCCATGATTCCATCCCTCTGAGTTAAATACCATTGAAAAGATCGGGTACTTCTGAAGAGCTGAACAATATTGACAGAAAATACTTCTCAATATTGTTAGAAGTCTTGCCATGCAGACCATCTTTCAGAAAACTCCCTTATCTTACATAGGAACAAAGGAAATGCATCAAATACTGTTCCAGTTATCAGAATACATACCCATTCCTACACACAGCTCAGAATATCTCAGAGAGGAAGAAAGATTAAGGGCTAACCTTTGTAGGAACCCACACATATGTTAGGGACTGTGGATGTATTATCTTACTTATCAGGTACACTGTCCCTGAGTTATAGAAGAGACACTGAAAATAGCAAGGATAAATGATTTTTCCGGGGAGCTAGTGAATGGCAAAGACAGAACTTAAGTCAGGTCTTGCTGACCTCAGAGACCCTCATATTTTGATCGCATCCCACCCAGGAGAGTGACCAATGGAAACATGCTCATCTCTGACCTGAATGTATTTCACTGTGTATGATACTCAGTCAACCGGCAGTCAAATTATGTGACATTAGGAAACTGAAGACTGCTAATGTCAACCTCCTCATTTTTTAAAGAGAAAGTTGGGAAAGCTCAAATCCTTCCCTGGGCATTACTAGAATCAAAAAGTTTTCTTAAAATAAGTTCATCTTACTTTATATCGTCTTCTTTGGGGAAGTACATGGTTACCAAGCTTTTATTAGTATTTCTTTATTCTCAAGCTCTGACTCCATTTTTATAACTTTTCTCTTTGCAACATGGACCTCTGAGAAGGGCCCACTGGGTGGTTCCTCCTTGGCTCATGTGCTTATTATTTAATATGATATGGAAAGAAGAAGGGAAATTGGAAGTCAAATCTAATCTGGGAAAGAGACTGGTGTCACTAGACCTTGATATTAATTTTCCAGATGACTTTGCAGCTGAGTTGGCATCACCGTTTGACACTAGAAGATTGAAAGTAGGTAATAAGGTTAATGGAAGGTTTATGCCTGCAGCCACATACCGGGTGCCGTGAAGCAGGAATAGCATACACATATTTGCACTCATCACATACAACTACTGAGTTCTAAAAGCCACAAGGGCTTTTCCAAAAGAACTGCTTCACAGTGTTTCTGTAGCAGCTCAGGCTGGAATACCTGGTCCATGGTCTTTCTCAGATGAAAATTCTCCATGAAATGGGCGTAAGAGAGGAAACCAGCAATTGCCAGGGGACAGCTGGGGCAGGGCTGGTGAGGGCGAGGGCTGGGCTGAGCAGCCAGGCTTCTGCAGTCAGGGCTGTGGTCTGGGGGAAGGCATCTCATGGTGCTCTGGTTTGCGAAGCCATGAGCATACCCAGCAGGTCCTATCCTGGGGGCCTAGGTGATAGATGGAACCCGATAGACAGAAACTAAACTAGACCATGCATTTCAGGACCCAGGCATAGTGTTCAGGCTCTTACCTGTCTCAGAGCTTTCCATTGGCTCTTCCTACTTTCTGAAAAGCTTCTTCACCTATTTCCATTTTGGTGAAGATGTGCTCCCTCCACCCTACCTGAAGCTTCTCCTAGCATGTTTATTTCCTTCAGCACAACAACTCAGCCATTATTTATTTGTGTCTCTTCTTAGAGTATAAGTTCCCAGAGGACAGAGGCTCTATCTATCTGATCTCTATTAAAATGCTAGCACCGGGGCTAAAATATAAAATCTTTTAAAAAATAAAACATAAAATCTTTAAAAATAAATAAATAAAACAAAATGCTAGCACCCATATGCTTAGCATATAGTAAGTGCTCACTTGATACATGTTTTTTAGATGAACAAATGAGTGATTCAATTGTACAATATATTTTTTAAAAGATTTTATTTATTTATTTGACAGACAGAGATCACAAGTAGGCAGAGAGACAGGTGGGGGGGGGGGATAGGCTCCTTGCTGAGCACAATGCCCAAAGTGGGGCTCCATCCCAGGATCCTGGGATCATGACCTGAGCCAAAGGCAGAGGCTTTAACCCTCTGAGCCACCCAGGTACCCCAATTGTATAATATTTTAGAGCATTAAAAAAAATCTCTGCTAGAAAAGCAGAGGTGATATGACTTGGATCAATGTCAACTGGTCATTTAGTCAAAACAAGCAAATGAATGAAACAAGTCCAGAGGCTGACGTTAAAACCTGAGACTAAAAATAGGAGCTATAGCATGATATATGACAGAGTCTGAATTCAAGAAGATTATTGAGAGACAAAAATGGAAATTGGTAAAAAGCAAATGTGAAGTTTCAGATAAGAGTCCAAAGAGTCAATTTCATAACTGTAAAAGTGAAAAGATCAGATTTAATAGTGCATATGAAAATTAGACAATTTAATTGATCACAATCTCAGGATGAGTCAAGGACAAACGAAGTCTCCCAAAACCAAGTGCACTCTTAGGCTGATTACTGGAAATACTGCATTCAAAAGAAAAACAATTCTGTTTCTTTTTACTCATGAGGTGATACCAGGAGAAGAAGGGTATCTCAAGAAAACCACCCCAATTAAATGAGCAGGGTGGGAAAGTTACTAAAACCAGTTACCATACACAAAAACCAAATGTCTAGCTAGGAAAGGAGGCATTGTAAGTTGGCAGAGAGCCTAAAGGGGGTGTGCAAATAGCTGTGCACTGATATTTCATGTGGAGGAAGAATTAGCCTTCTTTTGCTGTCCTGTGTGGCAGGACAAGTGGAAATCACACAAAGGCTGGCTTCAAATCCGAGGAGGTAGTAAGATCTTGGGAGTTGACATGACCATCTTGTGACTTTGGGTGTTAGGGTTTTCTAGAGAAATGGAACCAATAGGATTGGTACAGATATGCATAAAAGGAGATTTGTTGTAGGAACTGGCTCATGCGACTAGAGATGCTAAGTCCCACAACCTGTCATCTACAGGTTGGAGACCCAGGAAAATCAGCAACATCAGTCAGTCTGAGTCTGAAGGTCTGAGAACCAGGAGCACCAATGTCGGAGGGCCAGAGAAGATGCATGTCCCACTTTAAGCAAAGAGAGCAAATTCACCCTCCCTCTGTCTTTTTGTTCTATTCAGGTCCTCAACAAATTGCCTGGTGTTCACCAACATTGGTAGGGATCATCTTTTTAACTCAGTCTACTATTCAAACTTTAATCTCTTCCAAAAACAACCTCACAAACATACCCAGAAATAAAGTTTTCCCAGCTATCTGAGCATCCCTTTGCCCAGGCAAGTTGACATGTAAAATGACTCACTACACTCTGTACCTACTTTGGGGGCATGTTGTACTGGGTCAAGGAGGGACCTGTGCAGGTAACCCCCACATTTTCTTCCAGCTCCAAATATTTTACATTTCTGATGGTCTTTCTAGGATGTTGAGAACAAAAATAAAACATTTAGACGTGTATACAAGCATTTTCTGTCTGCATAGCCTATTATTTTTATCTGCCATTAAAATTTTCTGCCTAAACATTATTATTTTTTTTTAAGATTTTATTTATTTATTTGACAGACAGAGATCACAAGTAGGCAGAGAGGCAGGCAGAGAGAGAGAGAGATAGAGAGGGAAGCAGGCTTCCTGCGGAGCAGGGAGCCCGATGCGGGGCTCGATCCCACGACCCTGAGATCATGACCCGAGCCGAAGGCAGCAGCCCAAACCACTGAGCCACCCAGGCGCCCAACATTATTATTTAAACACAGGTTTATTGGAGTTCTTTGAAATAACTAAGAAAGGGTTCGAAGAGTCCTAGAATCAGATTATAACAAGAAAATGGAAAAGTCATTCCATTAACTATTTTTCAGCAATTGTGATATCAAAGTGTCATGTTTGCAGTTCCCCAGCTTGGAAAACCTACTTCCAGCAGAAACATGGAGACCAAGCCCCACTCTCTTAGAGGCCTGATAAGAGCTCTGTTGATGTCAGTCGCCAATGTTTCACAGCAAAATCCTCAGGGAAACTGGATTAAGGAATTCTCTGGGAAAAGCCCCAGAACATTTATTTTAAACTAGTATTAAAGCAGCTGTCAGATTGGCCTGGGACACATTCTGGAAATAGACATTCCCTTGGCCTTCCTCACTCCATGTCCCCTAACCTCACTCCAATTCGTATGTGAGAGGGCATGAGTCCCTTTACACAGAAGGATTTTCTGACAGTGTGGGTTGTGGGTTAATAAACTCTGGAATGCATTCTAGGGAATGGCTAACCAGAGTCCTTCCTTAGAAGTGAAAGTTAAATAGGATAGATTCTCATTTGTCAGGGGTGATTTAAAGTCATCATCGAGGGTAGGATAACTGTGCCATCCCAAACCCCCAGGACACACCCCTGACAAACACCCACCCAGAGGTTACTCAGGTAGAAGTTATCCAAACCTAGAATCACTCTGATACGATATCCTAAGTTACTGTAGATGTAGATCTGTGTTGAGGCTGATGTGGTATAGTTACTGGGCTCAGGTGGAGAGCAGGTCCTCCCCCGTTGCTTGCAGGTAAGTACATGGTCATTTCATAACATTTTCTCTGGAGACAATCATGCCAGCCCTTGTGTTCACCTAAAATTACAGACCAGTTGCACTGAATTGCATCTAAATTCTAGGTAGAAAAAAAATAAAATAAACTGTTAGTAACCCTTAATGGATGAGAAATAACTTCTAAAACTGAACCTGGAACTAATTTTCCATGAGAAAACATCCAGGAATCTGGAATTATTCCTGGGGTCAAGGAGGAGCAGAGCTAACAGTTCCTGGGTGTAGAACAGGTCTCCAGACCTTCAGAAGAGACTGGCTATTGTTCTTCAAGCTCAGCTTTTCTGAGACCTGCTGTGGATGGATTGTTTCTGCTTGACCCGTAAGTCTTTGTTTCCTCTGGCTTCTTCCATCCATTTTCTCCCTGGACTGCAGTAAGAAATCTGGCATCCCAGTTGTCTCTCATTTTTGCCAAGTCTTTGACTTCATGTCCTTTAAGTCAGCCTTATTTTAAGACATTTGACTAAATGGATGTAAGTATTATATTTTCTTTGAAGCCAAAGCTTTTAATTTTACCATGGACATATGAATAATTGCTTTGTTTTGCTTTTTTCCATCCCCCAAAATAGGTAGAGGTTCGATTTGAACTTTCTGTGGCTTAGTCATAAAAATGTAAGCAAGGTAAGAAATTGTATTATGTCCATTGCATTTGGCACAAATATTGAGATCAAATATCCAATAAAAGTATTATTAGTTTAACTTTTTCAAAGGAAGCCTATTCCTGATCCATTATCCCAGTGAGTAATGCAGAGACATTTTCTAAGCTATTTTTTATCCAAGACTTATAAGTGCTGTATAAATGCAGCATCGGGTTACATTTGGTGTTGCTATTATCATTCCTATTTTACAAGGGAAAGTGAGAGGTTAAATGTCTTAGAGCTAAAGCACAAGTCATCTCCCAAGCCAGGATTTGACGCCATTGCTACTGACTTACCATCTCCATTTTACCAACAAAGTCATTGCTCTCTCCTTCCTATAAATGTTCTCCTGCTCATGGTGTAAAATCTGCCAAAGGAGCATCCAACACACATAAGGTCTGAGCTTTAATCCTGCATGACCACAAGTTTGCTCCCCATTCTAAAATGTGTCTGAGGCTTAACCATCTGGGCCATGCAGGCGCCCCTACGGATAACTTTTGGTTTGCCTATTTTAATTTTGAGTGTTTTTTTTTTTTTCCTTTTTTGGTTATGTGAGAAAAGTTGCATTCAAGTTATCTATAGCTACAAGCGATCTCCAACATTAATTAACTTCATTATATTAATTAATTCTATCATCTTTTTTGGACTCACAGACTTTCTAAAATAGTGACGGGAACAATAGTCCCAGGCTGTCCAGGAAATCCAGAATTCTGTCTATTTGTGTCCGTGTGAGTTTTTTAGGATCCTGCTTTCTGAGGTCCCTATCCTAAACATTTTAGTTTTCCCATCGAGGTAACAGCTCTGTTCCCAGCATTTCCCAGGCTACATTCCTGTCCAAGTATTTCTGAGTACCACCCGCAGTTTGTTTTCCAGTGTTCTGCTTTTGTGTCCCACTGCATAAATGTTCTTGTGAAGCCATGTATTTCAGAAAGTACAGTGTCAATGGTTTATGGAGTGTCTGAGAAAAGTAGGTCAGTTCATTCCATGATTCACTGGGGAAAGTTGGTTATTTACTGTTTATAAGCAGAGAGACGGCCTATCACATATTAGTGGCCCTTGTGCTTCTCATAGAGAGTTGGTTTTATTAGCTCAAACTGGTATGTGCCGCTGTTCCCTCGCCTCTCTGGAGGGGGTTATGCATCTCAGAAGATAGTGTGAGCCAGCAGTACCCCATTCCCAAAGTAACGTCCTTGAGGTCTTCTAGTGGCAAAAAAAAAAAAAAAAAAAAAAAAAGATAAAAAAGAAATGCCTATCAAGAATATACCATGATTGGGGCGCCTGGGTGGCTCAGTGGGTTAAAGCCTCTGCCTTCGGCTCCGGTCATGATTCCAGGGTTCTGGGGTCAAGCCCCGCATCGGGCTATCTGCTCAGCGGAGAGCCTGCTTCCTCCTCTCTCTCTCTCTGCTTGCTTCTCAGCCTACTTGTGATCTCTGTCAAATAAATGAATAAATAAAATCTTGAAAAAAAAAAAGGAATACCCAATGATTGAATTGGGGCCATAACTATGAAAAGCAATTAGGATGGAATTATGACCACCTGTCTCCAGTAATTGAATGTTCCACTTGGAAGGATTTAGCATTATTTTGAGTTATGCTGATAATCACTTGTGAACTCTTGGGTTAGTACTCCAATGGCCAGTTTCTGCTACAAAAATAGAATTAACATTTTTCTTCCACAGTGGAGAGACTTTTCTCTGCAAGGAACACTAAACAGGGCAGAATCACAAATATTTTGAAAGAAACTTCTATGCTTTCTTTAAACGCAAAGCTTGAAAGGAGAGTAATTCAAACAAAAATAACTGGAACATACAAAACCTGTGAAGACATTGCATCCAAATCTGAGGAAGGTGTGCAGTGCTGTGACGAATTTACTGGGGGTTGGGGGAGCACAGTAGATAGGGCTGGGAAGTGGTAATTGGGCACGCTAGGTTGCTTGGGAGAGCTAAGGAGAACCGAGAGGAGGAAGACCTTCCATAGAACATATACTTTGGAAACATTTATTAAGATCAGCCATCACTTTCTCTGCAAGGGAACGGGACCAGGTGGTATTTCTGTGTTTGGAGGGGGAAAGAGGGAAGCATGGAAAGAAGAGAGACCTAATCATTCCAGGAAAAGATAAAGGAAATGCCTCCGTGAAGTGAGAAAACTGCCTCACTCTCAGGGGATCCTGAGGTAATTTTGTGCCACCATAGGAGAATAGTCACTGGGCCTTGGAGCTAAAATTACTACTCTTACTTAAACTGGCCTCTTCACCTCAAGGGGAGTTCAATTAAATACAGATCTTCAAGAGCTTCCTGAGTACCTGTTCCCCGTGGGAGTCCTGATGTTTCCAGGACTTTCTACTATAATAGGCCAGTGCATTTTCATGATTCCTCCTCAACTGGCAGCTTCTGAGAACTTTCCTTCATTCTCTTTGTCAAGTTTTTAGTATTACGGCAGTAGCAAAGTGGGAAACAAATTTTCCATGAGATGATAAGTGTTCTAAGAGGATTTCGCTGCGTGTGTTTTGAGAAGTCCACACGATTCATGCAAATCCTCTTAGATTTCCCTTTCAGGTCATGACTGCTGTGCTGCCAGGTAGGAAAAGGGTGTAGCCTCCGTCTGCAGGAGACTAGAAGCAAGAAATTGAAGCCAAAAATCCTGCTAACAAGATGGTTCCTGAAAAGGCATTAACCTCTACTTGAGAAACACTGCTGAATGTTTTAGGCATAGTAAGTCCTCACTAAAAATTTTTAGCTTACTTATTGAAGAATCCAAACTTTAAATTGGACCTCAGGTGAAAGTGAGGAAGCCTTGACCCCATAATTAAATATCTGATGAATGAAATCATTATAGCCAGTCCTTTAATTTTATGTATAAGTCTGTTCCCCCAACCTAAAAATTTTATAGCAATCTTATTCATACCTTGCCTTTGGACACAATGATGCAGTCAGTATATCATAAATGTTCTTTAATTTTTTTTCATTCCTGAACAAACTACCATAAGCCAATGACTAGCTGATCAACACTAGAGACTCCCAGCATTGGACATGCTAGTGATTGGTCTCTCAGTTTCAAATGTATTGTTTAGAAGACATATCCTTTTCTATTTATAAACCAGCTTCCTGACTTTCATATGTTCATCTTACAATTAATTTATAAAATAATAAGTTCTGATACAATAAAATATTTTCCAACATTTTCATCCACCCTGCTGCACACACACTTTACAAGGAGTCCAAAACTACCCATTGGCTGTCACGTAGTGACCTCATGCAGAAGCTCAAAAGTTTTGTTCCTCAGGTAAGTCTACAACAGTCTAAAACCAGCACTACCAAGTGTGGATTAGGGAAGAGTTGGATGTTGCTTTTATAGAAAAAGGTTACAACTGGGGCAAGGGAAAGGAAAAACGTTTGTTACTTTTTACGTATTAGATACTAGTCATTTGTAACCTCCTTGGGAGTTTCCCAGGTATAATCTGAAATCCACCCCCATACACATAGGGCAGGAAGAGACCAAAGAAAGAGGAAAACCGTTCTGGTGGGTAGATGGAAGTTTTAGAAATCAATAAGGAACTGACTTACAAGGCTTGTCTTGGGCATAAGATGAGTAGTTTTCCATACTTGCCCACAAAATCTTTCAAGTTTATATAGAAAGGCCTTAATTAGGGTTAATCAGGTATACCATCCAGATGCTCTCAACACCCCATTTTCTATCTCAAGGCTGTACTCTTGGGCAGCTATCTGGGAAAAGGGAAAGCAAGAGGAACACATATTCTGGGGACAACCGAGGTGGTGAGAATCCTCTAATTGCCTGGGTCCATTTCACAGATCAACAGGCAGTCAAGTCTTCTTGATGACTGCCCCCAAGAAACCCTCCTACCGGGAGGGTTATTATTTTCTCCATTTTAAAAAGATTTATTTATTTATTTAAGAAAAAGGGAATGTATGAGTGGGGAGAGGGATAAAGAGAGAGGGGGCAAACGAATTTCAAGCAGACTCCCCAGTTGAGTGCGTAGCCCGACCCGGGGCTTAATCTCACAACCCTGAGATCATGACCTCAGTCAAAATTAAGAGTCAGATGCTTAACCGACTGAGCCACCCAGGCTCCCTATTTTCTCTATTTTTTTTTTTTTTTAGATGAAAAACTTAGGCTCAGTGAAGTTTAACATGCCCAAGGTCAAATAACTAATAAATACATGGCTGACTCAGGACTAAAACTCAGAAATATTTAGATTGAGAAACTGTGTCCCTCCCAGGCATAAACAAAGTTCTCCAAAGCAGTGCTTCTCTACTTAAATGACACTACTGTGACAGAATTTGCTGCTGAAGCTCCTGCTGTGTTGTTACCGTTGTCATCATTCTTATCATTTGTATAACCTACACTGAAGAACTTGGGGTAGACCAGATGCTCTGTCTCTCTACACATTTTTTTAAAAAAAGGAAAAAACAAAACAAAAAGAAAAACAGTCCCTGGCAGCTCTAAATACCACAATATTATTGAAAATGCAAAAACCTTATATCAAAGGTTACCCATGAAGGCTTTGTTGTATATTTCTGACTGGGTTCATTGGTTTCAAATCTGATCTTCTTTAATGAATTGTCAGACACTACAGCAACATCAAGTATACATGAAAGAGAAAAATCAAAGCAAAGTGAGGTGTTTGAGAGAAAGGGCTATTTTAGAAACCTGTAAATGAAAAACAAACCAACCAAACTATTTCTCTTAATCAGTTGTTCATTCTTATGAAAACATTTGGCTGATGAATCACCTTAAAAATGCCTTTTAAAAATCAGAAATATGCTGTGCTGGCTTTATAGCCAAACTAGATATGGTCAAACATGTCGTAGCTGACTCAGACAGATTCCGTTTGGCCAGTTGTTACAATGAAATCACTTTATGTGAAAATGTAGAGCAAATCTAGGTAGTCTAAGTTCCTGTCTGCTCAATTTGTTAGACATCTAGTCTTTTCTTAGGGTTCACCTCCCCAGTCATTTTGAAGAGTCCCTGGGTGTTATGTGTGCCTGTGAATCAGTTTCCTTTGCCACCTATTGGAGAAATGGACAGTGACAATTTACACTTAAAGTCAGGCTCCTTACAGCAAGATGCTATTGTGGGAATTTCCCATTGTCTTCCGTCTATTAAATTTTTTTCAAACTTATATGCAGTAAGTTGTACAAGTCATAAGTGTGTCAATTAGTAAACACAAACACACACACATATGTATAAAATCAAAACCAAGATCAAGATATGCCATGTTTTCAGTGCCTCTGAAGACTTCCTGAGCTTCTCTCCCTCAATTCATCTAAGATAATCACTGCAACAGTCTTTCAATTCCTAGAGATTTTTTTACTGCATTTGGTCTTCATTTATAGGGAATCATGCAGAAGTTGGTCTCTTCTGTTTGGCTTCTTTCACTCAATATTATTTCTGTGAGAGTCACAATGTTGTACCTAATCTGATTTTATTCTTTTTTTAATTGCTGAATAGTATTTCATGCCATTCTACCATACCAGTTTAAAAGCAAATCTTCTCTGAACATTCTTACACAGGCTCTTTTTGTACAGAAACACTCATTTCACTCAGTATCTATTTAACAGTGAAATTACTGGATAGATTAGGAAGGCATACACATATTTACATAGAATTATATGTGATGTATAATTTATATACAAATATTGATTGGCTGATCAATTCATCGCTGGAATGTAAGGTTTGTAGTTGATTTATTTTGGTAGATACTGCCAGTTTCTAAAGGTGTTGTACCAGTTTACACAAGCATCCTCGGCTCGATCCTAATGGCACAGCTGATCTGATACCACCATCACTATTCCCTTTAAAATGAGAGGATTTTGTTTGTTTTAAGATTTATTTATTAATTTGAGACAGAGAGGGAGAGAGAGAGCAGAAGAGGGAGAGAGAGAATCTCAAACAGACTGTCTGCCAAGCATGGAGCCTGACGCTGGGCTCAAACTCCAGGACCTCGGGATCATGACCTGAACCAAAGGCAGAGGATTAACTGACTGAGCCACCCAGGCACTCCTATGATTTTCTTTAAAAACCAAATTGAAACCCATGTTCAGTATTTCCTTTTATTTTTAATTATTTAAGTATAAAAGCACTAAGGGAATATACCCTTATTATAAAAAATTCAAGCAATTCAAATGAAAGTGATTCTCAACCATTACCCCTAGTTAGAATCCCTTATAGAGCTAACTACTACTACTAGTTTGGTATTTATTTATCTTTGAGAGGGCATGATATTTATGTTTTTATTTATATCATCTATGATTATATTATACATATATACATGAATGTGTATTATCATTTTTGTTTGCTTTACAATGTTTTAATATTGTATCATATTTTAATGCCACACTTTCTGTTCTGTGACTCACTTTTTCATGTAACAATGTCTTTCTGTGAGTTTTCCGTATCAGATATTTAAACATAATCCTCTTTAAGCTGCTCCATAGTTACAGTAGTTGGATACACTTGGAGTTTTGTTTTGTTTCGTTTTTAACTTCTGTTAGGCATTTAAGCTGCTTACAGATTTTTCCTTTTACATACAGGGCTATGATACACAACTTTTAATATGCTGCTTTGTGGGGGCGCCTGGGTGGCTCAGTGGGTTAAGCCGCTGCCTTCGGCTCAGGTCATGATCTCAGAGTCCTGGGATCGAGTCCCGCATCGGGCTCTCTGCTCAGTGGAGGGCCTGCTTCCCTCTCTCTCTCTCTCTGCCTGCCTCTCCATCTACTTGTGATTTCTCTCTGTCAAATAAATAAATAAATAAAAATCTTTAAAAAAAAAAAATATGCTGCTTTGTGCACATGTGCAAAGTGTTTCTCCAGAAAGAAACCAAAATTTAAATTTCTGGATCATAAACTTTTTAAAATTTCATTTCAAAATTATACCAAATTGCACTAGGCTTTAAAACTGCACTCTATAATATTATGGAATTTTTAATCCCACCAATAGGCATGAGAAAGTCCCTTTACCCATACACTTGCGAACAATTTTATCAAATTATAATATCTTTAATATTTTTTGCAACATACTGGGTGAAGAAAGGTATTTTATTAAAGTTTGTGTTTTGGCATTCCCCAGTATGTGGTACAATCGAGCATCTTTCTGTATGTTTATTGATAATTTGTATTACCTATTCTGTGAATTTTCTGTTCATATTGTTTATCTTTTACTTATAGATTATGAGTTCTTTGTAAAATTTTAGATGTTGATCCATTGGTTATGTATGTTACAAATACTTCCCCTCAATCTACTGGTTGCCTTTTAACTTTATTTAGAATGATGTTCATTACATAGAAGTTTAAATTTTTGTTAGGATTAAATATATCCATCATTTTTCTTTATAGATTTTGCATCTTTTATAATGTTTAAAAAGGCATCCCTAGGCTGAATTAAATTCTCATTTTTTTCTTTTATATACTTTTATAGTTTTTCAAGCCTTTGATTTGTGTGGAATTTATTTTTGTGCATGATATAAGACAGAGATCTATCATACTTTTTATTCAAGTGGATTGACAAATGTGATTTTAGACAATTAACTTAATTTCATTTTGCTTCATTTTCCTCAGAAGAAGGGAGGACTCTTCTCTTCCTCTATGGAATTAATAAATTCCAGGGAAGCACTCGGCCCTCCTGGCTAGGACCTCATGCCCACACATGCCCTGAGTGACAGCTGTCCTGACTCACGTAGAATGAGGATTTGGGAAAAGATCTCAAAAGAGCAGATGACAGTCCCAGAGAAGAGAAGGCAGAAAAGATGGGCAGATAAACACAAAGATCCCCACCACAGCCCTGACAAATTTCTTTTATCCTTTTTGTGCATTTCTCTCTGACCTTTCTGTTTGCGTCTATAGAGAAGCTATAGAAGCTACAGCTCCAACTGACGTGGAGCACGTCTCTGTGCAGACCTGTGCTATGTGCTTCACAGGAGCTCCTTTTAAAGATATCTCTTTGGTCGAAGAAGACTTCATCAAGAATTTTGAGTACAGTTTGGAGCTGAGACAGAAGCTTTGAATTTAGAGCTTTAAAGTTTGGAAAACAGGGGCGCCTGAGTGGCTCGGTTGTTTAAGCAGCTGACTTTGGTTCAAGTCATGATCTCAGGGTCCTGGAATCGAGCCCCACATTGGGCTCCTTACTCAGAAGGGAGTCTGCTTCTCCATCTCATCTCTCTCTGTGCTCTCTCTCTTTCTCTCAAATAAAATATAAATAAATAAATAAGTTAGTTCAGGAAACAAAAGCAAAATTGAATCCTTGAAACCTCATCAAGATAAAAAGCTTCTGCACAGAAAAGGAAGCAATCAATGAAGCTAAAAGGAAGCCTACAGGGTTCCCGGGGTGTCTCAGTTAGTTAAGCATCTGACACTTGATTTTGGCTCAGGTCATGATCTCAGGGTCATGAGATAGAGCTCCACTTTGGGCTCTGTGTTCAGCGCAGAATCTTTTTTCTCCTTCTTTCTCTGCCCCTCCCTCCACTCATTCACTTGTGCATATGCTTTCTTTCTCAAACAAACAAACAAACAAACAATCTTAAAGAAAGGGTAGCATATGGAATGGGAGAAGATATTTGCAAAATGCCATATATGATACAGGGTTACTATCCAAAATATTAAAAAAAAAAAACTTATCAAACTCAACACCCCACAAACAAATAATCCAGTTAAAAAATGGGCAGAAGACATGAATGGACACCTTTCCAAAGAAGACATCCAGGTGGCTAACAGACACATGAAAAGATGCTCAACATCACTCAACATCGGGGAAATGCAAATCAAAACCACAGTGTGCTACCACCTCACACAGGTCAGAATGGCTAAAATTAACAAGACAGTAAATGACAGATGTTGGCAAGGATACAAAGAAAGGGAAAACTTCATACACTGTTGGGAATGTAAACTGGTGCAGCCACTCTGGAAAATGGTCTGGGGATTCCTCAAAAAAGTTAAAAATACACAAAAAGTTAAAAGTTATGACCCAGCAGTTACACTACTAGATATTTAAAGGATACAAACAACAGATTCGAAGAGAGACATGCACCCCTGATGTTTAGAACAGCATTATCAACAATAGCCAAACTATGGGGAGAGCTGAAATGTCTATCAACTGATGAATGGGTAAAGAAGGTGTGAGATAGGGATGCCTGTGTGATCCCAGCATCCTATGATCGGGTCCCGCGTCAGGCTCCTTGCTTGGCAGGGAGCCTGCTTCTCTCTCCGCCTCTGCCTGCTTGTGTGCTCTCTCTCTCTTTCTGACAAATAAATAAAATCTTAAAAAAAAAAAAAGAAGAAGGTGTGATATATATATATATCTATGTCTATATATACAGAGATATATATATATAATGGAATATTGCTCAGCCACCAAAAAGATAGAAATCTTGCCATTTGCAATGACAAACAGAGATGGAGCTAGTGTGTATTATGCTAAGCAAAATAAGTCAGTAGGAGAAAGACAAATACCATATGATTTCACTCATATGTGGAATTTAAGCAAAACGGATGAGCATATGGGGTGAGGGGGAGGGAGAGGGAAACAAGCCATGAGAGACTCTTAACAAATAGAGAGCAAACTGAGGGTGATGGAGGGATGTGGATCAGGAATGGGCTAGATGGGTGATGGATATTTAGGAAGGCACTTGTGGTTAGCACTGAGTGTTGTATGTCAGTGATGAACCACTGAATTCTGCTTCTGAAACCAATATTGCACTGTATGTTAACTAACTAGAATTCAAATAAAAATTTGAAAAAAAAATAAATAATTTTAAAAATTAAAAAATATATTTACAATTGTTTCCAACAAACAAACAAACAAACAAACCCTAAAAACAAACCAAAAACAACAAAAAAAAATAATAAAACTCTCTGGGTGATTCTAATGTGCAGTCATAGCATTTGTAATTACTAGATCCGTGTCAAAATACAGTCTGCTTCATATCAGTAAAATCAATCAGTCAATCAATCTTCAACGTTCAGTCCTCTTTTTCTAGTTATAGAAATGTAGCAATCTAATAGGCATAGGAGATGCTTGTCAGAAGTCAGAGGACATAAACCCACTCTGCTCCAAACATACATTATATGCGGTAAACAAACAAATTGGCGTTCAAGATAAAAATTCAGCAAAATTATGTTTACAAAAGCAGTTACTGGCACAGAAAGAAAACTTAATGACATCATGCTAAAAAGTGTCTACGTGCTTTAGTTTGGATTCTGGTTCTATCATTTGCTGTTGTGAGACTTCTGACAAAGGTGCTTAGCCTCCCTGGGCTTCCTCATTAGGAAAGTATGGACACTCACACTTCCTACCTCACAGAGGTGTGGGAAATCTCAGATGAGGCACCTGATGAGAGGTGCTCAGACCTACAGGTGGAAGGCGGCAACCCCTCTATAGGTGTCAGCCACTGTTACTGTCTCCAAGCACAGTGAACAAAAACCTAAGCATGAGAAACAATCAGAAGGAAATGCACAATATGGGACTAGCCAAAGAACTATTCCCGAAAGCAGCGGAAAGAAACTCCAGATATTTACAATGAAGTAGCTCTCCCTTTAATAGCCCAACCAAGTCTTAAACACCTTAAATTTAGCGACATCTGCTGGGAGAAACGTGAATTATTCAGGTCACTTATACTATGTACTAAATGCCTATCCTACCGCATTCAATTCAACAATGTATCGGCATAAATTTGGCATCAGATGCTTTGCTAGATTCTGTGCAAGGCAAATGATTCCCTTGCTCAGAAAGCTTAGAGCCCAACTCTAAACTGCCTGTGTCTGAGAAAGCAAAAGAAAAAAAGGACACTGTCCCCATGGACCTTTAAATTCTGCTCAGAAAATAAGATCTATGACCGGGAAAAACTAGGTTAAATTAAATACATGGTTGGTATTTTATGAAATGCTACAATGAAAACTATGGGTAAAAGAGTCATAGGGGCGTTGGGAGAGAGAGGAGGAGACCCAGGAATGGACACTTGGAAAGTCATTCAAAGGGATGAATCTGGACTTTCTGTTCATGATGCCAGGAAGGAGGAGCTTTGGATGTCTTGAGAAAAGAAGTGATGATAAAGTAGTATTCTAGGAAAAATAGTCTTGTGGTGCCGTATAGGATGCATTGGTTGGAGGGTGGACAAAGAATGATTTGGATGCTATAATGATTAATAGCTAGGATGATAAAGATCTGGATAGACTCGATTCCAAAGTAGTTACTGAACAATCATCTTGGTAATAGTGATTCTACCAGATTTTGTGACAGACACATAAAGAAAATACCTGTTTCCGTAAGAATGGACAAATAAGGATATGTGCCCACAACCAGCTTGTGCTCCTACAACCAGGTACTCTCAGTCACTCCTTTATGCAGAACGTGGGCTATAATGAAATCACACTTTGAAGTACTTTTATCTCCACCTATTGAAAAATTATCCTTCTGAATTAGGAATGAGTTTAAGATACTGCAATTAAGGGGCGCCTGGGTGGCTCAGTGGGTTCAGCCGCTGCCTTCGGCTCGGGTCATGATCTCAGGGTCCTGGGATCGAGTCCCGCATCAGTCTCTCTGCTCAGCAGGGGGCCTGCTTCCCTTCCTCTCTCTCTGCCTGCCTCTCTGCCTACTGGTGATCTCTCTCTGTCAAATAAATAAATAAAATCTAAAAAAAAAAAAAAAAGATACTGCAATTAAATGTTTTACAAACCACAAGAAGCGGCTGCTTGTAGTTCCCAACTCATGTGAAAGACAGAGTTAGAACAGGATCTTGACCCCCATACCACAAATTCAACGAACACCTTTATTCAAGTCTATAGGAACTATGGATAGAAACGCTGCAAGAGTATAGTTGTTCTCACTGATTCAATAATCTGCTTAATAAAGGATTAAACTTCATAATTTTGAAACATGCCATTGACAATTTTCCGAGGGATACGTCTTCTGAATATGCTTTTCTGTCCCAGACATAAAGTTAAGTATATTTTTATCTTTCTTCAATTTACTAACAATATCTCAGGTTCATAATAAGCGGACCATATAACCTATTGTTCAGATTGCGACAAATCTGAGAGTGAAAGGAGATGGAGCAAAGGCCAGCCTGGATGGACTGTGTGGGTCCTCAGACCTGTGGACAGTGGGGCTCTGTGCTCATCATAATGGTGAGAATGCTGTTGTCTTGAGTGGTTTCATCCGGGACTCCCCGGAGTCCATCCACTGTCCGTGCCTTTGGTGCGTCCTATCCTCCCTTGTTTTGTCTCTCCTTCCGCACAGTTTGGTCTGGTGGTTCTCCTCTCTGCTTTCTTCTGTCTTTGAAGGTTTGCTGTAACCGTTTCCCGAGTTTAGAAAATCGCAAGGTAACCACTTGATCTTGTGCATATCCCCAGGTCAACTGTAGAAAGCCAGGCTGTCCACCACACGGCTGTCTCAAAAATAAACAAACAAACAAGCAAATAAATAAATAACAAAACAATACAAATTTTTTTAAAAGGTCCCAAGAATTCAATGAGATAATGGGTGTCAGAATGTTTGAAAATTACAAAGGATTATGGCAATCCAGAGACACTGTGGAGGGAAAGCAGAGGCAGCAAGAGCCCCTGCCTCCCCCATCCCCCACTCCTCTTCTTTTCCCTTCTCCCTCCCCCTCACATTCCTCCCTCTTTCCCCCTCCCCTTCTCCCAATCTCTCCCCTCTCCCCTCTCCCCTCCACCGTCCTCTCTCCCTCCCAGCCACCTGCCCCTGAGCCAGGTCAGGGCTCCAAGTGATACCCCTTCAGAAGCAGTGTGAGGCCCCAGGACTCCCCCTCTGGTCGAGGGTCCTGCCCCTAAGGTTAAAGCCTGATGCTGCCTTCTCACCACAGCAGGAGTCTTGTGTATTCATGTGTCCCCCACTCGGTTTCTTTGTGTGCTTCTCTTCTCTGTCACTTACTGTGTCCGTGACTGAATGTTTCCCATTCAGGGCCTCAGAAGAGGGGCTCTGTTTGGCCGGGGGTGTCACCATGGATTGTGGAACACTCCCGCCAGGCACAGCTGTGGTGCCAATCCTCTCGGAAGCGATGGGCTGGGTGACAGAGAGCTGCTTCCGGTCAGATGCCGCTACTGTCACCAAGATCCTACTTCTGTGTAAAGCCGCTTTCAGCTGTTCGCCCTGAGCGAGGTCCAGCTCCCTGGACCCCTAAACCCTGCCATCGCATGTGGTATTGAATCCTTTTCCTTTAAGACTTCAGTTAAATCACTTTATCTCATTTATTCTACACTTGAAGGGATTTCTTAGCAATTGCATACTCCCCACCCAATTCCTAGCACCTAAAATAATCAAATGTGTCATCTTTGAATATGAACGCTCCTTCTAAAAAAAGAACAAAGATAGTTATAATTCAGCTCCGACTATGCCGCACATTTTCCGTACATTCATCTCACATTTAATGGTCACAACCTCAATGCAAAGTTGGTAAACTTCATTTTGTTGGTAAAGAAAGTGAGTCAAAAAAGAATAAATAGGGGCATCTGGGTGGCTCAGCCGGTTGAGCGTCTGGCTCAAGTCATGATCTTGGGGTCCTGAGATCAAGTCCCCACCTGGGTTCTGCACTGCACATGGAGTCTGCTTGAGATTCTCTCTTTTTATCTCCCTCTGCCCTTTACCTTGATCTCCTGCATGTTGCCTCTCTGAAATAAATAAATAAATATTTAAAGATTTATTTATTTATTTATTTATTATAATAAATTTATATTTATATATAAATTATATATAAATATATTTTATATATTTTATTTTATTTGTTTTATTTGTATTTTATTTATTTTATAAAATCTAAAAATATATGTATATATAATATATATACATATTTATATATATTATATATAAATAATTTATAAATAAATAAACTTTAAAAGTAAAGAGAGTAAATAACAGGTTTACAGTTACAGGACTCGGATTTCAATTCCATTGGATTCTAAAGCTCATGGAATTTCTTCTTTACCCATGGTTACTTCCAAATTTCCTATTCCAGACTCTTTTCTTGATTTTTCCTTTTTTCTCTAACTTCTCCTGAGATCTTTTTTTTTTCCTTTTCGTATTATTGTATCAGAATCTATGCAATATTATAATTATATAGAAAGTTTCTGAGGCCTTGACATAGTATAATAATGCTAATATGGTGTTTTTTAAATTTTTTGGTGTTTCACTTTTATTTTTCCATTAAATTTTTGTGTAAAAATATTACTTCATTATCTGTCTCATCTCCGCCTCTCCGTAAATCATTAACCTTCTTCCTCTCTAACCCCTTAGGTATAGCTGAGTAAATGCTTCCAGGAAAAAAATTCTGTTTGAATCTTGTAAGTGGTCTGTATGTCATCATTTCCAGCTCTAAACTCTACTAAGGCTTTCCCTTTGCTCTTAGTATCTGCAAGACTGTAAGAATCTTTGGAACTTCTGGATATCTTTCAAGTTCTTGTCATTTTGGCTAGGATTACTACATGACCAAGTCTGGCTGAGAAGTAATAAGAGGAGGCTCATTTTACCGCAGAAAGGTCATCCTGATACCACATTTTATCCTCCTCTCATTGCTAACGAAGGACATAGGGAAGATTTAAGGTAAGAGGTGAGCTTTCCCAGTCAACATTGGTTTTCATTGAATATCTTTAAAAACTTAACTCATATGGACTTGAGGAAAAAAGATGGAAAAGAGTTTCATAACTTATATACCTAAAAAGGTCATCAGATAGAGCTTGAACCAGGAGCATAAAGAAGGTTCTAAGAATTCTAACACTGTGCTCTGTTTCTGGCTCTGAGGGCTTTTACTCTAACGCACAGTATCTCCCTGTGTGATGGAGATCCAGGTTTAAATGCTCTGAGCTCTAGGTTTCCAGAAAGCAGAGAACTTCCCCAAACTTCAAACAAGGGTCTTGGCCTTGATTTGGTTTGGATCACTTGCCTACCAATGAGCAAATTGCTGCAGTCAGAGAACTGGGGTATTTGATGGGCTTATGCTGGCCCTTCTCTGTGCCTCTCTCCTTGGTTTTCTGGATGTTTAGAAGAGGAGCAATATGAAAAAGGAAACCAGGGGCTCTCTGAAAGGAGGGGAAGAATACCATAATCCTCTCTCTTTGGAATATTAAGTTAAAGTTTTCTCTCAGGGTAGACAGATGGCCTGTGGACAGAAAGGTCACCATTGGCCCCACCTGCGAAGAAATCTTTTTTTTTTTTTTTAATGCTTTTTTTTTTTTTTTTTAAGATTTTATTTATTTATTTGTCAGAGAGAGAGCGCGAGAGCGAGCACAGGCAGACAGAGTGGAAGGCAGAGTCAGAGGGAGAAGCAGGCTCCCTGCGGAGCAAGGAGCCTGATGTGGGACTCGATCCCAGGACGCTGGGATCATGACCTGAGCCGAAGGCAGCTGCTTAACCAACTGAGCCACCCAGGTGTCCCCCTGCGAACAAATCTTAAGGGGAAAGTTTGGGCTCAACAGTAGAACTTCGGGGTTGGTGGCTAAGCTTTGGAAGCTCCTCTGGACTTCAGAATGCTTTCGGAATAATGGCTGAGCAGTAGTTATGAACCAATAGTTGTCCTTAGACCCCGTAATGAGCTGAATTGTGTCCCTCACCAAAATTGTATATGTTAAAGTCCTAAAACCCAGTATCTCAGAATGCAAACTTATTTGGAAATAGATCATTACAGATGAAATTAGTTCAGATGAGGTTATACTGGAATAGTATAAGCTTCTGATCCAATGTGACTGGAATCATACAGAATGAAGCAGTCTAGAAACATAGGGAGACTGCCATGTGAAGACTGGAGTTACGCCACCACAAGCCAAAGAACTACCTGGCCTGGAACAGATTCTGGGAGCCTTCAGAGGGAGCACAGCCCTGCCAACACCTTGAATTTGGACCGCTGACCTCCAAAACTGTGAGACAAAACATTTCTGTTATGCTAAGCCATCCCGTTTGTGGTCCTTTCTTATGGCAGTTCTAGGAAACAAATACAGAGGCCAAAGTTGGGGTACCTCAGTGACCTATGAGAGACCGAGATTTAGAACCAGTGGCCATCACTGGATCTGGGGATAAAGGTCCTCTGATCTGTGCACACTTGTTGCTTAACAGGTAGCATGTGACAGAGAATCTAGGGTACCTGTGGGCTGAACATCTGGTGTTTGAAAGACGGATGACTTCTTTTACCATTGAGTAGGTGAGGTGATTAAATATAATTAAATATATTAGATTATATTAATTGGAAAATTGCATTTCCTTATCAAAATGTTTGCTTGCTTGCTTATTTATTTATTTATTTATGATTGAAATCTAATTAACATATGGTGTTATGTTAGTTTCAGGTGTACAACATGATTCCAATAATTCTGTACGTTACTCAATACTCACCACAATAAGCAGAATCACCATCTATCACAAAAAACATTATTATAATATATTAACTATATTCCCTATGCAGGGTTTTTCATCTCTGTCACTTATTTATTTTAAAACGGAAATTTGTAGCTTTAATCCCCTTTATCCATTTCATCTCCCTTCCCACCACCCGTTTTACAACCACCAGTTCGTTTTCTGTATTTAAGAGTCTGGGGTTTTGTTTGTTTGTTTGCTTTGGTTTTTGTTGTTGTTGTTGTCTTTAAAGATTTTATTTATTTATTTGTCAGACAGAGAGAGTGTAAGAGAGCACAAGCATGGGTAGTGGCAGAGGGAGAGGGAGAAGCAGGCTTCCAGTTGAACCAGAAGCCCAACATAGGACTTGATCCCAGGACCCTGGGATCATGACCTAAGCTGAAGGCAGACACTTAACTCACTGAGCCACCCAGCCATCCCAAGAGTCTGTTTCTTTGTTTGCCATCAAAATATTTCTTGAATATCTAATATGAACCAAACACTGTTCCACGTTCTGAGAATGTGGTTTAGAATAGCATCGATGAGGTTTCTACTCTGGTGATGCTTAAAGGCTAAGACCCTATTTCCCCAGCAAGTTATAAAGTAGGATTTGCAATCCATGGTCCCTCCAGCTCCATGCAGGTGATGTGCCAATGTCATTGTAAGAATCTAGAAAGCCTAGTTCAGATTTGAACTTGCCTCTTGATTTCTAAAAGTAAAGCCATCTATGTTAACTGTAATGTATGTCGTTTTTCATTTTTAGATGGAGCATGGAGTTTTCATTCTTGGTTCCCACTTAGTTAAACCACCATAATCAAGCAATAGTTTAAAAAAATTAAAGATTTTATTTATTTGGCACAGAGAGAGTGTGAAAGAGCATAAGCAAAGGGGATGGCAGAGGGGGAGGGAGAAGCAGGTCTCCTACTGAACAGGGAGCCAGACGGGGCCTCGATCCCAAGATCCTGGGAAGGCACTTAACTGACTGAGCCACCCAAGTGCCCCACTTTTAAAATTTTTGATCTGGTCAAGTTATCTTTAATTAGTTTAGGCTAGTGGCTCTTAATAAGCAGCAACAGAGTCCTATGTGGACCTTTAGAAAGGACAAAATGCCCAAGTTCATTCTTAGGATTTGTTATTTCTTAGCTGGAGGCAAGAAGAAAGAGAGGAAACAGACATCTGTAGTTGTTAAAGCTTCACAGACAGGCTAAAGTTACCTCTAATTAACCATTCTTCTAAGCCTCACATCTCCACCTTGACTGCATTGGAATTGCCTGGATTGTTGTAAAACCACTAATGCCTGGGCTCATTCCCACCCCAGTCTACTGCTGCAAGATTCTGATCTAATTAGATTGGAGTATGCCTTGGGTATCCGAATATTTAAAAGCTCTCCAGTTGCTTTTGATGTTCAGCAACACTTGAGAACCACTGTTTTAAGCCATAGAAATTCATTAAGCATTTTTCAGTTGTGGTTGACAAGATCAGAACTTGGCTTGAGGGAAATTAATTTGGCTACACTACATATGGGGTGGATCGACATGCTGAAAGAAGTTTCAGGGAAAGGATAGATAGGAGACCAATGGAGTAGACTAAAGTTAGCTAGGGAGGCCTGCAGGGAGAGAGTGCAGCAGACAATGCGGATGGACAGAGAGTGGAACTTTGCAACTGGTTTCAGAGGAGCGAGTCTCATCATTTAAAGTCCTTTTTGATCCAACAACATTGCAATGACCAACACATCTAAATAAGAAGATGCTTTTTCAACTGATACACTAATGAGTATCTTCAAAGAAAATTTCTTGTTACTCTTAATGCCTAAGCGAATTTGATGTGCCCTAATGCAATTCAGAGAACCTGCTCCTCGTTTACTGTACCAGAACCGTACTGCTGAGTTCTCAGCTCAAGTCTACAAGTATTTCCATTGTAAGTGATGTGACTTATGATATGGTAACTATTAATAATCAATAAATAAGAATTACATAGACATAAATGAAAGATTATAATATATGCTAATAATAGCCATTGGTTTTTGTTGCTATGGACATTTCATAATCATAAAAAATAAAATAAAATTATTTAGCATTACTTAAAATCGAGAAATTATTGGAGAGAAATGCAGAGTTGGTGCTTAATGGGCATAAATTTTCATTTTGGCAAGATAAAAATATTCTAGAGACCTGCTGCTTGATAATGTGTATATGCTTAAAATTTCTGAACTATACACTTAGAAATGATTAAGATGGTAAATATCATATGTGTTCTTACCACATTAAAAAATTTTTAACTGAAAAAATACAACAAAATCTAAACTAAAATACTAAGCTTTTATATTAATTATCCTTCAATGCTAGAAAGAAAAATATGCCAATGTAAAGATAATTAGAAACTGGAAAATAGCCATTGGAGAAGAAAATGGAATTTTTTATTATTATATTATTACTGAACAAAATTTTGGAAAAAAATTGTAAAATTTAAACTGCGGCAGTTAGGCTCCAAAGATGGCCACTAACAAACCACACCTCTTAGAGTTTTCTGCATTGTGTAGTCTCCCTCTCATATTAGTTCTGGGCTGGTCCTATGACTTGTTTTGACCTGTAGAATATGGCACAAGTGACACAATGTAAGTGATTTGCAACTTCTGCTTTCTCTTCTGAAGATGCTTCTTTTTGGAAACTACTACATACTAGCCACCATGTTGTAAACGAAGCTTAAAGAGCAAGTTAGAGAGGGTAACAAAGAGGAGAACAGAGGCCCCCAGCTAAACTCCCAACTGACGGCCAGCACCAACAGCCAGTCAAGGTAATGAGATCACTTTGGACCTTTCTCTCATCCCAGCGCAATCTACCACAGCCTGCCTTCGATATAACGTTCATGTATCTCTTATGTAGAAACTTACTCCCTCCCTCTTTCTAAACTTTCTTCCCATCATGGTATCAGCTTAAATTCTAGATCTCGTCCTCTAAATCAAGGATCTCCTCAGGTGTTGACCTTTAGATATAGCTCTTCAGATGAGGTCTCTGGGTCCACATATCCCTGCGAACTTAATACACAATGTACATGGTGAAGAAGTGATGGAATAATTGCATTGTATATACCCATTCAAGAAGAGGAAGAGGGATGGGAAGCACCTAGCTGTTACCATTCTAAAATTCAAAGAGACACATGCTGTCACTTCCTCTAACTGTAGGGACAGAAAACAGTTCTTATTTGGATCCAGTCCTTCTCCTTGGGAGTAGTTCTCCTTGACTCTTGAAGTTACCCATTGGTTTATTCTTCTGATTCTTAAGAAATGGTTTGTGTTTGCAGCTGAGTGATTCCCTGCTTCTCACTTGTACGAAGTTGGGGGCCCAAATGCCTCTTCTTATTTTGAACTGACTTTTTTTCCTATATTCCAACTTTGTATAAAACTGTGGACTTGGGGCACCTGGGTGGCTCAGTGGTTAAGCCTCTGCCTTCGGCTCAGATCATGGTCTCAGGGTCCTTGGATCTAGCCCTGCATCTGGCTCTCTGCTCAGCGGGGAGCCTTCTTCCTCCTTTCTCTCTCTCTGCCTGCCTCTCTGCTTACTTGTGATCTCTGTGAAATAAATAAATAAAATCTTAAAACAAAACAAAATAAAACTGTGGACTTTCCAGGACAGTTAAAAACCTATGTGGGTTTCCTGTATATCAAATTATAATGCACCCCTTTAGCAGAAGCCACGTTCACAAGTCTCTTTGACATATACTTCTCTCTCTTCTTTGGGCTGAGACTCAAGCTGCTAAATGAGAAACAATCTTCAGAATGTGGGAAGCCCTATTGTCTAATTGAGGATCTCAACAACTGAGAGGGTCTCATGGCTACACCTTTCATCTGATCTTTATTTTTTATCCTGAGAACATGCTTTATAGGGTACTCCATGAAGTAGAATTTTTTTCTTCAGAGATCATTTCTTAGTTCAAGAATCTTTTGCTCTCTAAACAACCTGAGAATGAGTAATAGTTTGTTTCTAACCCTACATGTCCCAGGATGAAAATATTTTCTCTGAATTATTTTTTAAAACTAAACGTATCCTTCTTTAGCTCGCTCACCCTTCCTGTACTTTATCATTGGCGGCCAAAAAATATCAGTTGACATTTTCAACATTTTCTTTAACTATATCCACAGTATAGTCCATATTACTACAGAAAACAGCTTTGTTCATTTCTTTTGTCTGCACTTAATTTATATAACCCCTTTCTTGCCTCTGGTAGTAATTTCCTCAGTGGTCTTTTACTCTTTGTTAGTCTTCTAAAGCCTCTACAAACTTCTACCCATTTGTTCAATCCCAAAACCAATGCCACATGTTTTAAAATTCCTTTATGACAAATTCAGCTTTCAGACACTAATTTTGTTTTGGATATCCATTGTTATAACAATAACTGTCCCAAAAATTGAGTGGTCGACTACAATTTATTAGTCGACTACAATTTATTATTATTATTTATTAGTCTCACAGTTGTACAGGTGGATTAGATTTATTTGGGCTATTCTTCTGCCAGTCACCTGAATTCCTTCAGGTCAGATGCTGGGCTGGAGTTCTCTGAAGGCTTTGCTGGGCTGGGCGTCCAAGGTAGCTTCTTCAGTCAAGTGCCTTGCTGCTCTTCCACATAGCCTGTCTCTTCAAGTGGCATCCCCAGCCTCCAGGCCTCCATGTGTGGCTTCTTTCTCTTGAAGAATAAGTGTCTTCTCATAGTTGATTATTAAGAGAAAAAAGACCAAGTGCCAGACCTTCTTAAATGTTAGTTCTAGAACTGGCCTAATATCAGTTCTGACAGTCTGTTGATTAAAGTGGGGCTTAGAATCAGCCCAAATTCACTGTGGAATTCATACAAAATGGGATCCTGGGAAGTGAGATTCACTGGGGGGTTTATTTTGAGACTACCAAAAATTGAAAAGACTAAAACTACTAGTCTCAACAGCATGGGACATGTTATGTGACTGATGGGGCAGAATGTAAATTTACTTTTGCTTCACGTCAACCAGAAATGAATCTCAAAATATTTGAGGAGGCAACACCTGAAGAATCCACTAAACTTAATATATTTTCCCCTGATCCAGTCATATAACCTTGTAACTGAAATAATAAACAATAGGATGTTACTCAGAAAACTAACTCTATCAGTCAAGAAAATTAATTCTTCCAAGTTACAAATATGATGTTTTAGAAACCTATTACACACAAATCTCTTAAGTATCCAGAAAACTACTACACTTGCTTTCTTTATTTTACCTCCAAATATTTTGCTAAATTGCAAATTCCTTGAGGATGGAAAAAAATTAACTGAAAAATAAGAATGTATAAAAAGATAGTCACCATTATCATAAAGTCTTAGTAACCATAAAGAAAGTAAAATGACTTAGAGGAAGGCAGAATTCTAAATAGTCTCCAAGTTTGCACCCTGGTGATATACACCCCCAGTATAGTCCCCTCTCCTGCCTTTGAGTGCGAGCATGGACTATGAATGACAGACTAGTTTCTCCATCATTAGATTACTGTAGCTGAATTTGGGGAAAGGAGATTGATTTCCCCAATCTCATCAGGTGAGCCCTTAAAAGGGACTGAGCTCTTCCTGGGGATGGAGATTTGAATGGGAGGGCCATTTGACTCATAGAAGAGTCTCTAATGATGGCTTTGAAGCCAGAGGGGACCACAGGCTAAGGGACTGAGAATGGTCTCTTGGAGTTTCGCATAGACCTGTGTAACAACCAGCAAAGGAACAGGGTCATCAGTCCTATGACCATAAGGAACTGAATTCTTTTTTTTTTTTTAAAGATTTTATTTATTTGTCAGAGAGAGAGAGAGCGCTCAAGCACAGGCAGAGAGAGTGGCAGGCAGAGTCAGAGGGAGAAGCAGGCTCCCCGCAGAGCAAGGAGCCCGATGTGGGACTCGATCCCAGGATGCTGGGATCACGACCCGAGCCGAAGGCAGCTGCTTAACCAACTGAGCCACCCAGGCGTCCCAGGAACTGAATTCTGACAACAACCTCTGGAAGCTGGAAGAGGACCCTGAACTCCAGAGGAGAAAGCAGCCAGACAATAGCTGCTGAATGAATTCAGCTTTGGGAGAATGAAAGCAGAGAATCCAGGTGTGCCATATTGGAACTTCTGCCATACAGATCTGAGCTGATAAATGGGTATTGTTTTAAGCCACTTGGTGTGTAGTAATTTGTTATACAATGGTAGAAGACAACTCAAAAATTAGTTTTCATAAGACTTAAATAACAGTGGTATGTATTTGAAGATAAAATCTGATTTGAAAACACATGAAGGCTGCAGAGACAATGAGAGATGATATTTGGCTATTCTTGAATATACTTACACACAACACAGAGTTTGGCCAAAAAAAAAAAAAATGTCCAACACAAGACACAAGAAGATCATCCAAGAGACCTCTTGAGTGTGATACTGGGAATTTTATTCCTTTGGCAGAAACCATAACAAATTTGCTAACACATGGCCTAAAAGATGAAATGCAAAACCAAGCAATTAGAGTTATAGTAGATGAATGAATGAAATAATTTTGAAAAAGACAATGCATACTAAATATTGCTTAATTGTTTTTGATAAAACCTCTGATGTATGGAAGGATTAATCCAGATAATTACGTCTGGATTTGTGGATTCCTTAAGCGTAAAAATTTCTATATTTATGTATTTAGAGAAATGTGTCTGGTAGATAATATGGTTTATAGTATAATGTTTTTATATACCTATAATTGCCTCAAATTTGTTGATTCCTTAGAAACACAAGACTCAATAGCCAGTTGTATTTGTTGCTGAGATTTATTGTGATAATAAACACAGAGCAAAAACAGCAGAGAAAAGGTGCACTGGTGGGATACAGTTATGCCAGGAAGGGCTTCTGAGTCTTTCCTCATCTGAGACCACATACAATGTGTGATCTCTCTGATGGAGAGCTACAGTGACATGAATGGAGAGTGTCTACAGCCAAGAAAGCCTATCCAAGTTCCAGGGTCTGAGGAATCCATGAGGTGCTAAAAACATAAGTATACCCTACTAGTCAACCAGTCATAGTAACTGAAACTCAGAACCTCAACAATGGAAATAGGTAAACCTTATCCATCTTGCTGTTTGTGCAAATCAACATGACCGGCCAATACAGGATGACCCACTGCTCCAGATATAAACAAAAAAAATCATCAATCACCAATGTAAAGAACATTCCAAGGGCCACATGCCCAGAGGTTGGCCAAGGGTCAATCATGATTCTAGGTCTCCTTGAAGGCATGCAGAGTAAGCAACCAGATCTCTGTTAACCCTTTCCTCATACATACTTATATATATGATACATACAAATATATAAAATAATGCAGTGTATATATGTTACATATATATACATATATACAGACACATACACACACACACACACACAGAATGCTCGAACTGTGAAAGGGAATATATATATAATATATATGAACACACGGTATCTGTATCTTGCTGGAAATGTGAATTAAAAACCAGATTTCAATAGAAGATATTTTTTTTAAAGATTTGTTTATTTATTTTAGTGGGGGTGCAGAGGAAGAGGAAGAGAGAAAATCTCAAGCAGACTCTCCCACTGAGCATGGAGCCCTATATGGGGCTAGATCCCACGACCCTGAGATGATGACAAAAGCCGAAATCAAGAGTTGCGTGCTGCTGAATCAACGGAGCCACCCAGGTGCCCCTCAATAAAAGATCTTTAAAAAGTATTAATTTAGGCTACAATGAAACTATCTGGTGTATGAAAACACTTGTAACAAACACACATTTAAAAACTTTACTTAAGGGATGCCTGGGTGGCTCAGTTGGTTAAGCAGCTGCCTTCGGCTTAAGTCATGATCCCAGCATCCTGGGATCGAGTCCCACATTGGGCTCCTTGCTCCGTGGGGAGCCTGCTTCTCCCTCTGACTCTGCCTGCCACTCTGTCTGCCTGTGTTTGCTCTCGCTCGCTCTCTCTCTCTGACAAATAAATAAGTAAAATATTTAAAAAAAAATAAAAATAAAAATAAAAACTTTACTTAAACCACAAGAGGAAAGTCAATAAAAAACTCAAATAATAGCAGTATGCAACCATCTTTTAGAAGTTATTGATGCATTAATAAATTCTAGAATACAAGCAAAAAGTATATCTTTGAAAAAATAGATGTTATTAAATTCATCTTATCCGTATTAGTCTGACATGATATTTTAAGCAAAATTAATGTTATAAGCAAAAGAGGGCAGAAAACAGAATTCAGAGTAACAAAGCCTTTGAAATCATCAAAGGCCCTAAGAAAATCTTTGAGGAAAAACAAACTGTGTTTATGAGAAATGTGTAATTGGTATTAAAGGACAGAGTACATTGATATTAATGCTGACTTCTCCACATAGAAAACACTAGAAATATTAAGAAGATTTATTTTAGCTCAAAATCACAAGATTTGCCCCAGCTAAGAGCCAAAACCAAACTTCAAAATCAATTCTTTTCCTATAGTGGATGTAAAAGCACTAGTATTAAAAGAAAGGGTCACTATATCAAAAGAACATCATGGCTTTTTCAGTGCCAGATTACCAAAGTAATTTGCAGAATTACTGGAACATGTAAACACTTCTAATTTAAATAGAATACCAATCATAGTAAGAAAGGTGATCTTGATGGGCAACAATATGTTAAGTTTTTTCCTAAAATCTATTTTAAGTCCTATTGTAATCCAGCAAAATTGATTTGAGTTATGTTTGACAAAATTGATTTATGTTTGACATTATGTAAATTTAAGGGATACAATGTATTGATTTGATATATTTATATTGCTGAATACAGCAAAGTTTTGGAAGAGAATTTCCTGGATGTATTTCTGAAAACCTCCTTTGGATATTACAGAATATATGTAACTTTGCCAACGTTGGTCAGCAGTGGAGAATGTGGTTCCTCAAAATGAAAATTTATCAAACATGACATAATGTCTACAGAGTCCCATGAATGTCCAACCTACTAACTATTTCTTTAGGGAACCCACAGCACATAACCTCTAGCAACAAGCTTAGGAATAGTCAAGGTCAGGAAAGAACTGGGCACTGGGTAGTCTTCTCAACCCACTCTTCTGCTACCAGGACAGACTGAATATACAAACAGACAGTGGCCAGGTCATATTTAAATACAGAACTCTGATCCACAGTTTGCAATAACCTACCCAGGAAACCAACCTCCTTATCTACAGTAACCAGCCCAGGAAACCAGCTGGCTAGAAGTCGTACTGGGAGGAAGTTGGACTGCTATGTTTAGTAACAATCCAGGAAGTAGAATAATAACTTCTTTACCAATTGGCTCAAAATGTCTAGAACTTGAATAAGAATTGACCACTCCCCTAATTCTTATCCCATTTCCAACTTAGGATAAAGCAGAGAAAGCCAAATTCATACCCCCAACCAGTCACCTGGGATGCCCCACTTCTAGTTAGCCTGCTCATAGTTTCCCCAGTGCAACCACCCCTCAGCAGGGCACATCTGAAGCTTTCTTTCTCTCTCTCTCTCTCTCTCTTTTTTTTTTTTTTTTTTTTTTTTTGATTATAAAGCTTGCCCACTCCTCTGCCTTAAAATCGCTACCAAAACACACGTGTGGGTGGCTGATTCCCTTGCAGCTCTGAATAAATAGCATTTGCTTTTCTCATTGGGTTGATCTTCATTTAATTCCACAACACCCAAACAGCTTTTGAAGAAAAGTGGGTGCTTACTTCAGAGAGCTCCAAGTAGGGACCAAGAGATGTGGATGAAAGCCTGAGCAAACTTTCCAGCTAACCATGGTCCCTGTGGGAACAAAGGTAGAGACAGCTCCCTCCAATTCTGGATGCTGTACAACCTTCAACTGAGAGAAGTCTTCCTTTGGCCACTGAGGGCTTCATCTTCTTCATCTTGCCTGTCGGGGTCCAGGAAGGTGTCACGAAGGTGCCCCCGGCCTTGGGCCCAGCCTGCCCATGTGCACGCACAGCCTGGGGACTGACCATCCCATGGAGAGTCTCCATCATTTATAATTCCCCTTTCAGTACTTTATCTTGGAAAGTGTGATGTAAAAATGAAGTAGGAACACTCGAGGATCGGTTACTTGACATTCAAAGTGTATTTTCTCTAGTCAAGAGCACACACTCCAGAAGTACTTAGTTAGCATTGGAAACACTCTAATCAGGAGATCTCACTCCAGAGGCCACAGCTCTGGGATCCCACTGTTTCTAGCAGTCCTGTAAGGGTTGTTCATCAGCGGAAGAGTTGTTAGGATTAATTTTACATTGTGAAAATGAGTGGTGTTCAAGTTTGGGGATTTGCTTAAACCTATTGCACAGGAGTGTTTGTCCCCATGTAAACTGGAATCCTAGGCTCAGATGAGCACCACAGCCCGGACCCTTGAAAACTCATTCTAAGCTTCAGATAAGACCGGGCCACCCCACTTCACAAAATCACCTGATCACCAAATCACCTGATCTGACTAGATCAGCTCAATCCTGCTGCCAGGATATCGTCACATCCTGTGAATCTCCTGGGCAAGGTAGTCACAGAGATTTAACAAAAGACTGCATGGCTATTACTGTGACAGCTTGCTCAAAGCTGTTTGTGTAGCATAATTCAACCTGCATCATGCTAACATACACTGATAGCAAAGTTGCGGAGTGCACCCCTAACTCTGTCTTCTACCTCATCGCTGGAGACTACTGGTATGTCCCAAAAAAGAAGCTATTTCAAATGGACAGATGAGCTTAGACTGGTTTCAAGGGAGAAAGGAGTGCCTTAGAACCCTATCTGCACAACGTCACAGAAAAATCTATTCCATTCGTCAAATGACGAACAACTTTCTTAATTTGTGGAAATTCAGAGAAAAACAAGGTTATCAGGCAGAAACACCCAGGTTTCTTTTTGCATTACTGTGAGGATTAAATCAGACAACATTTATCAAGTGCCTAGTGTCACATCTGTCCCTTGGTAAGTTTTCTGAGAGGTAATTAATATTTTTCATAATCAAGTGTGATGTCTGAGAAATAGTGGAGACTCTGAAGTTGCATTTACTCAATAATTCTCACACAAATTTAACATATTTTTGGAAATGCCTCCCATGTGGAGGAATGGGTGGTTGCTTCACCCGGCATGTGTGGAGAGGCCTAGCTGTGGAAGTGACATGTGAGCAGGGGCCTGACTGGAAGCACATTGTTGCAACATCTGGAGAAGGGTATGCTGGGTGACTACCACAGCAGGTGCAAAGGCTCTGATGGGGGGAGTGTGCTGGAATATTCAGGAAGAGCTGCAGGCAGGTGGCGCCAGGCACAGTGATGGGGGTCTGGATGGAAATGAGTAAGGTCATCACCAGCCAGTTTCTGTAGCTAAATAATACAGTAAGATGCTGAAGAGTCAAAACAAAGAGGAGGCATGATCTGGTTTATATACTTAAAAGATCCATTCAAAGACATTTCAGTCGTCCCGGGAGAGAAGACTGGTTTAGCACAGGATGTTAGCAGTGGGGGAGATTTTTAAAAAGTCACATGTATTTTGAAGGTAGAGCTGGCAAGTTGTCCACGGACTAAATTTGAGATGTGAAAGAAAAGAGAAATTAAAATGTCTCTAAGATTTGGGGCCTGAGCCAGGAGATGAGAGGTGGTGTCATTGAAGACAATGGGTAGAAACCAAAGGAAGCTGCTGTGGGTAGGACAGGAGGACGTGTGGTAATGCAAACATCAGATCTGGATGGGTTTCAGAGATTCCCTGCAATTAGTGTTCAAGTGTTGATATGAAAAAATTGACTATTCAAATTGAACAAGAGTAAGTGGCAGAAAAGGAGACAATGTGGGAGTCAAAAGTCCAGAGCATTGGATCCTAACAGGACTAAGGCAAAAACTTCTGGTAGCACTTCTACCAAGTCTCTGACAAGGAAGAACATGAACTATTGTTTAAACTGCACTGTATGTTAGCTGTGACTTACATGTCTGTGGCTGGTCACAGAGGCTAGCATGGAACTATCCCCAGGGCTCCTCCCCTTGACCTTCTGAGGAGAACTCTTCCGGGGTCTGTTGTTCTCCTGGGCCTTTTTAATATTGATCAGGGTAATTGATGAAGAGGAGATTTGGCAGGAGCTGAGAAAAGAGAGGCAAATTTACATTGGAAAGGGCATGAGCCTACAGAACAAATCTTAAAGCAAAAAAAAGGGGGACAAGATACCTGTTGGCAGAAAAAAAAAAACAAGGTATACATGTCACAGTAGCCCTCAGTCAGTTCCCAATCCAAGAGAACACGGAATGACTCTTACTGCTTCCCTTCTGTGATAATACCCACATTCTAGACATTGTTTTTAGTAAGTCTATGTTGCATTTCCAAAAGCACTACTCTTTTTTATTTGTTTATAGCTTTCTTTTGCAAATTTTGTCACCCTCATAAATTAAGTTTACAGAAAAATGTGAAAATTCAAAGCAAAACTAGTGCTTCCAAAAAAAGAAGCTGTCACCTGAAATCTCACTCAACGAAGTAAATTTTAAGAGCTTGAATAATTTCAAGAGATGGAAATAAAAACTTCAGTAACATTTGAGACTTTCTATTATGTTCTGCTATTGCAGAGATATTGAAACAAATGAAAAAACAAATGAGAAATATCTTAGAAACCAGGAATATTCCTAGAAAGCAATCAAGAAGCTTTCATTCAGGTTTGCCTTAAGAAGGAAACAATAATAATCACTAACGTTCACTGAGCACAAGTAAGCCCCAGGTACTGTGCTAAGTAGGTCCACTCTATGGATGAGAAAAACCCAGGGAGGTTAACTAACTTGCCTTGTTCACACCAGTGGGAAATAACATACCCAGCGTCCTTCGTCAGTAAACCAAATTGTGAAATTATTTGAAAAAGAAGAAGATTCCTTCCCTTTCCATGCCAGCTTAAATAAAATTCAGAAAATAAACCAAAGCGAAAGCAAACACAAAGCCTTCACCATTTATCAACCAAAATTACATTTTGTAAACTCTGTATTAACTTCACCAACAGATGGCAGCATTGGCTCGGAAACGTCTGACCAGCCCACTACAAAGGACCCTTAGAAAATTCTGGCGCTGGAGCAACAAGCAGCTCTTTATGGCTTTTTCAAAGAGGGTTTTGCTTTTGTTTATAGAGGGACGCTGTTGCTTTATTACTTTATGATTTCTCTCGAATCTCCAAACGTTAAATTTAAACTTGGAGCAAAGGAATATTCTAGAAACTTTAAATTTACAAGATTTCTGTAATAATACTTTGGTTGGACTCATTTTATCAAAAAGAAACCATGAATGTATGAAAATAAAAATTAGGTTTGTTTATCATTTTGAAAACTGAAAACATTTATTTTTATCTCATTTACTTTAAAAGAGACGTGAATTGTCCCCAGGATTGAAGAGCTGTAAAATCACAGAATGTAAAGACTGGGAGGTAATTAAATGTTAAATCCCTCATCGTATTGCAGATTTACTGAAGAGAAGCACCATAAAATAAGATAAATTAGATCATTTAACAGAAAATCCGGTAAATCCTTTGTCTTACATAAATATTGTTTGTAAATATCTACTTGCCTGATTGTCCCAAGGGTCTTGGTTTTATTGTCCAACCTATATTTTTCACTAACAGTAGTTAAAAAGACTGTAATGAACACATGGCAACATTGCTGTAAATGCTGAATATTTCAGAGTCACTTCACCAAAATTAAAGGAAACTTCACTAAGCAGCTTTGTTTCAGGGCTCAAGTACTAATTTAAATGGAATTAACTGCTGTTAATGCCCATCATGATCTTTTAAATCAGGAACAAGTTAGAGATGGAATATTTCCTTTGACTTAGGAATAATTTCATTTTAGCTGATTACACCTATTTTGAGCTTAATCACTCTACGGTTTCCATTACCTGTGTTGGTGCCACCAAATGATAAGCTTGCGGAATGACTCATCAGTTTCTAGTACACATTACAGTAACTCTTGGTTAATATTCCAAAGAGGATGTCAGGGAATTTAAGTCTGGATGTGACTTGATTTGTGCATTCACTAGTGCGTTCTTTCATTCACTCATTCATTCAGTAAATGTATACCAGGCATCTAGGTGCTAGGGTTACAGGGTTGAAGGAAACCGTTAAGGCCCTGCCGTCAAGAAACTTACATTCAGAGTGACTTATAATAAAAGCTAACATATATGTTTAGGGGAAGACCCATTTGCTATTATGGTGGAATTATACTGGTTGCTTTAAGCAATACTCCACATTTCACAATAAACTTACGAAGTTGGTACTAATTTATATGAATTGTGAATTGTGAATTGGCTTCATACCTAACAGCCTATTTTGACCTTGGAAAAGGCTATGGAATTCCTTTCTCAGTTGCCAAAAACCGCCAGCTGGGTAATTAAGGATCATCCATGATTTAGATCACACTGATTTTATCCATCAAAGAAAATTTGTTGAATACAATGTGCTGATACTATGCTATAAATTAGTTAAGAGAAGCACAATCAGTCTCTGCCCATAAGGTACATATACTCTGGCTGTATCACTGTATTCATTTGTAGTCCATAATTCAAAATGGCATCCGACAAGGATCCTCCAATCCGTCTTCTTTCTGCTTATTAAAATTCTTGGGAAAAGAGAAGTACATGAAGAAATATATGAAAGCTTACAACACTAAAAACTAAGACTAAAAGAAATTTTCCTTAATTCTATGGGAATTCCATTTCAACCTGGGTTGAAATGCCTTGCCTGTACCGTGTTATTCTCAGGGATCTGTGCCTCAGCTAACGTGTTGTTAGTACCTTCCAGATCATGTGCCCCCAAGCCAGAAAAGCAAGTCCTGATCTAAAAAAGAAATCTGGGCTTCTCTCCCTGTCCCTTGTGGCTTTTGATTTTATAGACTCCCACGTTGCCATCCTCCCCTCTATCTACCATTCCCATTTCTCCATTCGGTGCCTTTCTTCATATATCTGTTTAAGAACCAGGGCTTGAGGTAGACAATTGGACAAGGAAGAAATGCATTGAATCTAAGGATGTGTAGTTTTATAACTCAAGTGCTATCAGTAGTGCCAGGTCCAGAGGGAATCACTTTTTATAATCTTTTTGTGTTCAGGGTCAGAAAACTGGTAGAGTAGAATAAAATCCCATCAGTTCCGCAGAACAAAGATAGATGAACGTAATTTGTAAACTGCTAGAATTTGAGCTAGGAGTTGAGATTGCTAACCTATTAAACAGCCAAAGATCTAAACAGAAAATTTATCTAACACCCAACTGTCAGAAATTGAAACCAAGGGCACCATCCACTCCATTAGGCAAATTCTAGATCTGGATACAGTAATTATCCCATCGTGGGACTTATGAATATCCAAACAAATAAATGAGAAAACATGATGCATCCATTAGCTATTATTGCATAAAAAACAGCCACAAAATCTTAACATGCACCAATAAATATTTATTCTCAGGGATCTGTGCCTCAGCTAACGGTTGGATGATCTGGGGTGGACTCGATTGAGTGTATTCCACAGAGGTGAATAGTCTAGCAATAATCGAATCTAACATATACACAAACAGAAAACATAGAGATTCAAGAAATGTCTTTCAGAATAAGAGAAGAGACTTGTGGTATTTAAGACACAGAAAGAAAAGAGGAAACCTGTGAAAATGATTTCTTGTCGAACCCACCCCCAAAAGTTGAGAAAACTGTTTGAAATTTTCAGTAAAATTCAAAATGACACTGTCTATGTCAAACAGGACCAGAAAGTTATAAGGAGAGGAAAATCTGAAATTAAAAAAAAAAAAAAAAGGATGCTAGGATAATAAAAGTAGAAAAATCGTGAGGCATTTTAAATGAGCTAAAAAATGAAGAAGTAGTTAAAAGTCCACATTTAAGCCAATAAAGAAGAGGCTTGATATCAGGTAAAATCCAGCTGGTAATGTGTAGGAGCCTTTGTATAATGTACAGAAGGTGGCAGAAAATAGACATTCATAATATGAGGTTAAGGGTTCCCTGAAGAAATAACTCAAGCAATTGAAATAAGAAATAATTATCCACATACCGAAAAAAGGTTCCTGAGTTGTGTCAATGCCCCTTAGTGGAAGGCTGCCAGGAATTCACTCACAGTTAAACAAAGTCTATCTTATCTGTTTGTTGCAGGAGGGAGGACACACATGGTGGGGAACTGTGGTAAAAGGATAGAAGAAAAAAACTCAAAGGACCCAGGCTTGTGTTAGGTGATTCTGAGGAGAATTCAAGGAAGTAAAGTTTTGTTCTGGATTTGATTCTGTGGGGGAAAAGGGTTATTCTATGATTGGCTCTTCATTAGTTTCTAGTGTCGCCACAACAAAGTACTATAGACAAGGTGGGCTTAAACAAAAGAAATGTATTGTTGGGTCACCTGGGTGGCTCAGTGGGTTGGGCCTCGGTCTCCGGCACAGGTCATGATCCCAGGGTCATGGGATCCAGCCCCGCATTGGGCTCTCTGCACGGCGGGGAACCTGCTTCCCCCTCTCTCTCTGCCTGCCTCTCTGCCAATTGTGATCTCTTTCTCTGTCAAATAAATAAATAAAATCTTTGAAGGGGGGAAAAAAAAGGAAAGAAAGAAATGTATTGTCTCAGAGTTCCAGAAGCTAAAAGTCCAAGATCAAGGTGTCAGAAGGACCAGCTTCTCTCTGAAGGCACTAGGGAAGACTCTGTTCAGACCTCTCTCCTGACTTATAAGCAGTTCCTTGTCTTGAGACAGCGCAATACCAATCTTCACATAGTGTTCTCCCTTGTGTGCATGTCTGTGTCCAAACTTCCCCTTCCTACAAGGACACCAGCCATATTGGGTTAGGGGCTCGGCATGATCCCATTTCAACTTCCTTCCATGTGCAACAAACTCATTTGTGAACAAGGTCACGTTCTGAGGTGCTGGGGGCTCGAGCTTCAGTACACGTAGGGTGGCACAATTCCATGCATGGCATCTTAGTGAATCTTACCTTGACAGAACAAGACAAGGAGGCTAAGGCTGTGCCTGGTAAAGAGGCAGCAGTCAAGTTCACTGATCAGGCTAGGAGGATGTTTGGTCATTTTTGTGGTTTGGAGAATGTTTGTGTTTCTCTGTGCTGAGGCATGATTAAAGAGCAAACTTGTTTTTCTCCTAATCCATCACCATCCCAGCTGGCCTTGCCTAGTGTTCATGTTCTGTGAATCTGCTGTCATTCAACAGTGAGAGACAGAACTTAGATAGGAGCACCAGCATCCAGGGCTGGCGAAACCCGGATCTAATTAGTAGTCTGGGCCAGCTCTTTGCTCCAGGGGCTGCTTGCCTCATTCCCACTCTACCATTTTGGTTTGTTTGTTTGTTTGTTTGTTTTGTTTTAAAATATTTTAATTTTATTGTGTTTATATGACACAGAGAGAGAGAGCACAAGCAGGGCGAGTGGCAGGCAGAAAGCAGAGGGTGAAGTACATTCCCCACTGCGTGGGGAGCCCAATGCAGGGCTTGATACTAGGACCCTGAGATCATGACATGAACCCAAGGTAGATGCTCAACCAACTGAGCCACCAGGCCCCACCCTTAACCCACTCTATCATTTTGATCAAGGGTAGATGAAATGAGGTCACAGGACACTAATTTATGATTTCCAGATCTTCACCCTGATCAAAATTTCGCTGATTAGGAGGTATTCCCAAGAGCATAGTGCCTATTTCTCTATTTGAACTATTAAAGTCTTCAACATTAGCTCTTATATAACTCTCCTTTGAAGAGAGTGGAGTTCTTTTTCATTCTTTCCCCCCAAAAGCTAACTTTACCCTAGTTGAAATTTTGCCAGTAGAAAGATAAACTAGAAAATGTACTATCAGAATATATGAAGTAGTCAATCCCCATGTTTTATATATAAAGGCAGATTCCATTTTATGGAGAGTCAAGGGCAGAGAGCTGTGCTAACATCCCTTGGATATATGGAGCTTTTGAAAGCTCCATATATTTTTGTTTCATTAAAGAAGTTCTGAATTACTGTGACAGTGAGAATTTTTTCATTCTAGTGTTTCAGCAAGGGTGAATGGATAGATGCTAGGTTTGGTCATTATTGAGAAACTTTTAAATCAAAGCTGTGCAAAGCTCCAGATTTATCTGTGGCCGAAGGATATATAAATCTAGTCTAGATCAGAATTGTGAGAATGAGCTTTATTTTATTATTAAGTGCTAAACCAGCTGCCTCATCACGTTTCAGCTGTAGATTAGACAAAAAATACAATTCCTGACATAAGTCTTTGGTTTGATCATGAGATTTATCAACATGAAACACTTTATGAATAATGGCCAAGTTTAGGATTAAAGAACATTCATACTCAAAACAAGGTTTCTGGAGTAAACTTCATTGTTTGTTGAGTTGTGTTCAATGTTCCCTTTATGTTATGTGTGTGTGCTTGTGCATAGAGTTGTGATATTTATATTTATGAATATATACAGTGAACTTTATATATATATATTATATATATATATGTAAAGTGAACATATATATGTCTGTATATATATGTGTGTGTGTGTATAGTGAACTTTATGAGGCTCTAAAAATCAGTTCCCAGTCTTTCAGTTATGTTGCATTCCTTTCCCATTATTGCTAATTAAGAAGCCAGTACCACTTCAGTAAGATATAAAATAATGGCTTATCTGTTTAATCCCACTGCCTCATCCATCTCTCTAAGGAAGCTCCATGAGTTTAAAGAAGCCAGAGTGCTTTTTAGTCTTCTCAAATGTACTTCTGTGGCTAATGAATTTAAATTCCAAAAAAAAAAAAAAATAAAGCAAGATTCTGCAAAATCCTAATCCCCACCCTTTTACCTTTAATTAATTTTTAAATTGAGATATTATCTGATATACAATACTACATAGTTTTCAAAGGGCCAGCTTTGAAAATTGCTTCCTGTTTCTTTCTTCCCCTCCTCCTCTTTCTCTTCCAATTTTTTCCTCTCTCTCCCCTCTTACCAAAATGTAATTGCTTGTGCTCTATTTCTTGAAAGTCAATCTTGTGATTAATTTGATTTAATCAACTTAAACCACCAAATTTGTGGTGGGAAACAGCTAAAGAAGTTACCATTTCTTTAAAAATTTTTCTATCTACTTATTAGCTCAAATAGCATGGGTCAGTGTAATTCAAAAGTTCAAAGGCAGGATAGGATCGGTTTGATTTACAGGTACAAAGGTGTTATAAGGAGCAAGCATCTCTCCTTTTATTATTTTAACTGCGTAAATCTGGCTCTGCTTTGTGTTGACAAGATGGTGGCAAAAGATATCTGGGCGACCTGCTTCTTCATCCATGTCCAGGGAAAAACTTGTCCGTGCTGTATTTATAGTTTTATTTCGATGCTGGCCTTCCTGGAGGCAGATCTGTTTGGAAAGACCTATTGACTCAGGCATATCTGTTAGCAGGCAGCTGCCTCCACCACCAGAAGGCCCACTTTGAAGGGGAACATTCAGAATTGATGACTTTGTAACTGGCCAGAGTTCCATCCTTCCAAAAAAAGATTTCTGTCTGTCACATACAATTTGTCCCCTCCCCCAACCCCTGACACCCGCCCCCCCCCCCCCCAGCTAAAACCTCAATGCGCCTGAGGGGAAGGAAGTTAAACTTCACTATCTTTCATCTCCCTTAACAGTGTTGAATTTTAAACCGATCCACCAGAAATGCCTAGGACTTAAATAGCAAATATGATTTTTTAAAGGTGAAAAGAATACATATTTAGACCATTTGTTTGCATTTTCTTCTTAATATATAGGAAAACTGAAGAAGGAGAATTGTTTTTTCCCCTTTCTCATCCTAAGAAACTAGATTCTGACTAGGCGCTCCATGACTTCAGGGATATTTTTATGGTGAATAGAAGGTAAGAGACACTCAAGAGTTGGCTGTTCCCAGCCCTACCAACCTTTTTTGTTCTGGAAAATGGTCCACTGAAGGAGGCAGCTACTGTGGGTGGAGAGCCAGGACCAGCCAGAGGAGCCTACAGGAGTGCTCATTCCAGAACCAGAGGAGGAACAGGTAGTTTGGGGTTCACAGTGGGTGGCTGTTTGTGCTCCCAGGGGACATAGGGCCTCCCACATGAAGGGGATCCTACCTGAAGGAGGAACTGAATACTGATGTCAGGGGGAGCGTGCTTACTTCCTTTCTTCCCTTGACGAGAGACCTCCACAGAAGTCAAACCCCTGATCTCTCTCTACCACCACCACACACACACACACACACCCCTTACCCTCCCATCCTCCCAGGAAAGAAGAACTTGCTCTGGTGAATGAGATGGGAGAAAGAGAGGCCTGCACACCCAAGCTCTTCTCCACTGTTTTCTGATCTGTTTTGCTGTTTATTTTCTAGGCTCTGCCTCTACAGGAGGAGGACTGCCATTGCCCACAGCAGCCTTGGCTGGGTCAGTGAACCAGTCTAGCTTGGTGGGTAAACCAGTTGAGCTCTGGAGCTTAGTTTCAACAAACCATTTGGCCATTCTCTCTGATGTAGCTTTACCATATCTGAAGTGGTCTTTCGATCTCCTTCTGCATGGTTGGTGTATCTCCCAGTTCGCCTTGAACTCAAGCGAGAAGAAAAGGGGGTCCTGGGTATTGACCCCTTCGGATACCAACAACTAAGAATCATGGCCTTGGACACTGGAGTTACAGAGCTCTTGCCCGCTTTGAAAAACCTTTCAAGCATTCATTCAAATTCACATCGGTATGCTAGGCACAGTTCTAATGGGGAGGGGGATATGGCAGGTGGGTGTCTCAACCATGGCGATGTTGTTCTGAAGACTAGAAACCTTTTTTCTATGTCTGAGGGTTCCATAAGAAGCTTCAGATCCTTAATGTCACCCCCAAAATATGACTGATGTATTTAATTTCGAATAAATAATCCAACCTTTCTTACATGTAGGAACTATAGATCATGTTAATAACTGCTACTAATAATTTAAATATATTTTTGAAAGGGTGGCTGTTATTGAGACATTTGGAGGGTAGGATAGGAAGGGAAATGATGGGGCCTTCCCTCAGGTGGTATCAGGTGGTATGGCAGTTATACAGTGTAAAAGGTGATCGTCTTTTTGCATAAAGCTACTCTATTGCTTGGGGGAAAAAAAATCCTAAACTTCAGGTAAATTCGTTTCAAAAAGAGAAAGGTTGAATGTAAAAAAAAAAAAAAGGCCAATAAAAAGCAGCTGTATTCTCTGTTCTTTCTATACCAAACAAACAAACAGACAAACAAACAAAAAGTTCAAGTTATTGTACAGAGAAATAAATCCAAATATGTTAACCTAGTGGGTTTCCAGTTTAATGTAATCTGTACCTACCTGCGTGGCCAAAATACCGTATTTCTGAGGAGTGAATGTTATTTAATGTGACAGAAGAATAAAAGAAAAAAATGATGATCCTTAAGACCTTTGAAAAGAACATTGTAGTCCTCGTACTTTGCTCACTTCCGAATCTCCAAGGGAAAAGTATTTGAAGACTGAAATGCTAATGATTAGTATTCTTCTCACTTTCAATTCTTATCTTTGATAAGGGCTAAATGCCACAAGCTCTTAAAATTTTTCCATTTTCTCCTCATTCGCCACATTCGCCAAATCCAAAAGTGGTGTGCAAGAAATAGCTTTAGCTTTTTTAAGATTTTTTTTTAATATGATAGAAAAAAGACATATCACTGTGCCAATTCCCACCATGCGCTAATCACAGAAAGTTGGGTTTAATTTGTATAATAGCTGTCACAAAACTTGTTTCCTGGCAAGGTGCTCTGGCTTTCAGCAAAGTCATGAATTGGGCGAACACTCTTTGGGCTCATCCAGTTCAGTCTGTCTAAACCCGGGCCCCACTCCACCTCGGATTCCACTGAGGCCTCCTTCTCTGCTTCCTGCTAGGAAACTCCACATTTAGGGTTAGTGGCTCTCCCCTAGTATATTTTAATTTTATGACTATGCAGATAAGAAATGCAAATGAGCAGAATGAGCTATGAAGAGGCTTCCGTATAATTCTGGGACTACGTCTATAGTATGATATGACATTGTGCCCCAATTTGTTTATACACCTGACTCTCCCACTCGACTAAGAACTGTGCAGGCTCACTCTTATTCACATTTGTATCCCACATGCCTAGCTCAGGTCAAGGTGCACAGTAGGTGGTCCATTTATTTTTAATGAATTAATAACGAAAGAATGTTCTCACATTTGGAAGTTTCGGCGACGTACCAGCTGTTTCTATTCATCTAAACTACTACCTCTCATTCCAATTTCATTTTTCCTCAAAAGGTACATACGAAAATTGGATCTGAGTGAGAAGAATGGAAATGTAATTTCCATGGCATGCAAGCAGAAAAAACAATTTTCTTCTTTCTCTTCGTTGCCCTTACCAACCTGCCCTTATAGAGATATTTCTTCTCCGTCTGTTGGATAACATCTGAGGCAGGCCCCAAGAATCTTATAATAACTCTCAGAAAATAAAAATGACCTCCAGTTACTTCTAGTCATAGTAAAAGCTTTATTTCAATCATCAATGTATCTACTTCCCCGTGTTGTAAAAATTCCAGACTTTATTAAGTAAAGTCTTCTCTCTTAGCCAGCCCAGGCTGCCTCTGGGCTGGAAACCTGCAGTGAGAAAGAGGGACATGGTCAGATTCCTTTCTATTTCCTTGAGCTTCTTTCTCCTTTCTACCAACTGATGTGACGCTCTAACTCAGGACGCTCTAACTCATTCCCCGTTCCAAGATGACCTTGTTGTTTCAGTGCTCCCATGGGGGTTTTCAGAGGCCCCTTATGAGACCTCACATCATATAGTCCTCTGATACGGGTGTTGCAGTACCTAACTGATCCTTCATGCCAACCCCTCCCCTTAACGCCAGAGCCAATGTGTTCCCTTGACCTGATACTGATGGCATTACCTCATTCACAGCTCTTCTGTGTGGGGCTCCTTCCAGATGCATCCAGGATCAGTCCCCACTGTCCACTGGGTCTGTGGTATGCTCAAGCATTCTTGACTGTACCACCTCCCCAACACAGCCCGTTTTCCTTTCCCATCTCCACAAATGGCTTCAGCTTAGCCTTTTAGCTTTGGTTCCATAGGAATGGCTCAAATTGATTCCTAAACTCAGAAGCACCCATCCAGCTTTCCAAATGTGTCTCTGAAACCGTTGTCACCAGCTTCAGTAGAGAAGAGGCATTACTAGCTACCTTACTAGCATTTTTTCAAAGTTACCAGCTACCTTACTAGCATTTTTTCAAAGAAACTTCTTTTGCAACCTCTACCTCTCATACCCTTTGCTAGATGTTAGGGTAGAAGGGTCATGAAAACAGCTTTTGATCACCAACTTTGCCAGCCCTGCCTAGGAGGTGCAATACCTCTCTTGAGAATATAGGACCATTTGCTGCAGATTAGCCTCTACTCAGCCTTTTGAAGCTGTAGCCAAAATTGAGGGCAAGTGTCTATTTTAACATCCTGTACAAACACAGAAGGCAGAGTTCATAGTAGCCTGTTAGTTCATACCCAGAGTCTTTAAAATAAAGGTGTTGGCTTTCTTGTTCAAAGGTTTGGACGAATGTATGTGCTACACGTAAGAAATACAGAGGGGAAAACAACCACAACAGGCAAACCACAGTGGTGGTTTTGACTGATTTCTGGAAAATGGAAAGAAGGTTGGGGAGTTCTTTCCAAGCACCCCCAGGAGAAGGCTGCAGGAGAGGCGGCAGCTGTTCCCATTTGCAAGCTCCAAGGAAGTGCTAAGCTTAGCATAGGCAGGTTCCAAGGAGTGGGAGGCCTTCATTTGTTGGAAGGCTTTCTCCAGAACATTAGTGCTAGTGGCTGCCTTCCCATCTATCATCCCTCACCTCACACTTAACAAGTAATTGGCTGCTGCCTTTAGCCCAAAGGGGGAAAAGCCACAGAGACACGGTAGCTAAAGAAAGGGAGTGATCTGCTACACAGAGTTAAGGGCTCCAAGAGTGGATGTCGCAAATCAAACTAAAACTTTAGCCTTTTTGTTGACAAAATGAGCCGTGGGGCTTCCACCCAGTAGTAAACCCTGTCGTTCAGTCATGTGTATGCATGCACAGATGTGCGTGCGTGCACACACACACACTCACTCACACACACACACACACACACACACCCCTTCACCTGACCATATGCTGGTTTCAGGAAAATTCTCATTGGGACAATAGACCTAGGCAATAGCTTTGGAAACCATGCCAGTCTCCTCCATTAATTAGTCTAGCCCTGCATGCAAAAATAGGAAAGGACAGCCAAGGATCACCAGACCATTGCCACAGAGATCTAGGCAAACACCAGAAGCTATTTGTGAGGCCACTTGAGAGGACTGTGGTCTCTGACACCCTCCAGGGAGGCATGCTTGATCTGGGAGCAGCGGAACACGTGGTGGGGCTGGTCTCCAGGAGGAAGACCCTAATTCTTGTTGCTCTTGTTTTGTATAAAGTGAGCATGACAGTCATCTTGGATGAGGAAAAATAAACATTATGGTCTAGGGTACAAAGAAGTCTGAGCCTAGACATCAATGATTTAGGACCCTCCTAGGAAATGCAATTATTCTCATCTGGAGATTTTGAGGGTGCCTGTAATTGTGAAACATTGAATTTCAGTACCATTCCTCCTTGTGAAGGCCCTTGATTACAAAGGAAATTTCAGACTCTGCCCCTGAGAGGCGTGAGCCATCATTCTCAACTAGCTTGTTGCCAAGGAACCAAGAACAATTTCCCAAAATTAGTCATCAGGAGAAGGACCAAGAGGAATAAACAGTATGACTAATCCCAGAGAAATCAAAGTTTACCCAAGAAACCCAAAAGGAAAAAAAAAAATAGAAAAGATATTGTGCCCACCACACTCCCACATTAACATCTGCCCACCTACCTGCCTTCTGAGTAGAAGTGTTGAATTGTCAAAGCAAACTCACTTGAATAATAGAGCTCACCCAGCAGCAAACTTCACTGATAATTTGAAGACTATGGGCAAGAACTAGGCACACATGTGGCATTTCTTTTGGGAGGAAGGAGGAGCCCAACTCTGTCAGACTCAGCTTTTTAAAAAATGTCTCTTTCTCCTTCATCAGAATGCATTTTGTTTTCAGATCAACAATTGGTTTTGGAACAATGTTTGTGGTATTAGGGCACTGTCTACTCCCCACCCTGTCACTAAGCAAAATTCCCTGAAGTTCCAGGCTTCTTTATAATAAGCAATCTTGATCTGATATTTGTTTCTTTCTTGGATTCACTGTACGTTTGGCTGAAGTATAGCTTCAGTGTTCTTTTCTCAGAAGGGCATATGTAGAAAATCTTCTGAGGTACCCATGTCTAAAAATGCCTTCATGTTGAAATAAGAGTATGGGTTGTTATATAACTAACTCTATTGTCTTAATTGACCACCTTGACATGGGGCAGCTCTCCTTCTGTGTGTGTGTGTGTGTGTGTGTGTGTGTGTGTGTCCATCTAACAGTAAACATCGTTAACATATATATAAGGGGTGTGGTTAACATATTTATAAGGGGGTGTGGTCCACCTGCCCTGTCTCCTCAGTAGGAGGAGGTCACAAGGTCACATTCCTAGGTACATTTCCCTTCCCAAGCTTTAATCCTGCTTTTTACTAAAAAGTCTCTACACTGCTGTTTAAGGCAAACCTTTCCACTTGTGCATCAGATCCTGTTGTCTTTTATCTGTTAAAAGCTATTGCTCTAGTTATTGTTCCCTTTCTCTCCTGTATCCCTTAATATTTTTCTCCATTCTTCCAGATCACTACCACGAGCACAAAAGCATGCAGTAACTTCTCACATGTTAAATAATCTCAATCGTTCATCCTTGTCCACCTCCTGCCCCATTTTCTCAGTTTCTCTTCATAGAAAAACTCCTCCAGGGGTGCCTGAGTGGCTCAGTCTGTTGAGTATTTGACTTCTGATTTTGGGTCAGAGCATGATCTTGGGGATTGAGACCCTCATCCATGGACTCTGCACTCAGCACGGAGTCTGCTTCAAGACTCTCTCTCTTCCTCTGCCTCTCCCTCTGCTTGCTTGCTCGCTCTCTCTCTCTCTCACACAAGTAAGTAAATAAATCTTTAAAAAAGAAAAGAAAAACTTTCCCAGTATATCAATTATTTCTCAATAAAATTAGGAACAAACTTCAAAGAAAAAAAAAATTCCATAGAGTTGTCTAGTTCCTACTCTAGTTCTTTCCCTCCCATTCTCTTTTGAACCCACTCCAAATGGCTTCTACCTTTATCATTCGACCATAACTGTTCTTGCCAAGCTCACAATGATGCCATGTTGCTCAATCCAATAGGGAAGTTTTCAGTCCTCATTTTTCTTGACTCATTAGCAAATCAAACATAGCATTGACATTGTTAATCATTCCTTTCTTTTAATCATATTCTTCACTAGACATCCAGTACATCATATTATTGTAATTTTTTCCCCTACTTCATGGGAAGTATTCTCAGGAAGAACAGGCAAATAAAGAAGAGGAAATCTTAAAAAGCATAGATTAAAAGATGAAAAATATTAACAAATAAAAACTGCAGGAGAAAGACAAGGCAGGTGAGGGGTGATTAAGAGACATGGGATGCAGGGGACAAATGATAGGGTGGCTCTTCCATGATCCCCACTTTCTGGTGTTCATTCTCTGGTATAGTTCTCTCCCCTTGAGTGTGTACTGGACCTATGACTTTCTTTTAGTGACTTGACTATAGCAGAGTTGACAGATGTCACTTTTGTGGCTACATTACCTTATATAAGATCTTTTCTTACTAGAAGACAAATGCTAGGGATTCATTCTCCCCAGCTGGTTTGAAGAAGAGAATATTTGTGTTGGGAGGCCTATGTGGCAAAGTATTTGAGGGTGGTTTTGGGGAGCTGAGGGCAGTCTCTAGCCAAAACCCCCAATAAGCTAGGGCCCTCAGTCCTATAGTTGGAAGGAAATGAATTCTCCTAAACTTGGAAGCAGATTCTTCCCCAATCAAGGCTGCAGATGAGACAGCAACCCGGTTGATACTTTAATTACGGTCTTTTGAGACCGTGAGCAAAGGACTCGACTGGACTGTGCCTAGACTTCTGAACCATGGAAACCATGAGATAGTAAATGTGTTTTAAGCTGCTGAGCCTGTGGCATTTTGTTGCACATTAATAGATAACTAGTACATGAGAAATCAACCCAAAGTCTGGTAAAGGAAAGTTCTAGAAATTAAAAAAAAAATACAGAAAATAAAGGGGAGGAAGTAAATTATGCAATATAAGAATTCCTAAAATATAAAAAGATTAACAACTCTGACTGAAAACTGCTGAGAGGGATGAATGGGTACAGAGGAAAAAAGATTTATACCAAGATAGGAAATTTCAAAAATCCAGGAGTAAGTAAAAGAGCTTAAGAGATTTTGAGAGGAGGAGAAGAATACAGTTTCTCTGGAAAGAATGAAAATTAGATGGCCAGCCTATTGCTGGATACCTTCAGAGTTCTGAGGAAGAGTCATGTTAACCTAGAGTTATATACCAACCCCCACCATTACGCCAACATGAAGGCAAAACAGAGGTATTCTGAAACATGCATAGCTGAAAAGTCTTTCTACTATTTCTCTTGGGGGAAAAAATGAGGATTTACTTCAGAAAAACTTAAACTGAATCCAAGAAAAAAAAAGTATGAGGTCAAGAGACAGGAGACTAACCCATGATGAAGTTTATATAGCAGAGCTGAAATGCAACATGTTCATATTAAAACACGAAGTCAAAGAAGGTCAGTGAACTCAACTCCAGAAATATCTTTAAGAAGCTAGATGATCTTAGTGAAAAATATGGTATCTGTTTCTTTTAGGAAAATAAAAAGGCAATTAGAGACTTAAAAACAAACATCCATAAGAAAATCAAGGTTCAAATATGAAGCAATAAAAAATGTACAATTTCAAATAATTGGTAGAGTATAAGAAAATAAATTATTTGATTTTAACATTTGGACATATCTTTCCTTTTAATATTACAGCTTTTAGTGACACATGAGTACATTTCTGTATGTATCCCACCACACCACTTCAGTTAGTTTTGTAGTGAATAATGTATTTACAATTAGTATCTTGTTATAAACGTGGTATGGTGAATAGCAGTTTTTTTTTTTTTAAGATTTTATTTGTTTATTTGACAGACAGAGATCACAAATAGGCAGAGAGGCAAGCAGAGAGAGAGGAGGAAGCAGGCCTCCGGCTGAGCAGAGAGCAGAGAACCCGATGCGGGGCTCAATCCCACGACCTGGGATCATGACCTCAACCGAAGGCAGAGGTCTTAACCCACTGAGCCACCCAGGTGCCCCAGTGAATAGCAGTTTTTAAAAACAATCTATAGGTTGGGGTGATGACGTTCTAGAACCTAGGTGAGGTTTGGTGGGCTGAGGTCCGGAGCCGATGACCAAGAAAGAATTCTTGAGACATCTTTGGTGCAAAATGGTGGTTTATTAAAGCACGGGGACAGGACCCATGGGCAGGAAGAGCTGCTGCCCCGGGTGGTGAGGGGTGGCAGGTTATGTACCCTGGGGTTGGGGGAAGGTGAGGGGAAGGGAGGTTTCAGTGGAGTTTCATATGCTAAAGAGGGCCTACAAGGTGCCAGGATGTTCCAGGCCTGCCGGAGGCCTTGCCCTTGCTGCTGGATCAGTGTTGTCTTTAGACCAGCCATTAACATTAAGATCTTTGGGAGATTTTTTGGTGGGGTCTCACAATCCTGCTATCAATCGTCTTTGTTAGTGAGATTTAGGACATTTGTAAGCCAAGGGAGACTCCTGTCTAGCAGGATTGTGAGCTCTGCAAGTTAACTATTTGCTTATTGTTCATGGCAGTCAGGGCTGCCTGAGGGATGATGCTACACTTATGGAGGGGAAAGGGTGAAGAGGGGGGTGCAAGGCGCCAGCTCTTGCTTTGTCCTCAGCCAGCCTCCTGCTCCCTCATCATTCCCCCCTGAACAATTTTGACCCTTAAATCTTTAAGGTGGTTGAAGGTGGAAGGTCTCATCTTCTGTAACTTCTTCGTGCTGAATAGGGGCGTAGAGCTGTCCCTACCTGCTCGGGTCAATATTTGTCAGGGTAGGAACGTATAAGGGAGTTACGAAAGGTGGAGGCAGCTGAATCCAGCGCTGACAGTGAGGAGGCGTCCTCGCGTGCGACAAGAATCGTCTGCCGTGGTGTAGTCATTGTAGCAATGGAGTCTCGGCACCAAGTAGAGAAACATGGAACAAAGCAACATATTAAGGTTAATAAGGCGATAAGAATAAGAAGCCCGAAAAGGAGATTCGGCCATAGCCCTCCTTCAAACCAGGAACTTAACCATTCACTGAGAGAGAGAGAAGGATCTTGTAGGGCCTTAATCTGGGTATTCATATCTTTTATTAGTCCTGTGACATTTTTGTGATAGTCTGGAATGTACACACAACATTCTGTCTTGATAATTGCACATGTACCACCCTGTGCTGCTGTCAGGACATCTAAGGCCATACTATTCTGTAGGACTGCCTGGCGTATTTGTGACACTTCAGTATTAAGTAGGGAGATGCCATTTAGTGGATCATTGAGTGCCTTTGTAGTATATTTATTAAGGGCTTCTACATGCCACATGACATCCTCTAGTCCCGCAGATGGAACAGAAATGGATGCTAAGTGATCATACCATTTAAAAACAGATGGTGTCCATCTTTGTTTCAAGTTGGGGGATTAGCTGGAGTTGTAATGGTTTTAGTAATGCACCCATGAATCCAGGAAAATCCTAAAGTACAGCGACCTATCCACCCTGGAGGAAGCCAGGGCCACAGGTTGGTTCCACATATCCAGTGGGTTCCGTTTGGAGCTGGCCATCTAATGCCAGGTCGCCTTACCCAGTCAGTAGCAAAACATTCAGTAGCCTGGAGTACTATTATTTGGGAACACATTTCTAATGATAGCCATCCTCGATACTGTGTGTTATTTGCCCAAGTACCACTCGTATGATTCCTTTGTTCCCAGCATAAAACTGCCTTTTAATTGAGCTGTCCAATCGTGGGTGTGAACCACAAATATGTATCCCGGATCTGATATATGCCATCTTCAGTATAGCGATAAGGAGGGTTTTGTAACTTAGGCCCATATTTGATTGGGGAGTTATGGCTTGATAGCAATCCCCTTTCCTTCCAAATAGCTCCATGGGCATGTAGTACCAGGAAAGCATATTTGGAGTCAGTATAAATGTTAATTCTTAGGCTTTGGCAATTGCAAAGTGCTAGTGAGCACTATGGCACACCTAGCTTTTCTTATTCTTTCTATGAAAACTACTGTCATCAGAAAACCAACTGTCATTCATATTTTTAACAGGGGCATCTTAAATCTGGCCAGATAGAGTAATCAAGATCAATAACCTTTTTGCTCTATGGAGAAAGAAGTACAGTGGTCAGGTTCAGGCATACAGGTAACTAGGTTTAAAGTTTGACAAGTTTTATTTCTGGCATATCTGTTAATGTAGCCCAGTATTTAATAAGTTGGCCTCCATCATCCATTGGTGGCCTTTGCCTTCTAAGACAAATCTGGACCTGATGTGACATCATTACAGTCAAGGACTGTCCCATAGTGAGCTTTGAGGCTCTTTTATAGGAGGGCTGTTCCATGCTTAGCTAAAGCATCTGTTTGCAATTGCACCTCAACAGAGGTGGCCTCTAGGATAAATATAACTAAGGGATGAAACCAATAAGAAGACCTTTGAGTGGTCCAGCCTTAACAATATCCTGATTACAGAGGATCATTGGCAAGTGAGAGAAAACTTGTCAAGAGATAAGGGGAGTCCCCCATGGATCATTCAATCCACTCATAAAGAAAGTGGGGTCATCCATTGTTTCCACAAGTCCATAGTTAATCCTATGGAGTGCAATAGGTTGGCTTTTAGGCAATTTCATTATTCCAGTTGTTTAATCATGTGCCGTGGGGTCTGCTAATATCCCCACAAAACAGTAAGATCGACTAAAGAAGCTATTGTGCAACTTCTCTGAAGTTTACCTCAAATTGTTTAGCTTAGGTAAACAAACATTTAAAGACAATCAAATCTAGAATTCAACACCCATAAAGGTGTGTTATTAAAACATAATTTTTCTCTCTAAAATAACCCTCATTTACAGAGATAGCCAAATCAGGACTAATTCACTTGTGAAACAAGTCCAGTTTTAACAAACTTGGCCTATTATTTACATAAGCTCAGCAAGAACAGTGAGTGTGATCAATAGATCTTTTAGAATCTGCTTTGCTGGAACTTTGTATAAGGAATCTCTAGGTTGAACTTTTAGTAGCCTCTCCGGGCCAGAAGCCACGCCACATACTTGCCATCAGGCATGCCTGCAATACCTGTTAATTTGGGCGAATGCCTCTTCTGAGTCTCTGCACCTACCAAAGAGTGACATTCTTTACTCACCTGGTGAGGCTGCTGGGAACTCTGTAAGCAAGGTATCAATCAGGCCAACAGTCCCAAGGGGCTTTATGACTCCAGGTTTCATAAAGTCAACCTTAGTTCCTTTAAAGCTGTCTGGTCATATCTGAGTCTATGCATGTCTTTCTCAAATATGACATTCCAGCCAAAGCCTTGGTAAAATAACCCATGTTTCCAATGGTGTCCTGTTAAAGGAGAACAGATTCTTATTGAACTTATGCAAATGACTGATTGCCATGAAAGAAAGAATACTTAACTGAGACCTTTTGGTTTCAGAGGGTTCAGATAGAGAGAAAAGGTGAATGCTTTGAGCACTTTTACAAATGAGCACTTTTACATCTCTGTAAAGTTACAGATAACTTAAGAAAAAGTATCCCTAGTCTGGAAGAGCAAACATTAGAGAGAACCAGCAATGTTTAAAGTAAGACAAAACATTAAGAGACACAACACTATAATCTTTTAGTTCATTTAGTCCCAGGTTACTAATTCTGGTGAATGCGGCTTTAGTCCGTTTTGGAAATTCTTACCCATTTCAGTTTTAGGATTTTCAAGCATATCAAATATCTATATTTGTCCTGAAAGTCCTTTATAGGAATCTCCTTTAAGATAAAACTCATTTTACAAGAGAATTAAAACAATTATAAACGACAAAACTCAGAATGGATATGGTTAGAGCTAAAGAGACACGGGAGTTTACAATTTAGCTGCAAGGAAATCAGGTTATTTCTGTGATACATAACACTTCCATAAATACAGTATCAAGCGGTGATCTCTCAAAACGTTAAAACTTTAGGAAGTGTGTAGAATCTCTAGAATAGTTATAGTATTTTCCCAAATGTAATCCAAGGTTTATCATTGGTTCAGTAGTACTCCATGAACAACTTCACATACCAAGGAAAAGCCTGAGTTAAAGAGATTTACAATTTAAATCCTGTCAACATTTGCTAAAATTTTAGAAAGTTTTAAAGCACATGTCTAAATATAATTAGGGATGTTAAACACCTGATAAAACAAAACATTCTGGGCTGGCAAAGAGAAAACCATTTACATTTTCTTAACAGCAGATCAATTGATCTAAGAAAACATTGTCCTTTTGAACAGAGACAATTTCAGTCTTGTACCAATGTACCTTTAAAACCCATTCATTTCAATCTTAATCCATTCTTGACCATAGCTAAAATTCCCTTTCTGAAGATTTCCCTTCACAAACCTTCTACAACTTTCCTTTGCATTCAGGTTTTGTCCCAAGTCATTTCTTTCTAAACAACCATCTCATTTAGGACAAAATTACCTTCCCATTCCTTAAGTCTTTCTTACATATCTCCTACTTTCCTACATACAGAGTTTCCCTTTATTTCCATCAGTCTTAGTTAAACTAAGCAGAACTTTGTATTCTTAGAAACACCTTTAGTTATTAACCAATTGTGAACTGTTACAATTCTTTAGATGACAAATTTATGAAACAGTGCAAATTTATGAAAAGTGCCAAACACGTTTACCAACAGTTTTAAATACTCTTAGTTTCTTTGCAGTAAGAAGTCAAAAGCACAAACCTACATCCAGTAATTAACGACTTAGCATTTTATCCTGTTTGGTTAGGACCTAGATGTCCACAATTTAATTCCATTTGTCATCCAAGCAAAACTTTAAAAACTTTCAGGTTACCAAAGACTTTGAAAGTTACTTCAGCAATTACCCATTAGAACTTTGAGATAGACAATTAACCATCAGTTTAGTCATTTCTTTGCTAACAAATTTTAATAAATAACATGAGCTTACTTGACCTTCAGTAAACTTCAAAGTTTTACATTTACTGCTGATAACTTAAAAGACAGGTCTTATCTTAATTAAACCAACAGACTTAACTTAGTTCCAACACTGATTTACGTTCCACCTGGGCCCACTCCGCTTTGAATGTTTACCTGAGACATGTGTGGGAAGATCTGGAGTGGGTGTTAGGTCCAGGGGGTTCTCTTCTTGCTCCTTGACAGTGAAGAGAGAAGGAGCTGTGGTGCATGATCTAGAGGCTAGTCATGCAGGTTGCACGCGCGTTGGTACAGAAACAGAAGGGGAAAACAGAGGAAACAAAGTGCTGCCAGGAGGCAGAGAAAAGATTCCCGGTTTCAGAGCTCATAAGCCCCAACAGAGGAGCAGACGCCATGCTTTCTCACCAGCAAGGGGGAAGGGGTTAGGCAGTCCAAGTCAGGCCAGAGAACACAGGGAAACTTCCCCGAAACAAAGAGAGTTTCGGCAGCTGCTTGGGAATATTCCTTATAGTCTCTGTCTCAAGTTAGACCAACCCCAGTTGGCTCCAGTTATAGCCATTAACACGGGACGTGAGTGAGGGAGAAGCCCCCACATCTATTAAGAGAAACAGAGAAATAAAGCCAGAGTCCCCTTTGCTAGGGACGGCCCAGCAACCTGGGTTTACTAGAAGAAGGCTTATTTACGTAATTATCATCGAATATGTCAGGAGAAAGTTTACTAGCTGACTCATTTGGGCAAACACATTCCGCAAAAGCCCCTTAGTCTGGGGTCCTGGTGTAGAGCAATGAAGGCCTAGGTATGAGCGGTGAAGGTATCCTAGGTCCATTTGCCCTGTTTCCTGCAGAGGAGATCTGATAGATCCCACTGAGGCCATGCAGTGTTACAGGAGCTCAGTCCTTTCCTAAGTTTTGCAATCCAAATTATTTCCAGTGGGTTAAAAGGCACCCCAAGGTAGAGTCCTTGGGAACTGAAGAAGCCTACTGAGGCCATGCTTCCAGAAAAGTAATGAAGGTCCATTACCAAATCCCCCGACTCCTGGGTAGCGTCCCACGCAGGATATGTCAGAGGTTCCTGTGTGTCAAAAGCGACCAGAGGCGTCCCTCAAGATATCACTATTGATCACCATCCTGCCTTCCCTGGGAAGACATTCCTGCCATAAAAGGCCCTGGAGGGGTGCCGGCGTCCCTCCACTTCCCCATCGCATCCTAGGCTGCTGATGGGTGCCTGGTGAATGGACTAAAATGCTTGTGCCATGCCATCGTATGTCCTGAAGACTGCATACTGTTTTGCCATATTAACCCACAAAAACGCTAGAGAAGTTTTGGCAAGGGAAATTACCTAATTTCATGGCTTTAGGCGGTTTGCAGAAGACACTGACGAGAAACAGTAAAGACTGAAATCCATCATGGTCTATGCGACATTCCAACACATGTGGTCCTTACAGCCAACTTCCCTAGGAAACGGTCCCCGGTTGCGTTTTAATTCAATCGGGTGCTGGTTTCGGCCGGCTCCCAGTGGAGGTCCCGCGGCCAGAAGTGGCTAGACCGGGCATGTGGAGGGGATCACATTAGATCATTCAGGAGGAAACCTCACACGGGAGTCTTAAGATTGGCAGCCGTCCTGGTGACTTAGTTGGCTGTCCCGTGCCCAAGAAAGACAACTTTCTATAAGAACAGGAATAGAGTGAGGCCATCAAGTTTCTGGGTCTTATTGCCATTCCGGCCAGGGTACTAGCTTACAGCCAAAAGGCAGACGCTCTCCTCCCCGTAGAGTAGCCACGGGCTAGAGGATTACAGCCTGAGCAATTGACAAGCAAGTGTTCCAATAAGACCATACTCCTTGAAAAGCCCCTGAAATTACAGTAAATGGAAAGAAAGTACTCACCAATTTTGCACCGAAGCTCAGAGTCCAGATGTAAAGACTCACAGCCCCACGTTGGGCGCCATATGATGAAGTTCTAGAACCTAGGTGAGGTTTGGTGGGCTGAGGTCTGGAGCCGATGACCAAGAAAGAATTCTTGAGACATCTTTGGTGCAAAATGGTGGTTTATTAAAGCACGGGGACAGGACCCATGGGCAGGAAGAGCTGCTGCCCCGGGTTGTGAGGGATGGCAGGTTATGTACCCTGGGGTTGGGGGAAGGTGAGGGGAAGGGAGGTTTCAGTGGAGTTTCATATGCTAAAGAGGGCCTACAAGGTGCCAGGATGTTCCAGGCCTGCCGGAGGCCTTGCCCTTGCTGCTGGATCAATGTTGTCTTTAGACCAGCCATTAACATTAAGATCTTTGGGAGACTTTTTGGTGGGGTCTCACAATCCTGCTATCAATCGTCTTTGTTAGTGAGATTTAGGACATTTGTAAGCCAAGGGAGACTCCTGTCTAGCAGGATTGTGAGCTCTGCAAGTTAACTATTTGCTTATTGTTCATGGCAGTCAGGGCTGCCTGAGGGATGCTACACTTATGGAGGGGAAAGGGTGAAGAGGGGGGTGCAAGGCGCCAGCTCTTGCTTTGTCCTCAGCCAGTCTCCTGCTCCCTCATCAGGGGCACCTGGGTGGCTCAGTCGTTAAGCCTCTGCCTTCTGCTCAGGTCATGATCCCAGAGTCCTGAGATCAGTCCTGGGATCAGTCCTGGGATCCTGTGATGAGCCCTGCATAGGGCTCCCTGCTCTTTGGGAGGCCTGCTTCTCCCTCTCCCACTCCCCCTGTTTGTGTTCCCTCTCTAGCTGTCAAATAAACAAAATCTTAAAAAAAAAAAAAAACTATAGGGAAAGTATGAAGAAATTAATTAAAGCCGAAGAGACTATAAACACAGATGCTATAAATATTGAGCATGTAAAAATAAGTTTAGTTTTAGAAGTTAGAAGGTGCTATAGTGAGAATTGGAGGCATGTGGAAAAATCCAATCAAAGCATAAAAATAACTCTAATGAATTGGGAACGGAGACTGGTACTGACAGGTTTGTCAGAGTGAAGGAGCCAGTAGGAACTAAAAGCCATTCTGCAGTCTGTTCATGAACCCCTGTGTGTGAAAGGGACAGCTGGGTCCCAATTTCCACAAGGACTGGGTAGGGAGAGGAGGAGCCGCCTCTTAGTGAACCTAGAATCCGTTCCTCTGAGCTTTCGGACAGTCCTGCTCCAAAATACTCAAGACAGTGTGGATATGTTGGGACGGCAGAGTTTTGCTTCTCTAGGTATAGAAATCACAAAAGCCCCCATTTCCTTCTCAGTTCTGGAGGGGAGCTCTGGAGAAATGTTCCTCCCCTGTAGTTGCCTTGAGTCTTTTCAATCCTGAGCACTCACTTCTCTTGATCTCCCTCTTAGGCAGCATAATTCCCCTCCAGCAGCTGAGGCCTCCGCAAAACAAAAGCCAGGAGGGGGGGTGTCTTCTGGGTGCCTGGCAACCGCCACTTCCTGCCGGGAGGCACAAAAGCATTGAGTCTGGCTTGGAACACAAAGGCCTGGCGATCTTCTGGGAGGGGGGGAATAAACACTCCCTAGCAGCAAGACAGAAACACCAACTGATATTTTCCAAGAATGATCTTATAACATTCTTGTCTACCTCCCATCTCCCCACCGGATCTTGGAGTCTCTGAAAAGAAAACATTTCCCTGTCCTGTGGTCCATCCAAGAGGACCAGGTCTAGGTTTCCTAGGAGGTTAGCTCCCCGGACTGAAGCAGCTTCTCAGTTGGTGAGGGATCTTCCCCATGTTCTCTGGACTACTATCAGGGGTATCCGGGTCCCCAGCAAGTGGATCAAGAAGCAACTCCCCAATTCATTATGTGCCTGATGCATAGAATTTTCTTAGGCTCTGAGGCCCCTAGTAAAACCTTAATTTTGGGAAGCGATGTTTGGCTCAAAGGCAGCTGGAGAGGAAGAGAGTCCATTTTTGACAAAACGAGATCCTGTCTCCTAACTGGGGATTGTGCCCTCTTCTTCCTCAGTATTCTTTCCCTCATTTTTATGATATCTGTAGTGTGGAGTAAAAGGGAAAACCAAAGAAGACAGCTTAGCCTAATTTCTTACTGTGTGTAGTGTCTCCATTCTTTGCTCCCTCCCAGATTCTCCACAATTAACACAAACACACCCTACTTTCCTCTATTTAGTTGTACATTCACTCCTGGGTACAGCCCACCACAAGAAAGGCAAACACAAGCCCATTGGGCTTCCCTAAACCCTCAGTGGCTTGCTTTGGATCTTCCTACCATGGGGGTCCTTGTCTCCCTGGGAGCCACGGGGGGGGGGGGGGTACTTCATGTTTCAATGGCTTTGTTTCGGTTCTAGGCTCCATTAAGGACCAAGTAAGACCCATTTGATGGGGTACCAGACCAGAGGGTACTCTCTCTAGGGTGCTTCAAGACCCACCTTTCTTTTTTTTTTTTTTTAATATTTTATTTATTTATTTGACAGAGAGAGATCACAAGCAGGCAGAGAGGCAGGCAGAGAGAGAGGAGGAAGCAGGCTCCCTGCTGAGCAGAGAGCCCTATGCAGGGCTCGATCCCAGGACTCTGAGATCATGACCTGAGCCGAAGGCAGCGGCTTAACCCACTGAGCCACCCAGGTGCCCCAGGACCCACCTTTCTAAGAGGGCATCCACACCAACTTCCCCAAAGCCTGCCTTTTGGGAAGTCAGGGCTTTTTGTTGCTGTGGTAAATTTCCATCTATTATAACAGGCAAGATATGGGCCACTGAAGTCAACCTACTCATGCCTTGCTCTTGTACTCAGGTAACTGAACAATAGCTTCCTCACTCCTTACCTCCCCCCTTTCCTTCACCCATTTCAGTGGGTAGGAGAGCAGTTGGGGTGGGAGATGGAGCAAGGTGAGGCCCTCTGTTTTGCACATACCCTGTTTTAATGAGCAAATTCCCAGCTACAGGTGTCTAAATCTCCTGGGCCATCTCCTTCTGCACCAGAAACTCTAATCTCAGTATAAAAACAGACCCCAGCCTTTTCGACAGCCTTCAGGTGGGTGTTTAGGAAACTGACCTGCAGTGTCCTCTGGTTTTCAGTGGATTCTAAATCCTCTTCTGAAGTTCTTTGACATTTTAGTGCAATATCTGCAGAAAGGTTGCTCTGAGAAGAGTTCCTGTTGTGTCCCCGTCCCCAAATTAATATACTGAAATCCTAAACCCCAGGACCTCAGATGTGACTTTATTGGAAATAGAGTCTTAACAGATGTGATTAGTTAAAAAGAGGTCCTACTGGAGTAGGGTAGGTTCCTAATCCATGATGACTGGTGTCCTCTCTTTATAAGACGACAGACACACAGGGAAAACACTAGTTGAGGATTGGAATTACAAGCCAAGGAACTGTCAGAAGCTGGCAGAAAGGTCTGAACAGAGCCTTCCCTAGTACTTCAAAGAGAGCATGACCTTCATCTTGGACTTCTGGTCCCTTGAACTATGAGACAATACATTTTCCTTTCTTACGCCCTTCAGTTTATGGTCCTTCATCACAGCGATCCTAGGACACTAATGCACCTGAGCTATTTCATAGGTGATATCATTTCCGGCCTGGGACACCTGTCACTGTGAGACCATTTACTTCCTACCCCTACTTCTGTCAGACTGGTAACTACAGCCACTCACTTACTGATTGATTTCCATCATGGGCTGTCCCCACCCAAATTCCAGCAGCTCAGCCTGTAACTCAGGCGGCATGGCCAGGTTGGGTTACACTGGGATGTTCTTAGAATTCATACAAGGTGGAGGGAAAATGAGTTCTTGGATGAATCTTTAGATGTGTATTTTTCTATCTCCAGATTTATTTGAAGCCCGCATATCTGATGTCATCACCCACTCATGACGGCTCAAACTTGGAAATAAGCACCCAAAAAATGACTTGGGCTACTCAAAAGAGATCTCACCAGGAGAAAGATGGAGTTACCCCTTCCTTCCTCAGGCACAGAGCCTATTAAATTATATAAATGTTTTCTGGGGAGCTGTTTTCCTTAGTTCCATCCTAGATTCCAAGTGGAGATGTAGAGAACCTGTGATGTGGGAAAAGAGGGGGTGAAGAGCCACAGCCTATCAGGTCCCCCCAGGAACTCAGCAGGCTGGTCACAAATCAGGATTTACGAGGAAGGAGAAAAGACTGCTCCCCTTTCTCTGTGTTGGTCCTAAGCAAGTGCACAGATGATTGCCTCCACTCCTCCCAAAGTAGCTGAGACTGGCCACTACCGTTTGCCAAACCTGTGGACAATGTAGACGCAAAGAACAGCAGCTCAGAGGCTCAGGGCTAGTCTGATGTTAAGTTGCCTGCTGTGCACCGGCCTGCCTCCAGGTTCAGGTGCCAACTCTCTCCCCGCTGGGCCTCCAGCAGGGTTTCCCCTGGGGTATCATTCCTGAGCCCTTCTTTCTTAAAGCCCCAAAGAAAGAACATTTCCTTACCTCCCTGCCCAACCTCATCCCAGTCCTCCAAGTTGTCGTTTTTTTGGTTTCTAGATCTGCCCCTTTCACAGGAGTGATTGTGGAAATTTCCACTTGCTTCCTGGAATTGCATTCCCAATCCAGAGGGGGTGGCTTTCTTCCTTGACTCTGGCAAGATAACAGTATCCAGACACAGCCAACCGATGTCAGCATACTTCTCCAGGCCAGAGTGATTTAGGCTGGTAGCACAGCACCTGCCAGACACACACATAGGTCAGTTCAGACTGAGCTTGGTCAAATCTAGTCCAGTTGCCTTTTTTTTTTTCTTCTTCTTCTTAAGGCTTTATTTTTTAAAGTAAGCTTAGGTTCACTGCAAAATTGAGCAGATAAAGATTTCTTTCCTTTTTTTTCTTTTTTAAGATTTATTTATTTATTTATTTTGACCGAGAGAGATCACAAGTAGACAGAGAGGCAGGCAGAGAGAGAGAGAGAGAGAGAGAAGCAGGCTCCCTGCTGAGCAGAGAGCCCGATGTGGGACTCGATCCCAGGACCCTGAGATCATAACCTGAGCCGAAGGCAGCAGCTTAACCCACTGAGCCACCCAGGTGCCCCGAGCAGATGAAGATTTCTTATATTCTCCCTGGCCCTCCCATCAACATCCTCCACCAGAAATGGTACATTTGTTATGACTGATAAACCTACATTAACATCATTACCACCCCAAGTCCATAACTTACATTAGTCGTCAGTCTTGCTGTTGTATATTCTGTAGATTTCGACAAATGGATAAAGACATGTATCCATCATTATATTATTATCATACAGAGTAGTTTCACTGGTTTAAAATTCCTCTCTGCTCCACCTGTTCATCCCTCCCTCCCCTCAACCTCTGGCAACCACTGATCTCTACCATACTAGCTTTTCCAGTATGTTATAGTTGAAAAAGCCTGTTTTTATGGCTTCTTTCACTTAGTGATATGGGTCTAGGGTTCCTCCATGTCTTTGTCATGACGTGACAGCTCTAGTTGCTTTTTAACAATATCTTTATCAGGAGATGGGTGGGGAGCATTCCCACTCCTCATGCAAACTTCAGGTCTCAAGTTCCAACTCAAGGGAAATGCTCTTTTTTCTTTCCATCTATCATAAGTCTATTTTCCAACAAGAATTCAGAAATGTGAAGACCGTCACAGAAAGGTGCACACTAATGTGGTTATTTGAACTCAAAAATGAGTTTAAATATTTCCTGGTGGAAAATAAGTATTATTTGACTGTTCGGTTTGGCATTGAGGCCCATCATGGTATGTGACAGGTGTTATTCACAGATTGAATCTAAATAGTTCCTTGCTTTTAATGAGTATATCCAAAGAGTATATATATTCTGCAGTATCCTAGAAAATACAGACTTTGCAAGGATTTAAATTCATGGTAAAACATTTAGACGTCAGCTTAGAAATATATGAAGAGCTACTGAATTTCTCAAGAGTTTTTCAAATTCTTTTACAGTATCCTTGAGCAAAGATGTTTGAGGGTCACAAGCTCGAAGCAAATAAGTAAAGGAGCAAAGGCAGCTTCATATTTTCACGTTAGTTACTCTTCAGGACGTCACTGCATGACAACTGAACATAGTCATTATCCAGGATAACCCAGGAAACCTTCCATCTGGTTTCTACCCTATGTCAGCTAAGGCAGGGAAGCATATAATACAAAATCGGCCTGATGATTCAAGTGAAATATCTTTCAGAATGCTCATCAAGAGCCTCATTCATCATCTAATTGCCTAGCCACCTCAAATCTGGCCATTCTTTAGGTTTCTTTCTTTCTTTCTTTCTTTTTAAGATTTTATTTGAGAGAGAGAACTTGAAAGACAGAGAGAGCCCAAGTGCATGAGCCGGGGGAGGGGCCGAGGGAGAGGCAGAGAATCTCAAGCACATTCCCCTCGGAGTGCAGGGCTAGATACCAGGACCTTGAGATCATGACCTGAATCCAAACCAAGAGTTGGATGCCCAACCAACTGCGTCACACAGGCCCACCTCTTTGGATTTCTCGTTGCCCTCCATGGTGTTTAAATGTTTTGCAAGGTAGAGAAGGAAATGGAAAAGAAACCCCTTGAGAGACTGAGGACAAGGAAAGTTATATTTACTAGGGCTTGACGTGAATCTTCGTCCTGTTCTTCACCTGCCCCTTGGCCTTGGATAAGACTCTCTCCTTGTCAGTCCTTTGCCAGGGGTGAGACAATGGGAGAGTGGCATCCACAGGGCCCTGAGCACAGCAGCCTGTCTTCGGGCACAGCACCCAAAGTGATCCCAGGTTACTAATGTTTTTTGATAATTATAAAGATCAAAGATGACATGAAGTTAGTAATTCTACCATATAATAATTAATGGCTTCATTTATATACTAAAGCGACTGAGTAGGTTACAACATGGTTAGTTACTTAAGCACTTAAGGCCTCAATTTCTCTACTTGTCAAAAAGGCACCATGAACTTGATAGTCTCTGAGGTCGCTTTCAGTTCTTACATGTTGTGGTTCTTAATGATGTCATTATAAAGCTGAAGAGAAGAAATGGCCAGGGATCAGTTTACTTATTCAATGTCTGTGCATCAGGGAGATCTCTCCAGAGCCCAGAAAAGGTTAAGCTGTGGGCAGAACCCTTTAGAAAAGTGCAAATCTCCTAGTCTTCTAGAAATAAATCAATAAAGACATGTGAATGGTGCTCATCTTGTGAAAGATGCTTGCTCTTTGAATTAACATCTCTGCTAATTCAATTTTATTATGTTTCTTAGACATACAAATCTTCAAACCTGGGTTTTCTTCTCTTTCATCCTCAAATCTCTGCTTTGGAAGTAGGGAATCCATTGAAGACTCTTGAGTAGGTTACGTGGGTTGTGGAAAGATTTAAGTTGAGTTTGTGATGCACCATTTAAGATGAGTTGTGAACCCGAACTCTGCTTGCTGCTGAGTATGGTGCTGGTAACAGGGTCCGGGGAGAGGAGGGGGGTACCACTGCTGTCCTGCCCATCAAAATACACAGATCTTGGTTCTTCTACCTTTTTCAGAGGGCAGATATAAGTTCTGGCAAAAGTTCATAGAGCAATAAAATAGAACTATTTTCTTCCAGCCAATGAATGACTGAATTACCATACAGTAAGGGTGATTGAAGTGACAGTGTCTCAGCCTATCTGGGCTACTCTGTGGTGCTCTGCAGGGGGGCAAGACACTAGAATTTGCCAGTAGATTCTTTATGTCACTTAGAAGTTTCTATGAGGATAGAGGTCCAGGAAAGAGATGGAGGGGCTAGAAACTGCCTCATAAATGTTCCTTACAGAGAAAATTTTTTTAAATTATTCCATTTGCTGTAAACCATGCTCAAGAAGATGACACATGTATCTTAAGAATTCCATTTGTATTTATTCCCAAAGTGAATACCTTTTCATGACCAGGGTAGCTTCAAGTAGACTCTGTGACCCAGATCCTGCCTCAAATATCAGTACAAAACAGAATAAAATAAGAGTTCTGGAGACAGTAAAAATTATATGAAACTAAGGAGGTCATTTATGACGAACCAGCAAAATGCCCTTACAAACATTAGCTGGGATCTGAAAAACTGAAAAGATGGCTGTTTTCTGAGATAAGAAAGAAGTCTCTATCGGCAGCTGCAGTCTGAGATTCACAGAGAGAAAGGAAGGATATTGGACACCGAAGGAAGGTCAGGTACAGGCACAATGAATCCAGTCACACAGCCTGGAAAAGTCTTTGTTACTCCCACAAGAGTGCCTTGTTCATGGTTCTATCCCCATCCCTTTGTACCGGGTTATCACTGTTGTATTAGTAAGCACGTAATAAATATTTGTATGGATGGATGAGTGAGATTTTGAGATTGCCCATATTCCTTTCCCTCCGGGGCCCAAGGACACCTGAGGAGGCACAGATGTAGCATGAACCAACAGCTTACCAGAGTCACAAAAACCACACAGAGCAGCTGTCAAGACCAACTCCCACCGTTGGTGAGGAGCTCTCTCTTTTCCTAGCAGACCCTGGGGGCAACTTGTTTCAATCTCTTCAGCCCCTTAAGGAGGTAGACCTGCTCTTCCCTCTACCTATCAGGAGGGGGCAGCAGAGAAGAGCAAATTCTGGTCTGAGGCCTCTGGACGTAAAGCCCACCCCAATCCCACAGATAGTTCAATGTAGATTTTCCAAGCTGTGTTCTTCTAAAAAGTAATGGTTTTGTTTTGTTTTGTTTTGTTTTGTTTTGTTTTGTTTTGTTTTGTTTTGTAGAGAAATTACAGATCTAAAAGGTAGCAGAAATCTACGTTAAAAGTGCCTAGTGTCTATATGGAAAAATTTCTTAAGAGTGTGGGTGTTCTAAGAACAGCATACCCTATTGGACAATTTCTCAAATCTCCGGATAATGGAAGACACCCCCCCCCCACATTTTTTAAATTCTTCAGAATACCTATTAACCTCTCAGAGGACACTTTGTAGAAAACAAATTAGGAAGCTCTGTCCTAGCAAATCCGTTCTGTCTTGATGCCCAGGTTGACTCTCTGAGCTTTAAAGGTGAGAGAACTTTTTTTGGCAGCAGGGAGGGAAGGACCACAGGGCTGCCCTTGCTATTTCTTAGAGTGAACTGTCTAAAGATGGAGCTTGAAAAATGTAGATACACCTTCAACCCTTTATACTTGGAGCTTTCCCTTCTCACTTTTCTCCTAGGAGGCCAGGCCAGCCCCCATATTTTCATGTGAAAGGTAAAGATCTCACCCAGGGCCTCCAGTTGGGTAATGTGGCTCTGTGAACTGTTGAGTCAGGTCATGCTATTGTAAAAGCTGGGGATTCGTAGACTTTTCTGGTTTATCACCACTATATCCCTTGCCAATCTACCGTCATATGCTATTTCTGTCCTTATTTAGAAATGGAGTGCATGATCTGGATGGATAAACAAATAGCTTCTCTTCTACAGTTACTGTTGCTGTGGCATTGGTGAATAAATTGTATTTAATGTAGCACCTTAACAGTTTTAAAAGTGCTTTCAAATTCTTCATCTGATTTTATCTTCACTAAAATCCTTTCAGAGAGTTCATGTTCAGAATTTTGGACTCTGGCCTGCATTAGTCAGAAATGAATCTGTTGCTTAGTTTCCGGAGTGGTTTGGTTTGTAGAACTGAGGGGGGCAATTGGGAGAACAAAGTCATGGGGACAACCAGGAAAGTTCTAGAGAAATGGGTAATAGGAATTATTGCATGTTCTTTCATGAATTCTGCCATTGGGAATGACTGACTTACAGTCCCTGTGTCACCTCTGAAAACCTACATTCCCAAGACAGAACATCTCATTGTCACGGCAGGCAGTTACGAGCCTAATCCTTGACTAAAGGGTGGTGTGCATTAGCTGGCAGGTCCATCAAAACAGCATATAATTTTCCCAAAAGAAAATTACAAGGGTATTGCCAAAAGAAGGGAGCTTGGCCACCTGGCAAAAGTAGCTTTGGGCAAAGAAAATATATGTCTCCCTACCCAGATAAGGAAACTGAGCCTAGATGGATACTGTGAAATGTCCAAAGTCATCTGGATTTAAAAAAAAAAAAAAAATCCAGCCTTAGAGTTTATATTATCTTACTCTTGAACTAGTATTTTTTCTATTATTACTCTTGACTATTATACTTTTCTATTATTCTATTATTTCCTATATTTCTGTGGAGTCCCTTGGATGCAAGTAATAACAACGGCTATGACTTATTAAGGATCACTGTGGTCAGATATTGTTCTAGATACTTTCTATATATGAATTCATTTCATTCTTATAGGAAACCTAGGAGATGGATGCTATTATTATCTCATTTTAGAGACAAGGATATCAGTCTCAGTTCCCAGACTTCCTTGCAATCAGGTTATAGATTGTCAATTACACGCATCTGCACGCAGACAGATACAGATTTTCTCTGTCTCTTTGGGGAGTTTCTGCTAGCCTATGGGATCAGGCAGTTGTGAAATTTTCCTGAGGCAGCATTCCAGCATCAACAGCTTCCTGAAGAATGCAGTGATGGTGGCAGTTATGGTCTGATCCCTAGATTTAAGCAACACATTCTTGAACTCACAGATCTATTAGGTGGCCTTGGATACAGGAGCTCAGCTAAGTCAGCTCTGTATTATTCTGGGAGTCATTGCTTCTTGCTTGGAATCTGATCTTTCAGGCCTTCTAATGATTTTATAAGCATTCATTTCCCTGTGTTGAGTTTCTTCCATCTTAAAATTCCAGCACTGAACCCTGACTAATACCAGCAGTCCGTAACTGAATTCAGAGAGGGAAGATGTGAAAGGCTCATCCTGTGGGCTCCCTGGGCAAGACAAGTCTATTCCTGGTTTAGTGAGTTGTGCTGAGTTAGGACTGGAACCTCCACAGTGATGACTGAGACAAGACCCTTTGCGAGGGGAACCAAGTCAAGAAGCTGCTGATTGGGGGGCCCCACTGTAGAATCTGAAATGGGAGGAGATTGCAGAGTTCAACTCCAGCAGGGACAGGAGATGGGTCTGAATATGTCAGCTCAGCTAGAGTCAGACTGTTCAGGGTATCTTAAGCCTCATTAAGAAACTTAAACCAATCCTCGGGACACTGGAAACGGATGAAAGGTTTAAAAGGGCTGGAATTCATTTAAGGGTCTAGATGTGAGAGAAGAAGTCTTTTTGGTGCCCTATGGAAATAGCCCTGGGGAGCAAGAACACAGTCAGGGGAACCTATTAGAAGTTCTGCCCACAAGGCAGGCAGTCAGGAAGCCTGGATTCAGAGACCAGCAGCGGCAAAGAGAAGAGAAGGATCAGAAGAATGTTTATTAAGCATGTTCATCTGGAGAGAACACTATTTCTCAAATTCAGAGTCCGATCCAAATTTTGTGGGGCCAGAAGGTTTTTAAATTTGGGGGGCTCTCACTTTTATAAAATAAAAATGCAAAATTAAGTATGAAAGGAAATATTCATTTAACTAAATTACAAATACTAAAAAGCTGCCAAGAGTTCCAAACATCACAGTATCCCAGATTGCCTGATACATCTCACATTACTTTTTCCCCATTTCCTCTTCATACACATGTTTTTGGTGACATTATTTCCTGCAGAGAGAATGCAAAGAACCCAACCCATCCTCTAGCGTGGCCCCTAGTGCCAGAAGCCGTAAGACAGATTCCCATCGAGAGACACCCTCTAGGTCTGGCCCTTTCCTCATTGTGCCCCATGAGTGACAATGTGGAATACGTGCCACATGAGGTGGCACCGTGGGCAGCAGGAGAATTTCTGGAAGTCCTTTTACAAGGAGAGCCAGCAGGAGTTTAACTAGACACAAAGTGCCTGGGAGCCACAACGACCACCACCATTATGGCCTGGATGGGGCCAGAGACCCCTGTTGTTTTTTTTGCCACTGTCTTCTGAAGGAAAATCCGGGCTGTGTGAGCTGAGCTTGTCAGCAGAGCCTGGCCCTATGTGTAAAGGAAGCCAGGACGGGGCCTTCCCAACTTCTGTGCAGTTGATTTTCTATTCATTGCCCTCCTCGGTAATATAAGGACCATGTGAATGTGATGTAGACCAGAGCTTCCAAACCAATAAAGGCTGCTGTTGTCACACAGGATGAGCAACTTTTTCTGACATCAGGGTATGAAGGAAGGATAAACTAAAGGAAAGGCTGAGTCATTGAAAAAAATTTGCGATGCCTCCATCCAGAGGCCATGTAAGAGTAACGGAGGAAGATTTAAATATTAGGGGCACCTGGGTGGCTCAGTGGGTTAAGCCGCTGCCTTCGGCTCAGGTCATGATCTCAGAGTCCTGGGATCGAGTCCCGCATCGGGCTCTCCGCTCAGCGGAGAGCCTGCTTCCCTCTCTCTCTCTGCCTGCCTCTCCATCTACTTGTGATTTCTCTCTGTCAAATAAATAAATAAAATCTTTAAAAAAAAAAAAAAAAAAAAAAAAAAAAATATTAGAACTAGTTTATTTGGGGAAAAAAATTGCTGATTGAATGAAGAAAGGGGCTCATTTATATAGCTAAGCAGGACAAAGCAGATATGAGCTGACAAATCAATCAGACAGTGTCATTTAAAGGAAGATTATAAGGGGTACAGCCCTCTTCGTTGTTCAAGTGCATCATTGTGCAAATTAGAAAAAGCTGCCCCTGACTCCTGACATTTTTAGTATCATTTTCTGGAAAATTGTTTTACAATTAGTTGTACAATGTATAAATCGTACAGTAGTGTATGGTAGCACTAACTTTGAAAATTTTTCTTCAGATTTATACTCAGATATACAATATTTTAACAACATTAAGGGAACATTTTTTTTCTGAAGATTTTTTTTCTGAAAATACTCTTTTACACGATTTACACATGATTAGGATTGGTCTAAATTTCTTAATGTGGACTAAGATTACCTTTCCAACATTACTCATGATTTTCAATTTTTCCAAGTTCCCTTCTAGTGTCTACTAATATGCACATATGTTTTGAAAAATTATCATAATGGTAGTCAGCATGCAGTTTTCTACTCTGATTTCCCATTTACAATAATAGAATAACATTTTTATTGCTATACTGTCTTTCTTTTAATAATCTACTCTATCATTTTATATTAAACAGACATATCATAATAAATTCAACCATGCTTCTTCTGTTACTTGAGGAACTTTAACCCATATTTTATGACTGGCTATATTCTACATATAGGAAACAAAGTTACACTGAAATCTTTTAGAGAAAGAAGTTATCTAGATAGTATAAATAGGTAAAATGATAACTACCCTTCAAAAAAATCATAACAAGATGAATATTTCATTGGATTATGGCTAATGAAGAGCTGAATTTATTTTTCTTTTCTTTTTTCTTAAGAGGTGAATTTCTATCTGGATTTTTTTTTTTTTTTTTGTCTAAAGATCAAATTTCCCCATTTGTGTTCACACTGTAATGAACCATTTTAGGATTAAAAACTCTGGAGGTACATTCCACATAAACAGAGTGCTGGAAGATACACCACAGAGAAGCAACGGGGTGTAGTGGAAAACATGTGGGTTTTGGAATCAAATGGACTTGGACTGCTGTGCTTTGAAATTGTACATTCCACAAAAAAGACTTGCATAAGGCGGCTCATAACGGCTTTATATATAACAACACAAACTGGAAACAGTCCAGGTGAACATCAATAGGAAAACGCATAAACTGTGGTATATTTGCCCATGAAATAGGGTTCAGCAATAACAGAATGAACTCCCATTACACACAAAAACATAAGTGACTCTCAAAACTCTGGTCAGAGAAAGAAGTCTTACACAGCGCCACATACTTTATGATTCTGTGATGTGATGAGCTAGGACAGGTGAAGTTAACACACACACACACACACACACACACACACACACACACATCAGAACATTGGTTCCTTCCAGAGGTTGAGGTGGGAATTTGCACAGGGGAGACAGAAAAGAACTTCCAGGGATGAAGGGCATTTCCAGTAACTTAATGGGGGCTTTTCTGAAATCATGTCATGGGACCTTTAGGATTTGTGCTCTTCATTGTATGTAACATGTCTCTAAGAAAATAAAAGAACTTAAACAAATATTAAACTCTAGTTAATGATACACATACCAAAGTATTGCAACTTACTTTGAAATTCATAAGTACTAAGATGGATTGATGGCTAGATAGAGGGATTGAGGAATAGACAGGTAAATGAACGAGCATTGATTTCAGACTCTCTGTTTTCCGGTGTTGTTGAAAATGTTTATGATAGAACATTGGAAAGCCTTTTTGGATCTTGAGCATGCTCGTTAGAATTTGAAAGCTTCTCAAATTCAAGTTCTGCAAGAGGGGGTGGTCATATATACCTGATGAAGTTGTGAAGGTAAAAACAAAAACTGCCACAAAAATAGGCCTATTGTAAGGTAGACGTTCATGTGCCTGGCAATGCTGTTTGCCTTCTCTCTGGCCCCCTCTTATTTGTCTTGCCAGTTTATAGTATGTAAAAGATATGTCTTCTAGGATTCCATAGCACTGCCTATGAGCAGGTGGTCTGAAATGGCCTGTAGCGCAGTTACTGGGGTGATGGGGGAATGAACTGTGTGCTGTCCGTGGATGATCTATTTCTTGAGTGGAGGGACAGCTTTTATGGATGGCAGTGGCTCAGACTCCATGAAGGAGGGACAGCCTGTGGTGATATTTGCTCTGAAGAGACTGATGGAAGAGAGAGGGATGGACAGAGTATCACAGGCAGTCATCAAATGGGTTTTGATATTTAAAAACTAAATAGTTCTTCAGGTCACTAAAAGCTCCATTTGTGAACACACACGTATTTCAGAAATACTTACCCAGGGGCATCTGGGTGGCTCAGTCGGTTAAGTGGCTGCCTTAGGTTCAGGTCATGATCCCAGCATCTTAAGATCAAGTCCTGTATCAGGATCCTTGCTCAGTGGAAAGCCAGCTTCCTCTCACCCTGCTTCTCTCCCTGCTTGTGTGCTCTTGCTCTCAATCTCTGTCAAGTAAATAAATAAAATATTTTTTAAAAAGAAAAGAAATACTTATCCAAGGTCTACAGCATGCCCGATATTGTGCCAGGAACTGGGGCTGCAGAGATGAACGAGGGCTCACACAGACATCGGTGCCTGTCCACTTGGAGTTGACAATCTAGCAGTGCTAAAGTTGGTCAGACTTACAGGAATCCGTCTGCTAGCCAGCAAATATTTACTGAGTACTAACTCTGTGCCAGACTTGATACCACAATGAACCAAACATACTCTACACTCTCACAGAGCTTACTCCCTAACAAAAAAGCCAAATTTGATCAATCCACACCAAAAAGTCCGCTATACATTGGAAATGTGTAAAATACTATGAAGGAGAAGTACAGGTGACTTCAGAGAAGTACAGGAAGAGAAAGTTATTCCCCTGTCATCTGGGTGAAAAGAATTTTCCCACTAAACTTTGCCTGGAGTTAGGAGAGTAAGCTGAGCAGAGAGCGGACCGGGAGAGCCATGCCACATGCCACGTCGACAATGGAACGAAGAACAGAATTCGTTACACCAGGAGACAATGTAGTCAGTCACGCTGTTTGCTCACTCTTTTTGATTTTTTGTTGGTTTATGCCTTAGAAGTCCCAGTATAGTTTGGCTACAGAAAGTAAAGTAAGAATGGCCTTTAGCCGTACCGAGGAATTCTAGAATTAAGTTTGTCTTCAGTCCGATCCGAGACTACAGCAAATACCCCAACACTTCCATGGTGCCAAAAAGCTGCTGGAGGAGACACAGGGTCTGGGATCCTTAAATGAAGCAATTACACGATTGACCTACTGCAAGGACATTTTCCCTGCACCCCAGCTGAGATCACTGGCTCTGAGCAGAAAAGGTAGCAGCAAAGAGAACATGAAGAACTGATGAAAGGTATATGTGTGTCACAAAAAATGCTGCTCTTACAATCATAAAACATTCTGGGAGCAAATAAACACTAAAACATCGTCGTACTACACATTCTTCTGTGGGGACAGGCTGATCTGGGGGATTCTGGACCACTCACCTCTGAACCAGGAGGGGGCTGGGCTAAGTTTGCAGAACTTCCCTTTCCCAGCACCATCCACAGACATACAACAGGTGCGCAACCAATACTAGTTGAATTACTCTAGGTTTCTTTGCATTTGCTCCACGATTTCCTGGACGGAAAAGAAAAATATAGAAGTACCCAGGATGAGCAAAGGAAATGTACAAATGATACGTTCATTTAGAGCTGTGTTTTGATCCAGCCAAGAAGTCAAAATAGGTCCTGAATGGTTCAGCTTCTGCCTACAGCACAAATCTGCCTCTCTGTCTAGGGAAATGACTAGGACAAAAGGGCATGTTTCATGGCATCCTCTTAAAATCAAGAAGGGCTGAAAGGGAACAAAGTCAAGAAAACTAAAGAAGAACAAGGCTGGGAAGTTAGGCTGTAGGAGAGCTATGGCATTAGACTGCCTTAGCTTCACACTCTCATCTCCTCCACTAACTGCCAAGCTATGACACTTAGGCAAACTGCTCAGCCTCCATGGTCTCTTCTGTATTATGGGGACCTGCTCACAAATGTGTTTTTGTTTGTTTGTTTTTAATGCAGAAGAATCATCTTTTTAAAAAAATCATCTGAGTTAATGCCCTAAGCACAATTTCTGGCACATAATAAGTACTCTGTAAATTTTAGTTTTCACTCTTAGTGATTTTCTAAAATAATTTCAATTTCTTCTCTAAGGTTTTTCACTAAACATGATTTGTTAACTATATAACTAGAGGTAAAATGTCACAAATCTCAAAGAGCTTTGGTATAAATATATTCACAAATCAGGGGGAAAAAATTCTACTTCTCACTCCCTGATTTGTGAATATCTAGGGCCCCTCACGCCCACATACTGGGGTCATTAGTCTGGTCTCTCTGAGTTGGAAGTAGCCTCCTCCCAAAGGCTATCAGGCTATCTGTACACCCTGACAGTAGATTGAGGGTTGGTTCCTCTCTCAAAGACAACGATGCACAGATAAACTGGATTGCTTTGCTGTAAAAAGCCAAAGAATCTCATCAGTCTGGGGCTGTGCATGCTTCGTTTCTGGCCTGGATTGGTCCGCCAGGCCTTGCAGAGAGAGAGGGAGGAAGAAAGAGAGAGAGAGAGAGAGGACAGACCTCATCCACCTAAAACAAAATCAGGCTGACACAGGAAAGATGGCTTATGCTTTGTTTAAAGGCAAGTGTCACGACTTTTGGAATAACAGTCGTCCTGAAAAACTAACACACTTTTCCTCCTGGTATGGCTTTGCATAAATTGTTCCCCTCCCTGCAGGAGTAACCGATACCATCTGTGAGCGTTCTGGGCCCGTCACTCTCCTGATTCCCTTTCAAGCTGCATATTTCTCTTCTTTGCCTCTTTTCAAAGGTGTAGTTACACAAGAGTGTCCTCCGCCACCCCAACCCCCCACCCCAAGCTCTTGGCCAAACACTGGGTCTGAGCGCCTTCCCCAAGCCTTTTAACCCCTTGCCTCCAGCCCGGCATCTGAAGGCGAAAACAATCCTCGGAGCCCGGCCCTCCCACTGCCTGTGATAGGCTGCCTGAAATAGCAACAGCCCGTGTCACCGAAAAGGGCAAAGCCTTCGGAAATAGAAACAAAGTTGGTTACAAATCACACTGGTGTTTCTTTTTTTTTTTTTTTTTTCCACCCTTCTTTAGCAGGCGACCATGGGGAAAGTGACCACTGCCGTCAGAGCCGGCAGCCCGGGTGGCTCGGGGCCGCGGGGGCGCCTGTAACTTCTTCGCGACCATGGTACCTGTTGAAAACAGCGAGGGCCCCGGGCTGCTGAGCCCCGGGAGGACAGCAGCCGAGACCGAGGGCAGCGGCGCAGCCAGCGGCAGCCGGCATCCTCCCTGGGCCAGAGGTAAAGCGAGGCACGGGCCGGCGGCGGTACTCGGCTCTCGCTCGTGTGTGTGTGTGTGTGTGTGTGTGTGTGTGTGTGTGCGCGCGCGTGCACGCACACGTGAGCCGGCGAGGTGCGTGGAGAGAAGGGGACAGGATCCGGTGGGAGCAGGAATGACAAGGAGCTGAAGTGTGAAGATCCAGGTCCCACTCCTGGCGGGATGGGTCCATCGGTTGTATTGGCGGAGTGGAGAACGCTTACATTTTGGGAAAACTGACCCACCAGAGAGTCCCGTGTGTAAACACACACACACACACGCACACACTTTTTCATTTATTGGCCCAAATGGGCAATCTGTAACAAGTGGACATTTAGAAACCCCGTGTTTTACATCAGTGTTTTCAGGAGGCTTCACATAAGTATTAGTTACGTAATTAATGAACACAACTTTCTTTTTTACGCTCCCAGCCTCCATTTGTGAAGAAGACTTTGTCATGAATTCAAGCCTGAAACCGCTGCTTGATTTGCTCCTGCTCTCTTTCCAAAAGGCCTTTCAAACTGAGGTGCCTTTAATACTCTTTCCTTTCTGAGGTGAAATCTGAAAAAGTTTTAATTCATTTCAGTGATCTTGGCTCTGCGGAATGCTGTTCTTCACCTCCACGTTGACAAATCCCACAAACACGCTGCAAGCTCTTGGCTGTCCTTTCCTACTCTTCCAGTTGGTTCCCAAAGGAATAGAAACCAATCATGATAGGAATAGACACAAACACAAATAATTCTCTCTCTAAGGTTTTCCTCAGCTCTTCTCCCCTTCACCATTCGATAGGTTCCCAGGCCAGAGATTGGAATTTCATGAATAATCCAGAACACTAAACGATACAAAAGGCACCTACCTTTCACTTTGCAGTGGATCTATAAAGTTATGTTTGCACCCTGGGTTTGTCTGACCTTGGATTTGAATCTACGACCCCTCTGTTGGAGGCGTGGATTGGGTCCTCGGCAATGAGAAGCTATCGGCCTTCCCTTCCCTGCTCCCTGCTCAGCTTTTCTCCTGCTTTCCCACTTCTGGTCAAGAATGAAGGTCTGGGGTCGTCCTTCAGGATGGCTGAGTCCCTCTCTGAAGCAGAGGTGCCCCTTCCTCCACATGTGTTCTCTGGCTCATTAGTCTCAGAGCAGCCCAGGGAAGCTTGTATTTGAGGGTTCAGGGAAAGAATCGCAATGTTCTCTCTGAGTTCCTGAAAGATTGAGCTGCAGTGTTTGCTGAGGTGGCCAAATCAACAAGAGTTCACTAAATAGTCGTGATAATGTCACAAAGAAGAAAAGAAACTTTGTCCTGAGGGGGCCTCGGCAGCAACAATTAAAAAAATGTACTATTTAATTTTGATACAGCTTTGAAAGCATGGTGTACTTTTAATAGGTTAAATTGTGCAAGTGCACAAGTATCCTGAAGTAAGGTCACAAGTATGTGTGTTTGGAAATATTGAATATATTCACAAAATGAATTTAAAGTACAACTGTTTGTGTTCTAAAGAAATGATAAGTGGGTAAGTACCGTAAGTTATTTTTTAAATTTAATTCTAAATGAATCTCTGTTATATAGAAAAGGAAGCCGAAATGTTTCAACTAAATCTTAAATAAATACAACTGATTTGTGCTATAGTTTACATTTAGATGAATACATATATTTTAGTGTCACTTGTCAATTTTCCCAAGTTGTCTGACACATCTCTTGGTCCCCAAAGGCAATTATATGTCTACCGAATTCATAGTACAGGCTCGCTGTGTGATTTGGGATGATACTTTAGTCTGTTTTATGAAGATGTTGAGGCGTCATACAATAATGCTTGCCAGATACCTCTTTTGACGTCTTTATATTTCAAACTTTCATAGTTTCAACCAGGAAATTCAGAGTATTTAAATATGCTCAATAATAATCATTCTAATCCTACCTTTGACGATTGAAGTTTTTGTATATTCCTAGATGGGAAAATTAAAGCACAAGGAGGAACTAGTCATACAACCCAGGGGAAGATAATTAAGTCATTCGAGAGACCGAAAAACAAACAAACAAAAAATTCCCAAACTCCATGATTGCACATCCAAATGCTTTTCTGCCCAATGAAGAGTGTTGGCAGATCTTGTTTGGCCATCCCTCCTTCAGCTGGTGAGAATGCTTTATTCCAAGAAATTATGACACAAAGTGCATATATCTTCAGTAAATTTTTTAGTTTATAATCTACAGACATGTTATAATTGACCTCATAGGAAGGGTTGAGCTCAATCCTGGTGCCGACCCTAACATACATGTTATTGGAAAAGTGCAGTACCAGAACATCTCACACAAGAGAGCGAAGATGCGCAGTTGGCTTGAGTTCACTCAGTGCTGGTGCACAACTGAGTGTGGTGTTTCTGGCTCGGGAGGCCAGATGCCTGCTCTTCCATCTCAGGAGATGGGTCTCCCAGGCTCTTCTAATTTCATGTTTCGAATGACTGGCTGAGGGGATGGTTTCCTTAAGGCCCCCTGTACCCCAGCAGCAACTGCCCCAATGTTCCGAAACCAAGAACAATATTCATTGTATGAATGCAGGTTCTCAGCACATTAGATCCAGCTATCGAATGCACTGGAATTCAGGTCACTAGAACTGGACTCACTGACCCAGCAGAAAGGGCTGGGCTCCATCCTCTTAAGACCCTTCTCAATCCAAAATGCCACAGCCTGAGACATAAGAAATGCATACTTGGGCTAATCAGATGAGTGTTCGAAGGCATTTTTCTCAGACTTGTTTAAATCTGTGAAACTCCTTTTGATAAAGGAGAAGCTGAATAGGTGATCGATATGTAAGAGAAGTCATCATGTCGCTTCTCTGGAGATAAGAGGGGAGGTAGAGAAAGGAAAAACTTGAGGCCGGGGGCTTCCTGCTCCCTTCTCACCCCTTGTATCCCCGAGCAGACTCCTGGGTGGGACCACATTAGCAAACCACAAGTCCATCACCTCTCTGCTCATGCAGGCCATGCTTAAAGAGGTCAGGGCATTCTTACTACGCTCCCACTGAGTCTTGGAGTCCCATGGTTAACCTAAACCAGGCCTCCTTGAATTCAGTCAGGCCTAGTTTTCTCAGGCTTCTTTAGGCAGCCCCATAGGAAGTCTACTTTTCAGAGAGCTGAGGAGACTTTTAGAAGCAAGCTCATCCCCAGGGAAGAGTAAGTCAGACCAACCGGCTTGACCTCATAACAGAGCCTTGGTTGTGAGAGGAACAGTTCTAATAATGAACCAGTCATTTTGGGAAGACCCAGGGCCTTAGCCATTACCATTCCTCCAGGCTTTCCATGTATCAAAGAATGACAAAACCTCTGACAAAAATTATTGTGTTTTAAAAACACACGTATTTAATAAATTAATGGCTGATAACAACAAAAAGTCATTGTATGAAGCTTGATATTGCCAAGGGAGGGCCAGGATTTATAGACATGTGAATCTATGAGGTGCTGTAGACTCTTTTGTCTGAAAATAAGACCAGATTTAAAGATAACCACCTCTCTTTTCTCTTCAGTCAAATTTTCTCTATGATTGTGCATAACACATCACTTGGAAATGACATCAAAAATCTTAATTTGAGGCTTTTTGTGACTGTGAGGCTCCAGCAGGGGGCTTCTCCAAGATCTAGAAAGAGAGAAGGCTCTACACAAACATGGCGGCACGGTGTTTCACCACAAACACTGGGTGGTGTGTCGCTCACACAGCAGGGCTCTTGTTTCCTCTGGAGATCAGTCTGACCTAGAGAGGGCAGAGAGGTTGCCACTTGCCACAGACTAGCTCCCAGGGGCCACTGGGCAGCAGACACACATTGGTGGGAGTCGGCGGGTGGCAAGGCCTGACAGACATCGACAGAGCCTTTATGCAACGTGGCTGACCTGGTGGGACTGAAATTAATCAGTAGGCACCAGTGTGCCCGAGCTGGTTTTACAGCTCATGTCTCTTCCAATAGGTCAGTGCCCCTTTCCCAGCTGTTAAACATTTGTAATATCACCCTTCTTTCTGGTAGGACTGCTGTCAGGAGCCAAGGTCTCTGAGATCCCAGGAACAGGTCTAATGGTAGCCCTTTACTTACGATGTTTGTGAATTTTCAACGGGGTACTTTTTAGTGGGCTGGATCTTCTATTAGCTGGTTAAACAAGCAAAAAGAACAACCAGTCCCAACAAAGAATGACTCCACCCTGGAGCTGCCTAAGGAAACTTCAACTGACATGTGGAAATCAAAGGTGATTTGGCCAATTTTAAAATGTTATTTTTAATTGCTGTAGATATGTGGGATTCTATTTTTCATTCAAAAATAGTTCTTGAATATGGTTTTGTAGGTAGCATTTTTACAATAGTAAGAACCTAGGTAATACTTAGCCTAAGGGTGTGAAATGTTCTAAGAGCTCCCAGTGGCCCTCCATTAGTGTGCAGTTGACTTGTGCCTCTAAGCATTGAAATGGCTCTTTACTCAGATTGGGTGGGAAAGCACCGATTGTATGCGATTCTTAAAGATCCAGAGTTGGAGCTCCCTAGTTCATTTTTCTTCTCATGCACAGTCTTCCCCAAGAAAATGAATTATTGAATAAAATAGGGGATGAAAGCCATGTAAAAAGACACCGAATTTTGATGGGGAGGAAGGGGGAAAGTCCACATAGACTTCTTCCCAAGGAGCTATTTGACCAAACTCCAAATAAAGATATTTTCTCATCCATCTTCCTTCAGAAAGTACCCAGTCTCTGTTAAAGGCAAAACTTGAAATCACCCCAGATATTTCCCAGCTGAAACTTGGAGTCAAATACATAATCTTTGTAGTAAATCATGAATTCATAGGGTTCTTTTCAATTTATGTTTGGTTTGTTTTGGCTCATTGGTATCATTTTAACCTCCTTTGTCACAAGAACAGTCATTTATGCATTTGCTAAATGGCTATGCCTTGGTGATATACTAATATTTTATACAATTTAGTAGAAGTAATAATAAGACTCAGATAAATGATCACATAATTTTAGTTTTAGTAGCGTTCATTCTTTTTTGAATAATTTCTCACATTATATTGTTCTGCCAAAATACAAGGGAGAAAAACGCCATCCTTTGTTTGACTTTTAGGAATTTTTTTTTTCCAAAGATTTTATTTATTTATTTGACAGACAGAGATCACAAGTAGGCAGAGAGGCAGGCAGAGAGAGAGAGGAAGAGAAGCAGGTTTCCCGCTGAGCAGAGAGCCCAATGTGGGCCTCCATCCCAGGACCCTGGGATTATGACCTGAGCTGAAGGCAGAGGCTTTAACCCACTGAGCCATCCAGGCACCCCAGCAGTATTTTTTACCTGGAGTAAATCAAGTGTAACTCACCTTGAAGCTGTTATCTGATGCTTCCCCTGGAAGTAATTGTTTCTCAGGAACACTCATGACTCAGGTCTGCCTGGCATAATGAGGGTCTGGGGGCTGTTGGTTACATCCATATTATTTGCTTCAAAATGTTATGCTCCTGCCTGCACCTGCTTCCACACTTTGTGGAAGTCGGAGTTGGTAGCAATGTGCAGTGCTAATTTAGAAACCTGCCCGAAGTGATATTTCAGCCTCAGATGTGCAAGACTTTAACGAATGGAGAGAAAAGTTGTGATTAAGATCAATTTGTAAGGTGAGAGGGCATTCCCAAACTAATGAAATATTTCAATTCCACTGGGAAACAAAATTGTTGAAACCCCAAGGCAAAATTATGGGAAGAATTTTTCACGAGGTAAGCCCAATTATGTAGGTACTGCCAAAAACGAAGGAATTCAAGAATTTATGGAAAGGCATAACTGTTATGCTGGGATCAAGGTATCATTTTACTTCCTGCACTATCAGTAAGGGAGACTGTTTCCAAGTTTTACTTCCATGTTATGGCGATTTTACCCCACAGATTCAGGCTAAACAAATCTTTATTGAACGATTATTGTGGGTCAAAGGCTTCTATTACTATTATCGCTTCTTATCTTTGCAACAACCTCAATGAGATATTATCCCCAGTTCACAGATAAGCAAACTGAGGCTAAGAGAATAACAGCAAACATTACCATGCCCAACGCAGTTTTCATTCTCATGGATTCTCGTAACAACTTTATGAAGTTGGTAATGTTGTTATCTACATCTTGGGAGTGAGGACACAGAGGAACAGAAAGGTTAACGGACATGTCACAAACTAGCTGGTAACTTGTCAGGCACTCTGACTCCTGACTGTACCTTCACCCTTCGGCCCAGGCACCTCCAAGGGGGAAGAAAGGGATGCTCTCCAGGAAGCATGGGTAACGTGTGCCAGAGTCTCAGTATCCTAAAATCCAGTCCAGGGTTTTGCCCGCCTGACCATTAATACCATCCAGCACTGATGTCTCTACTTCCTGCTCTGTTCTGTGATCTGATCTGGGATTTGGGGTCTCTGTTACAATCATTTCAGAACTTTATTGCTTTTTTATTATAGCTACTTCCCTAATTTTCCATGCAATATGTCTTTGGCTATAAGGTTATGGGTTTCTGGGTAAAATATATATTCTGGTACCTATCAGAGTTCTGATTGAAGGTACTGTGAGCTTGGGCAACTCACGAGGAGTATCTTTCCTCTGTATTTCCGTCAGGGGTCACAAGCACGTAGTTACAAGGAAGTACCATCTTGAGCCATCAAATCCAGATATAAGGTAGGAAATCTCTCAGCGCAGTGCTCGCGGTGACCACCATGCCAATCGCACTATTTATCCAGATAAACCTCTCACCATCTGTGCCCAACACAGTGCCGGCCCGTGGTCCATCCTTCATCGTTACATGGGTAAATGAATTAAGGGTTTGTTCAGCTAAACTAAAGAACATTTTCCTTCAGCAAGACTAAGTGAGCTGGATACTTCAGAGTGAAAAAGGCCACAGAAAACCTTACCCATGGTTACAGATTTTTCCACCTCATCAGAAAGATAAGAATCTAAGTAATTACAAGATGATTGCTTAGCCAATGTTGAGTCCACTAAAACTCAGATATGATGCTAGACCCTAGGTCCAGTGGTGAATAAGAGACAATCATGTGATGTAGATGCTTATTACCAACTGGTGGAGAGAGAAAAGAGATCGGGGAGCCCACGATGGAGAAGGTAGCCGGATGAATGATACTCTGCTAGGACCCAGGTGGGGGGCGGTGTGGGCAGCTCTACCAGCTTTTAACGGATTCTGGGAGATAGGAAAGCGAAGCTGAGTTAAGAAAGCATAACTGAGGTCAATGCATTTGCAGAGAGCATTAGAAGCAGAAAAAATAGCTTGTGCGCCAGTTCTCAGAAGAGAGAATGGCACATTCAGGGACCTACGGATATTTCTGTATGACGAGAGCACAGAGTTCATCCAAGGGTCAGAGTATGGCAGAGGAATCTGAAGATGTAAGCAGGGACCATATCAGGAAACTTTCGTGCTAAGCACCACGAGAGGAAGGATTCTTCGGAAGAGGCTCTATCAGTTTAGAGAAACCAAGCCAGTCTCCGCAGGTGATCACAGTGGGGACAGCATTAGGCACCCCCAGAGAGCCTCACCTGCATGTTGAAATCCGCTTCCTGGGGTCACCATTCTTTTAATATTTCAACAGACAGAGCTCCAGCCCCTCTAAGGTTAGATCCACATGCCTCCTTGCTCCCCACCCTTCTCTGCCCATCCTCAAACTCACACTGTCTCCCTTAGGAGCCTTGTGATCCTTCTGATCACTTTTTGTGCCAACTTCCGGCCTCTACTGATTGTTAACTTTCACCTTGTGCAGCGAGTCCTTTCCTCATGTCATTGCTCTGATCCACGTGTCGATCACCACCCCTTTTCCTTCCCATTCTCAAATCCCATTCATAGGAGCTCTTTGTGGATCGCTATAGGACAATTAAATATTTGATGGGCACATTAAAATTCTCCTGTCAAATCCACTGTAGGAAATTTCTTGTAAACTGATATATGTAAAACACATATGGCTGTGACCCTGTTGTTTCCTTATGTTCCTTATGTCCCCAAAACCCGACAATGTGTCCGTTCTTTTTCTTCCATTTTTCCTCTTTCTGGACATTCTTCTCCATTCTTTCTTGAACTCTCTTTCTCTTGCTTTCTCTGTTTCTTTCTGTCTGTCTCTCTCTCTCACACACACATCAGAATTTGTCCTTTATATTATATGAAACCTCTTGACTTTTTTTTGTTCTCTCCCCTTCCCATAGTCCACCTGTGTTTCATCAATGTGTCCCATGCTCCTCTCCCTTAACACCAAGGGAGCCATCCAGGTATTTACGTTTGGTAAATAAAGTGCCCTTCCTCAGAGTTTTGCATCCATAGGGTTTACAATCTTATTTGTTTTTTCCCATTGTATTTCCCTAATTTAAACATTTTAAATGCACTAAGGGTTATTCGCTGTCATTTTCAAGTACGTAGATTCCTTTAACAGCTCCTTCAACAACTTTAAATACTCACATCATAGTCTTTGAAGTTTTATATTTATTGATTTGAAAATATGGGCTGACAGAAACTTACTGTGAAATCAGGGGACCTTTGCCTTTTTTTTTTTTTTTTTAATTTTTCATCATGTCTGCATACATCTGAAATCTTAAAGTTCAGGTACGTGTGTTACTATTTTCTTTCCAACATCCACTAACCATTGATGGGATGAAGACCCTTTTAAAATATTTTATTAATCCTCCAAGGTCCCTAGCTCACCCCAGCTTGCACACATTGAGAGCCCCTCCCAGGAAACCTCAGAGGTCTCTAGGTAAGATTGTCTGCTGGTTTGTTTTCCTCATTCATCCTCCCACCCCAACTGTCTGTTAAAAATATCCATAAAAACATGGAAAAGATGGAAAGAGATGCAAAATCGCAAAAGCATGAAAGCCAGATATAGTCATCAGTGAGTTAGGATTTAACCCTAAATAAGATGCAGGCATGGACTTAATTCATAAAAGGCAGTGAAATTTTAGCTTTGCACAAACTCGCACGGGGCATCCCTAATTGAAAGACTTTTCAGGAACCAGCTAAAGGGCAGTCATTTCCACAGACCCCTGGAGCCGCCCTGGCAGAGGGTCGAAGTTTTGCTCCACAGCCTGCTCTTCCCAGCCATCTTGTTACCATTCCTTCTCTTTCTCTCTCAGGAACTACAGTTTCCAAGATGTCCGCACCTCCGGTCAGGTAGGAAGGACAGTGGCTTATTGAATTCAGGGACATGAAATCAGTGTTAAGAAGGGACAAAGCCCGGAGGAGCCACTGGAATGGTGCCTTCCAGAAGTTGTAGTTTGGCAGGTACTTGTTTTGACAAGCGAAGGACTATGGGCCCCTTTAAACCAAGCAGGAATGATACCTCTTATTCCTAGTCAGGGGCCCAAAAAGTGGAAGCAAAAAAAAATTCCATTCTCAATCCAGTGGAGTCACACCAGAAGAATAACTGACAGACATCAGAAACTTGGCTAGCAGCTACAATGTAGTTTTGAATGTTGGTGAGGTCCAGAGTTGACAGCCAAGAAAGAGTTCTTGAGACATCTTTGGTGCAAAAAGGTGGTTTTATTAAAGCACGGGGACAGGAGCCGGGGGAAGAAAGAGCTGCTGCATCTGGGTCATGAGGGGTGACCGATTGTATACTTGGGAGTTGGGGATGCAAAGAAAAGGGAAGTTTTCTAATGAACTTTTGTATGCTGAAGATGACCTACGAGACACTGGAGGCCTTGCCATTGTCAAGTTAAGCATTAACTTGAAGATAGTTGGGAGTTTCCTTCTGGAAGTTAGGTTATGGATAAGAATACAGTTTTCTTGTAAATCACTAAGACACTTTGTAAACTGATAGAGGCTTCTGTCGTTTTTGGACTGTGATCTTTAGTAGTTAACCATTTGTTTTTGTTTTTGTTTTTGTTTTTGTTTTCCCCTTCCTTCCCTTAGTTTTAGGGCAGCCAGGAGTGTCTGAGGAATGTCACACATATCCCATCTGGGGCCATGGGGTGTCAGCTCACACTTGGCCCTCAGCTGGCCTTCTGCTCCCTCATCAACATTGCACCTCCTGGCCTAGCTAAGAGGGAAGTAGTGGCTAGAATGAGGTGCGTCAGACACTAAAAACCCACTCACTCTCACTCCCTTTTCATTTTTGGCCTTTCCTAGCTGCGGAACTAAAATATTCCAACGCTTGCATCTCATTCTCTCTTGCCAAGATGGACCATGGAACCCAGTGGTTCTGGCCAATGAGACATTTGGGTGAGTCTTCAACTGGGTCTGAAAATGAAGCTGCCAAAGACAGATTAGAGAGAAAAGCATCCAAATGTATTTAATGTAGGTTCTGCACGTCATGGGAACCTCCACTAGGAAATAAAAACTGTAAGAAATGGCTAAGTGTGTGTACACTCGGTCTGAGGATGAGTGGACAGGCATGGAGTAACATGGCAGGTCAAGCTGTATGAGGTTAAGCATAGGAAGCTAGGGGACGCTTGGCAAGGCTTGTTTGTTCAGATCCTTCGCGGTCTCTCTGTGTCTTCAGAGATAAGATTGCTCCTTTCCTCTGGGTGTAGGGAGGGCATCTCTCATGTGAGGGTTTGCGACCTGCTTCCAGGGAGAAGGGCAGGGGGAAGGTCAGAGGGATCCTCCTGCTTCTGCTATTTTCTCAAACTCCTTCAGATTAAAATACTCAATAAGCCAAGGTACGTTTTAGGGGTAGCATATCCTGAAATCCATCAGGTACTTCCGCGGTACTTCTAGACAGTTTCCTCCCTGATAAAAGCAAAAAGGCCTTGCCCCATGCCTTCTTCCATTGTCACCTGCCTTTGACTTTGGCTTTTTATGCGTGGAGCTGCCACCTTGCACATATGGTGGGTGGCAAATCGGGGACAAAAGCTAATCCTCTGAGGAGGCAGGAACAGAAGGATGGATAGAGTGTGAATCCTTGGAAACACCAAACTCAACTTGGTATTCTCACTAATTAAACCGTAAATGCCATAATGTTTTTAATCCTTGTTTTTTAGGTTTTGGTTTCTCACAGTCAAAAATATCATAACTGCTCTGGGGGCTGGGTAAAGAGAAGACAGCAAATCTGGCCATTGGCAAGTCCATTTTAAACACAAAGGCAAGGAAGGGATGCATTTTGAGATTTCTTTTTTAAGGGACCATTCGTAAGTTTTGGAAAGCATCTGATTTCTGTTCTCTGTAATTTTGTAAAAGTGGACTCTGAAAAAAGAGATTAGGACAATGTCTGACAATGAGAATAAATTGAGGTGATGACGGCGCTGAGGTTGGAGGTGCAGACAGACCCTTCCGAAACTTTAATGAGCGTGAGGACGAGAAAAACCGCAGGCGTAGAATTATCTGGAATCTGTGACACGGAGGATAAATGGGAGATACTCCTCTAGTGTACATAGAGAGCACAAGAAGATGGAGACCGGAAATGAGATGAATATATACGATGAACACCTACATAATTATCACTAAACAAATAAGGGGAGCAAGAGCCAGGGACAGACGAAGAAGCCCACGTAAGCAGTGTCCCCTCTGTGCACCTGCCCAGACTACAGAAGTCAGAGAAGATTGGTTTCCGGAAAGTGTGTCCGTACAAGTCCTACTGAATCAAACCTGAGATTTGAAAAATGAAAAAGAAAGCAAAGTTCCTATCCTTCTGTTTTAGAAAGGTCAGACCCTAGCAGGTGTAGAGGGAGGCCAAATTTTCCACTGGGCTGAGTTTCATTTTATGCTAAAGAGGATTAGGGGGCCGAGGAGGGGGAGAGGGGTTAGAAGAAGGCTAGAGCCCAGTGTTTGCCACCACAGGGGGGCCCACACATGGCCTGGGGCTGGGAGGCAGCATCTGGGACCTTTTTGGCTGCTGTTGGAACCAGCTCCGCTCTCATGGGTCTGCGGGAGCTCTCTCTGGTCAAGCCAGTGCTCCTCCATGTGACATCCAGTAAGCCTAACGAGCTCTCGTGTCAGGCCCTGTGTGGGTCCCTTGAGGGTGATACTCCTACTCTCAAGGCGCTCCGGATCTAAAGTGACTGGCATAACTGAATAAAATGCAGGGTACTATGAGGCCACAGGAGGAAAGGCAAGGGAGAGGAGAGAGAGCAATGCTAACCAAAGAGAGGCCATCTGGAAAGGTTTTGCAGAGAAGGGCAGTTTCAGACTGTATCTTCAGAGATGACTCAGATCTCCCTAAGCTCCGAAGTTAGGGGAGAGACATGCCATGAGGGGGAGCAGCTCCAAGAGAAGCACAGGCCCGGGAATGTGCATGGCATTTTCCAGAAACAGCAAGTGGTGAGGTTGGGCTGAAGAGCTCGTGCCTGGAGACCACTGTGGGGCCTGCAAAACTGAGTCCCGGATGGGCCTGCTGCATACAGTCTGAACATCTAGAGAACAAGGCCATGCACAGGGCTGCTATTTCATAAAGCAGAAATATATGAGCGATAATGAAACAATTTATGGTCTCTACCATGGTGCTGTATTAACAGGCTAATAACAGTGCTGAAAGCTTTATAGAAATGCTAATGCTGTGCTGCTCAGACGCTAAGTATTTGTGTAAATACAGAGTTGTATATGCTCACTGTTCCAGGATATTCCGCATTCATCTTTTAGTCTACTGACAGGAACTTGGGAGGAGAGGACCAAGGATCCCTATTCTGGAGTGCTGTTATCATTCATTCATTTATGCAATCACTCAAGGAACATTCACTGAGTATTTATTTACCTTGTGCCAAAGACCAGAGATGAGAATACAGAGATAAAGAAAGCGGAATTCTTGGCTTTAAGGACTTAAGGTTGAAAAGAAGACAAATGAATAAATAAATGAGCACCTTGAATGACAAGCGCCCTAGAAACACACTCTGGTCAGGAGGACCACCCAGGGCTTAAGGGTGAGGCTGCAGAATAAGGCAGAGCTGGGTGACTTTACTGGGAGAGATGGCACTTGAGATGACTCCTGAAAGACGAATTGGGATGAAAGATACTCAGAAGGAGTGGAGAAAGGGGGAGACCACGTCTGCAAGGCCATTTGGGGGTCACTGCAAGTTTTTCTTGAGCAAGCCATGAAGTAGGGGGTCTTCTCCATTTCTGAGACCTTGGCACGGGGCCAAGTGGTCTAATCCCTTGGCTGCCTGCCAGAAGGACTTGCGCGCGCACGCTCTGCCAGGTGTGGTAGGGCTTGGTGAGCGGGCAGGTGTTCACTCTGTGTCCTTTATGCGCATAGGCTATAGTCGGTGTACAGGGAAGAAAGGAAAGCAGAGAGCCGGCAGCAACTCAAATATTATGGAAAACTGAGTGTCTCGTGCGCGAGCCAGTTAGAACGTGGCTTCCTGTGAGTCACCGTGAACAGCAGACAATGCAGCCTTTGTGACCTCGCCAAGGCAGCAGAGGCTCCTGCCCTCTGTGTCTTCCGTGTGGGTCTCGGGCATTCGTGTGAAGCACCTTGCTTGTGAGTGCCTCTCCTGTGAGCGGTTTTACCTTCTTACCTTGTTATAGAATCCTCATGACACCAGAAGGCACACTGCTGGTCTTCCGGCAAAGCAGCCAGACGCAGGGGGAGATACGAGCCAAGGGACGGCGGGTGCCACTTGCATGTGGTTTCTGTGATGTCTGAAAAAGGCAGAGACGTCTCTGTGGCCCTTTTGGGGAAAATGAATGAAGGAAGGGCCCCTGTGAAGCAAGACCATGAACAAAACGGAGAGAGATGCTCAATTTCACCAAGAACGTAAAGTGCAAAGTGTTTGACTTCATGGCTGGATGTTCTTTGAAAAGGCATTCATTGGAATTCCTTGTCCTGCCCTCTCCTTTAGCTCTGGCTGCTTTTTCTGGGCACAGCGAGCTGCCTAAACTCTCCCATCAGTGTTCAGACAAACATAAAGCCCACCTTCCTGCCACATGTTCTTTCATTGTTCATGCCCAGATCTCTTGGAAAAGAGATTTCTGCTTTCTGATGCCCATGGGATAATGCCTTGCTTTTATCATCATCAACCAAAAGTAGGTAGGGGAAAAAAAGCCCACTTTTTATGTTTCTCTTCATTGTCTTTATATGATCAAATAACTCCAGGAAATTGTCCTGTGGTGGAAGTCCCACAGTGGCACAGGGCCACAATCCCAGGAGCATTAGGCACTAACCTTCTACAAGCTGCTGGAATTCAAAATCCCAAATGGGCATCGTGAAACGTGTACAGGAACATCGGCAGTACTAAGTAGCAGTATCGAGATGAGTGGAAGTTGTGTTGGTCGGTTTCCCTTAAAGCAGATCACAAGGAAGACAACCCCTCAAATAAGATGCAGACAGTGAAGACCTTAGCCTAATTCTGTGGCATATAACGCATGTTGGTAGGCCCCTTGTGTGGAAATAAGGCCAAAGAATGTCTTAGTGTACATTTTTAGGCTTTTAAAGGCCAACTCCCTAGATAGATTGATCGATCGATAGATGTGTTATGTAAAATTATTTTAGAACTTGTAATTTTATAAAAATAATTTTTAGTATTCATATAGAAATAACTTTATTATATTTTTTAAAAATTTTATTATCATATTTTAAAAGAATTTTTATTATCATATTTTGAAAGGTTCTCATCCTTGTGCATGATAATTTATTATATTTTTAAAACTCTTAGCTGCTGGGTCTCCAGAGGGACATTGACAAACCAGGATGGGTTCCAGACCCTTGGCACACATCCCAATTCGGCAGTGTCCCGTGAACACTGACAGAAAGAACAAGGCATATGAACCTGAGTCCCAAAAATGGACAAAGAAGCAGGGTCTCTCCCCTGTCAGGAGCATTTCCCGCACAATACAAGAAGCAGGCTTGTGACTTGCCCCTCGCCTCACACCCACTCCTCCTTAATTCACTACCTCAGACTCTGTCTGAAGGAGAATGATAGAGCATCAAAGGAAGGGACTCTTGTATCTCAACGGGTCTTTCTTTTGGTAGGAAACCCTATTTCCCACCCAGCAAAGTGGGAAAACTCGGAAGGTGAAGGAGAAGAGCAGAGTGGCAAGGACAGACAGTCTTCTGCTATTCAAGCGGCTCCAGCCTCTGTTCTGCCATGTCCTGGACTCCGTATCCCCATGCTGCCCTGTGTCACTCAAAATCCCCTCCTGGGTTGCCTCCCTCAAACTACCTTTTAAGTGTTTCATTCTCCGATGTTACTTATTTCTTTAATCTGAATATCGGTGACCAATTGCCCAAACACATAGAAGCTAATCAATATGGCAAACAGAGATAAAATGAATGACAAGTAGAGATACCAAGTAATAGGATATTCTTATCCAAATGAGAATTTGACCCGATTCTCCTTGTGGTAGAGAAATATGTTGTTTTAACACTAATTTTGGTGTGTGTGTCTATGTGTGTTTGTGTATAGTGAAACATGAGGATATTAAGACCACAATGGGGAAAATATGTGGAAATTTAGGACATGAATGAACCTATAAGAGAGTGCTTTCAAGTCATTTTACAAGTAAAGATTAAAGCAGTGCATAATAAATGATAGATAATAGAGATATCACCAGAATGTTAAGTTTCTTGGGGGGCAACTACTAACTACATCTGGTTTCTTTCGTTGCTACAGATATGCCTCCCATACCTAGGAAAATGTCTGCTGTGTACTGGTACTAAATATTTGTTTTCTAATTCACTAGATAAACCACTGATTTAATTTTCACTTAATGGTTTGTGTTCACTATGCTCATGAATTAAATTCTATGTTATTGTGGATTCTTGCATTTTTATTTGTTCCTCCCTCTAAATAGTCAATCTTTTTTAGATTATTTTTTTGAAGTCACCTATGTCCCAGGATCCTGGAAATGTAAAATGCGTTGGATATTTCTTATGGGAGGAAATTCAGACCAACTTTATTTGACCTGCTCTTTTTCCTAACCCCCTACAATGGCAGGGTTAAAGGGCCCTTGCTCAGCCTATGATAAAAATGTGCCCGCATACATGTCTAGTCCAGTCTATACACATCTCAGGTCTTTTCTTCTCCATCTCCCTTGCTGTTTTCTCCTCCTGTAAATGTTGGCATTCCCTAGGTCCCAGTCCTAGTCCTGCTTCTCCTGCTCCTGCTCCTCTGTTTATTCTCCCTAAGTGATCTCATTCATTCCCATGATTTTAAATCCCAGATGCGTGCTGCTGAATCCCAAATATATATCTCCAGCCTTGACTTTTATTTTATTTATTTTTTTTAATATATATATATATTTTCTTTTTTAAAGAATTTTAAATAGAAAACTGGGTTTTAAAATCACAGAGTGTGCATCACACATTTGCTGTACTAACATTAGATTATAAAACTGGGTGCAGTGTCAATTTAATTGCCAGCTGTAGAGAGACCAGATACATGGGAAATGATCAGTATTCATTGCTCAATTTTCTTCATGTCCAAGATGCCATCACAGTTGTTAAGACCTTAAAAGATAAACTTAGGATTGGCAATTATAATTATAAGATGCCATTGAAGGTAAGATACAACTCTACTTCAGAGTTCCCAAAATGTAAAAAATCTGTATCTGGAGATCAATGAAATATGATACTGTTATTAGCCATTAAGAAATACTTACTGAGGGCCTTCTATTGTCCATAGTTTTAGCATTGGGAATTGTTAGGTATATAAAAATACTATACATACCAGCCTTGACTTTTAAACTCCAAATCTGTATATTAGTCTGAATTGACATTTTTAAAAAGATTTTATTTATTTATTTGACAGAGAGATAGAGAACACAAGCAGGGAGAGGGAGAGGGAGAAGCAGGCTCTCCGGTGAGCAGAGAGCCTGATATGGGACTCAGTCCCAGGACTCTGGGATCATGACCTAAGCCGAAGGCAGCTGCTTGACTGACTAACCCACCCAGGCACACTGAATTGACATTTTTAACTGAAGGTCTTATAGATAAAACAACTAAAACATTTCAGTAAATCTAAAACAGAGATCTTCTGATTTCTACTCCTTCTTTTACCCCCACTTATAACCAGTTGTCTTCTCAGTCTTCCTTTGGTCAGTATATTTCCCTGAACAATATATAGGCCTGTACACAGGGTATTGAACATTGTAAAATCACCCAGCCAACAGCTCAAACTATGGAGGCATCTTAGGTTCTGACCCACCTCTTCACATTCTAACTCCAATTCATGAACAAGTGTAGTCATTCAATTCCCTTGAATCTGTCTACTTGTCTCCAGGTCTACTCTGAACATCCAAGTCTAAGCTACCATCATTTCTTGTTAACTCTAAGGCAACATACTACTCTTTGTTATCAGTCTTGCTCCTGGAAGAACTAGTCTGCAGCCAGCAGCAAGGAACTCTGAAGTCAATGCCCCCATACCGCTCAGTGTGCATCAACCCCTTTATACTTGGAAAACCATAAAAAGTTGTCACTGTGACTTGCAGAACGCTGTCTGAAGCATCCCCTCTGCACCTCTCCAAATGTAGTGGATCCTATTTACCTCTCCAAGCTGCTGTGCCCCACATATGATGTACTGGCTGTCCAATAGTTCCAGAAACATGCTTTCCTGTGTTACACCTTGCAAACTATTGTTTCCTGTTGCAGCAATGCTCTTCCGTTGGTTGGTTTTTGTTTCATTTTGTTTCTTTCTTAACAAGTTACAAATATATAACAGACATCCACATACCTCTTTCTGAAAATTAATGACTGTTTAACTTTTGTTATTTTTCCTCAGTTTTTAACATTAAATTATAAAACAATATGAAGTCCCGTTTGTTCTTCTTCCCGCTAAGTTCCATTCCCCTGCCTCCTTATTCGGAACAAGTAATGGGTGCTATTAGTTCCTTCCCTTGCATCCATTTCTTTCTTCTTTCTGGTGCAACTTTAACTTTGTTAAGGCACACATGCACGCACACACGACCAATATCCTCATATGTTTTAGCAAGAGCCAATTGTGGCCGGATGTGGCCAAGGAGATATGAGGTCAGGTTTCCTGGAGGCTGTGCTTCATTTTTCCCCAGGTTATACCAGGGGACACCTGTAGCACTTCTTGAGGGTCCTACCCTCTCTACTCTGCCTCAGAGGTTTGCCTTTAGAGGACAGCCTGCAGCAGGATCTGAGGAATTGGGCTGTCTGAATTTCTGATCCAACGCCAAAGCAGGAAATAAATGGTGTTCTTGTTTGCTCAGTCTTCATATCTGTCATCTGCTTATCTTGCATAGCTCTCTACTAGTAACTAAAAACAGCATCAGCAACATGAACAGAAGGAAGTGACTTCCTAAATGTATCCCCTCTCCTCCCAAAAATGAAAGAAAAGGATTTTTCTTTTTACATCTGATCATTTTTGTTAATATATTATTTTATTATAACATGTTTTAATACATTCCTTATATATTTATTATTTTATTATTATATATTTATTTTGATATACTTTAATATGTTTATCTTATTTTTATTATTATATTTATGTGTGTGTTTCTACTCAGTGCTCTGAGAAACTTCCTTATATAAGGTTAAGTCTCCATTCAGACATAAAGTGTTTAAAATAACAGTGCAGAACTGACCTCTCTGTCTCTTCTCTCTGCCTGTAGGTTGCGGCATGTTTACTCTCCTGTCATCCGCCACAGCTGCTGTCAGTGGCCTCCTGGTGGGTTATGAACTTGGGCTCATCTCTGGGGCCCTTCTTCAGATAAGAACCTTATTAAACCTAACCTGCCATGAGCAGGAAATGGTTGTGAGCTCCCTCCTCATCGGGGCCCTTCTGGCTTCCCTCACTGGAGGGGTCCTGATTGACAGGTCTGGAAGAAAGGCTGCCATCATCTTGTCATCCTGCCTCCTTGGCCTCGGAAGCCTAGTCTTGATCCTGAGTTTATCTTACACAGTTCTCATAATAGGCCGCATTGCTATAGGGGTTTCCATTTCACTCTCTTCGATTGCCACGTGTGTTTACATCGCAGAGATTGCTCCACAACACAGAAGAGGTTTTCTCGTGTCCCTGAATGAGTTGATGATTGTCACTGGCATACTTTTCGCCTACATTTCAAACTACGTGTTTGCCAGTGTTACCCATGGATGGAAATACATGTTTGGCCTTGTTATTCCCTTGGGAGTTTTGCAGGCAATTGCAATGTATTTTCTTCCTCCAAGTCCCCGGTTTCTGGTGATGAAAGGACACGAGGAAGCTGCTAGCAAGGTTCTCAGAAAGTTGAGAGGCGTCTCGGATACAACGGAGGAACTCACTATAATAAAATCTTCCCTGAAAGACGAATATCAGTATAGATTTAAGGATCTGTTTCGATCAAAGGACAACATGAGGACCCGGATAATGATAGGCTTGACACTGGTATTTTTTGTGCAAGTCACTGGTCAGCCAAACATACTATTCTATGCATCAACTGTTTTGAAGTCTGTTGGTTTCCAAAGCAATGAGGCAGCCAGTCTCGCCTCCACAGGGGTTGGAATCGTCAAGGTCATCAGCACCATTCCTGCCACTGTCCTTGTAGACCACATTGGGAGCAAAACCTTCCTCTGTATCGGTTCCTCGGTGATGGTAGCTTCACTGGTGACCATGGGCATCGTGAATCTCAACATCCCCATGAACTTCACCAGTATCTGTAGAAGCCATAGCCCTATCAACAAGTCCCTGGATGAGTCTGTGTTTTATGGGCCAGGAAATCTGTCAGCCCGTGATGACTCTCTTAGAGAACTCTTTAAGGGGATGACTGCCCACACCAGAAACTCCCTAATGCCCACGAAAAATGATGTGGATAAGAGAGGGGTGACGACCTTTCCAAGTGCTGGACTGAGCCAAGCTGAATACCAGACAGTCACAGACCCTGCGGACGTCCCAGCTTTCTTGAAATGGCTTTCCTTAACCAGCTTGCTTGTTTATGTTGCTGCTTTTTCAATTGGTCTAGGACCAAGTAAGTATTTTATTTTTTTATTCCTTCCTTCTTTGCCCTTATGAATGTTAACAGATTGCTTTTGACCATCAGAGCATCTTACGGCTATGGTACATTTTACATAAAACTACTAGAAGTAGTTTTACATAAAACTACTAGAAGTAGATGGGGATAATACTGGCCACCTGATGTTTCTGCTAATGTGGAAAGTATGCTTGGCTCATACCTCCTTTGTGAATGTGCAGGGCTGGTATTCAACAGAAAGATTAGTTTTCCATTATCTGTCACATGAGGATAATTTAAGAGCAATTGATTGGAGTAAACCAGACCTCGAAAGATACATATTGCCCAAGAGAATATATTGTTTTGTGAAAGCAGTTTACTGGGATAACATTTTCTTCTGTATCATTCCTGAGTTCTTTATAAATGGAAGAAAAAAATCAATCATTCAGATTTTCTTAAAGGCCCACTCTGGGAGGCATTCAGTAAAGAATGAGGGACAGGAAACAATGAGCTGGGAAGGAGGGTGGATTATTCCTTTAAGGACCATGTGTTTTATCACCAGAGTAACCTCCTTGAGCACTTTACTCATTAAGCAGGAGAATGGGAGTCAAGGTACTCCCATTCAATACAATATAAACAATTTACAGGGAGATAGCTACACAGTTGTCTTATTTTATACAGCCAGTCTACTCCAACGAGGAAGCTTAAACACTTCTCTTGCGCAAACTCTCTAGAGTTTTCTAGAACAGGTTGTTGCAGTTCCTTGTCTTGCAGCCTCTTACCCAGTCTAAAACTCTTTAGCGAAGTAAAGTGCATCTCTTACACCTTTCTTTTATTCTCTCAGACTTCTCTCCCCTTCTCCCTTTCTTCCCTCCTCCCTCACACAAAGTCTTGTTGTTGTTTACGAGGATCAAGGACCAAACAAATGTGCTCAAATAAAAGGAAATAGTGGAGCTTGGGAACATGAGAAGACATAGGTTATGCTGAAGGAGAAGGAATCTCATGGACAAATTTTGGTTTCTGGTGTCAGTGTTTCCAGAAAGAAGGTCACTTTAGGGCTTGCTCTGGTGATGTACGGTTAAGTCATTAACTCTTCATTCAGGTGATATGTATCAAGTGGCTAGTTTTTCCCAAGAACAAAGAACTATGCCAGATGTTGGGGAAATAGTAATGAACAGACAGACACTGTCCCTGTCTTTAAGGAGATTACACCTGACGTCACTGAGCTATATTCCCTCTGTCTGCTGCTTTCTGGTCGGAGACTGGTGGGTTTGGCCTGCTTAATCTCAGTTATTGAATAACTGGATTTGCATAGGGCAGATCCGGCCTCTCCTGCAGTTCTGTTTCCTCACCGTGCAGTGGGCTGTGAGATCAGCCTCTGGATATTGACTCTTTCAAATTCTAGAATGAGAGAAGGAATCTCATTGACTCTGCTCTTTGCTATGCAGAGTCATAATTGGTTGTTCACGGACACCTCTAGGCCACATAGTCCAAACTATGCATGACCAGAGCTGGCCCTTCCTCTGGCATTAAGAATAGACGGGTCTGCTTACGAGACCTGTACATGGATGGATAGAGTAAATACTACAATACCAAAAAAAAAAAAAAAAAAAAAAAAAAAAACTACAATACCATCAGCTTCTGATCTCTCTGACTTGTTTCTGAACCCTGACCCACCTTGTTAGGACTTAACAAAGACAAATATTATTAATGAACAGTTTCCTAGAAACAGGTTTCTACTATATTTCAGGATTTAGTTATCTTGGGTGTGTACCTTGGAGACATTTGTCTTAATCAGTTTGGGTTGCTATAACAAATCACCAAAGACCATGGCTTAGACATCAAAGGTTTATTTCTCATAGTCTAGAGGCTGGCAAGTCCAAAATCAAGGTGCTGGCAGATTTGGTTGTTGGTGAGGGCCCTCCTCCTGGTTTGTAGCTGGCCATCACTTTCTTGGTGTGTCCTCACATGGCAGAGGGATGGAGAGAGAGAGACCTAGCTAGCTTTATTATGTCTCTTCTCACAAGGGCATTAACCCCATCATAGAGCTCTACTTGATGACCTAATGACCTTCTACAGGCCCTACCTCCAAATATCACATGGGGAATCAGGACGACAACATATGAGTTGTAGAGAGGACACAAACATGTAGTCCAGACAAATACTTACGTCGTTACTCTGGTACAGGAAGCTAATGAACTTTGAAAAAGCATCTTATACTTTTATTTTTAGAAACTCTTTAAAGTCTACCAGAAGGGCAAGAAAGAAGTGTTGGTTTGTACCAAGGAACAACTTAACCTTCTTTGTGAACTTTCCTGTATTGATAAGTACAGTCAGTTTTGCTCATATGATAAACATCAGGTGATAGTGTCCTCATTGATTTCCTTTGCCAGCATCTTTTTTTCTATAGATTTATTATAAAACAAAATATTTTTTACATCAATTTTCTTGATATGATTTTTTGAAATATCAAGAATCAACTAAGAATCTAAGGAAAGCTTAGCAAAAAGAAAAGGATGCTTTCTTTGTTTTAAGTCAGAGACGTTGATCTTAAACTTCAGAACCCACCCATTCATGGTCAGAGTTTTCCCCAGCTCATACTCCCCTTCTCCCTTTAGTTTTTGGGTGACTTTGAAAAAAATGCAGCAAATTCTCAGCACTAATGTATCAATCGATGCATTATTTTATTAGAACAAGAATTCCTCTTTTCAGGAAACTTTAGTTCGATTTTGGGAAAAAATATTGGGGGCTGTTAGTTATGTGCCTTTTAGGATCCTTTAAATAGTATTCTATGCTAATTTTTTTAAATGTGATTTGGGCTTTAGATTTGACTAATATTTATTGACACTTCTTACATCAGATACATAAGAGGAAGGCTTTTCATACTTTGGAGCATTTCATTTTACTTTCACCACAAGCCTGTGAAGAAAGAGTATTCACCAAATTTTATAAATGGTGGCACTCTATCTCAGAGAGGCGAAATAACTTTCTCAAATAGTTGAAAATATCTCCTGTCTTCTGAAATTCAGTGGTATTGCCTCGTCGAGGACACGAATAGACAGTCCAGTGTTGGTCTTGTTAGTAATGTTAATTCCTTTTAGTTCCCTCTGCCATGAAAATACATTAGAAGTAAGAATGAATGGAAATAGTGAATCACTGTCCACTGTGCTTTGGGCCACTCTGCATTTTATGCAAGAAAGAGATAGTCTCTCTTTTCTGAAAATCTGCTCTGTAAGCGAGCATGTCTGTTTATGAGGCTGAGCTATACCGGATAAGAGAGGGAGGATAATGATAAGTTTTGATGTGTCTTCACTTGAATAACTGAACTTGATTCAGATAATGTTTTATCTGATAATGTGTATTTGGTTAGAATTCAAGCTCAGCCATAACAGAGACCAAAGTAACAGTGGGTGAACTAAGGTAGGAGTTTGTTTATCTCTCATTTAGCACCTGGGTAGTTCTGGGGGCTGTGGAGGCTTCCAGGGTCAAGTGCCAGAAGCCTATCGATGGTGTTTCAAACCTCCCTGTAGCCAGTGCTTTACTGTTGGTTCTCTATCATGATGACTACTTAGAAATACTAAGATGCATTTTAAAATTTCATCACCCTTTTATGATGGCTAATGGGCCCTTGGGAATAAGGGAAAGGCAAGAAGTACAGTCAATGAAAGGGAGGCTGGGTGTAGAAGGGCCTGGATAATAAGGCACTGTGAGCAATTCCATCAGGGAAGCAGAACCACTGTGAGGGATGCGGGCAAGGAATTTCCTACTAGGGTTGCGCCTCACACTGGGGAAGATGAGAAGGGAAGACAAAGGGGACGGTGAGAGGAAAAGGAGAAGGTTGTTTCTCAGGGTCACAAAGGGAAACTGGTGAAGAAGCCTGTGGAAGCCTGTGGAAGCCTGTTGCCTCTGCCTCAGGCTGTGGCCTGAGGTCTCTGCAGGTCAGCAGGGTACAGGGAAGAAAAGCTGGACTCAAAGCCAGGACAAATTGGAATCTGTGAGAAGCAACTGGAGCCCGTATCTGTCTCTCACCGGATCAACTCTGAGGACACTGGTCACCTTCAGAAAAACAGGTGTCCTTCTCCACAGAATCCTGACTGTGTGCCTGGTCTAGTAGTAGGAAAGGCTAGAGGAGGGGACCCATTCACTGGCTGCTTCCCCAGACCAGCGAGGAGAGGCAGCATGTCACAGCAATGTGATAAGCTGCCGTGATGTCTAGGACCCAGCACGGGGCTGATGTGTCACTTTGGCCTTCCAAGTTTCTTGCAAATATATTTTCCTACCAGCCCTCACCAAAAACTACACAGAGGAGGGAACTCTGGGAAATGTAGTTCCAGCTCTGCTAAATGGATACAGTATAGAACCGCCCAAGTAAGAAATTCTGGACTCAGAAAGAATAGCTGTAAATATGGAAGAAAAATATTCCAGAAGGTCAACAGCCCTGAATTCTCTCTTCAAATGCTGTGATAGGTATTTATTTCTTTTAATTAAAACATTAATTGTTAAAATGGATGACTCGCTTCCATTCCATCTCTTTCTGAAAAGAGATGAGGTCATTAAATTAATGTCTCTTGGCTTTTGTTTCTCTAGCTATAAAACCAAAAAACACTCATTTGCTAATGCACTGTAAAAGCCTCCACATTTATTTTCTCAGGGGCGTTCATGATCTCCCTTGAGCTGATGACTCTCACTTATCTCTCCAATTCTATGGTGTCATATGGCTTCTAGTTCCTTTTCTCCTAATGAGTACTGGATTTTTCTACTTGTATGCTTTACTATCAGCCCAAGGTGATAATTCCATAATGTTGAATTATTTTCTGCCTTATGCCAGGGAAATGTCCCTTGCTGTCATTCAGTCTGGTGTCCTGGGCCTTTTCTCAATCCAGTCAATGACCAAATGTTCTTGCATTTCCCCTCTTTTCCTTCATTTCTGCCATCCTAGTCTACCCCATATAAGCTCATGCCTAGATTCCTGGAAGACCCTTCTTGTAGTTCTCTAAACACTGCAGGTCCTTCCCATGTTCACCCATCCGCCATGGGAGAGCACCTTTGTTACCATGTTCCTCATGTCAGCACGGCTCTCGAATCTTCCATGGCCGCCTACTTTCTACCAAATCAGAGAAGTCAAATAACTTTCAAGATGAAACTAAGATGAGAAATGATCTAGCCCAACATATTCCTTTTGTAGAAAAGGAAGAAGTCCAAGAAAAAGAGGTGACACAGATTTAGGACTAGAACCCCAGGCATCCGGACCCCCATTGCATCCTCTTTCTACAACTATCTGACCCATCTCTGAGGGAAAGAGGGTGTGATTTTCAAGGCCCACCATCATCTTACTCAGCTCTGTCTGCGTGCCTGCACATCTCTGGGGGCACCATTTACCTTGTAGTCATTGGCTTTGTGCTCTGGGGCTACCATTCGTACAGAAATACATGTAGACGCCTCCTCATGCCAGGAACTGCAAAGTGAGGGACGCTCCCTGCCCATGTGCAGTGCTCTCTGTGCTGCTTTATCTCCACTGCTCCACACCCCAGTCAAGGTCAAGGGACACAGGCCCTGGTGGCCCTTCTCATTCCCTTCTACTCTACCCAAATCCTTCCTATCTTTAAGATTTAGTAGAAGTCTTAATCTCCTTTATGAATTCACCCCGTTTCTTAGAGATCTTTATTTGTATGAACTAGGAAGTATTTCTAGTGTAACGTAGTTCAAGTCTGGGAGACCAAGAGCCTGAATTTAGAATCAGAAAAGCTGGGTTCTTCCAATTCCAGCCTTCCTGCCTACCGGCTGTGTGATCTTTAAGTTAGCTATCGTCTCTGAAGCTGTTTCACATCTATGAATTGTGCATAATAATGCTTGTTCCATCTCATGGGGTGTAGTGAGTGTCCTATGAGCTGATGCATGGGTGTGTTGGGGTTGCTGTTGCATATGGTGGGAGTAGAAGTCACAACCGGTGTGATAACACGACTTAGTCCTTCATGATGAAATGTATTTCTTCTGTATGTTTGTTTTGGCTTATTAAACAAATATTAGAATAAGCTCTTTAATGGAAGAAATGACATCTCATATGTTCTTCCTTCTCTGCCTCTAAGTGAGCATTGCGAAAGTCTGTTTGGAAACCACGAAGGAATACATTACTCTTTCTAAAAGGGAGGTTGGGGAAGAAGGGGTTTAAAAACGAGATGCGAAAATAAGAAAGATCTCGAAGTGTGTTTTTACGTGGGTCAAGCTGTCCAGGGCAGGCCAAGTGCCACATCAGCTGAAAATTAGAAGTTTCTGCACACACTACTGTCCCTGCCAGTCACTGTCATGAGGCTTTTGGCAGAGCAATCCATCACTTGGCCATAGTTCCAAAAATCTCTTTCTACTTTTGCTCCAAAGATAAAATGTTGGGAAGTCAGGAGTGCTCAGAAATAGGGCTTTTCTTCGTTAAATTGTGAGGAGTTCTTTGGGAATTTCAGACTCAGAGTATCTAAATGTAGCTCTGGGTTTGTCTTGGATACCTCTGCTTTTTCCTGCTGTATGGACAGTTCTTTTTTGCAAATGAGATGGAGAATCTCATGGTTGAAGGAGGCTTGGGTATGGGAAAAAGAAATGACCCTTCATCTCATGGTTTCTCCAACTTATAACTGCAGTTCCAAGGACTGAGCTGGATTACATGTAAGTAACAAGGTATGGGTTCAATTTTTTAGAAAAGGGAAAGCATAGACTTTGAAGCAGAGCACCTCCCAGAGTCGAATCTCAGCAATGCCACTTACCAGCTGTGCAACCTTAGGGAAGTTAGTTAACTTCTCTGTGCCTTATCTTGTATCACTTATAAATGTGGTTACTATTCACAGTTATCTCATAGTATTGTGAGGAGTAAGTCAGCTCATAACAAAGTCCTTAAAGACTGGCCCTAAAAAGTGCCATATAAGCACTTGTTGAGTAAAATAAACAGGACTAAAGAGCTGGGTATTTACATGGGAGACGGGGAGGCATGAGTCGGAGACAGAATCCCAAATCTTCCCCTCTAAAGAGAAAAATCAGTTATTTCACACCCATAGTTTGGGGCTGTTGATTCTTCTAGAGTATTTATAAGGGATCTAGTAATTGTCCTTGTTTTTCTTGCCAAGAGTCAGTCGTTTATGTCCGTATTTATGCAGTTTTTCTATTGTAAAAGAAAACATATCCTGGGAATTCCAATCCAGTCACCAAAATTGTATTCTCGAAGATTGGTATAAACTGCACAAATTAGAGTTTAAAGAAGGTTTTTATTAGAAGCAAGGTTTTCATACCAGATCTTGGGTGCATTATAAAACTTATAAACCTGAAGTGATTATTGCCCAGGTATTTCATTTACAGCGTATATTGCTTGTAACAGACGCAAATCCTTTGCATAAACAGTAGTATAAAGGGAGAAGTACTTGCTTTTATAAAGTAAAATTGAAAGCAAGACTAAGACCATTTTTATTATACCTTCTTAAATACAGGTTGGCTTAGAACAACATTCCTTCATCGTATTATATCACAACATAGTTTCTCCAGCCAAAAAAAGTGTTTCTACTTTTAGGTTAAAGCATATGTCCTACATCATTTTACTTTCTGGTCCTCTGGTTCCCTAACTGTAAAATAATAAGGTTGTTTTAGAATCTAAATCCAGGAGGAGCCATGAATTCGACTGGTACCAAGTAATCTCACATTATTTTATTTTATGCATTTAAAATGTTATTCAAAGGAATCCATAGTCTTCGCCAGCTTGCGAAAGGGTTCATGACCTGAAGAAGTTAAGAGCCTCTGCCCTCCATTTGTCAGTCACTAATACAAAAACTCCTCCATCGAGTGAAATCAAGATATAGACTCCATTGTTTTTATTAGAGACCTTCCTTTATTTGACTTTCCATACTTCCTTTTTCACTTTAAAATATGTCCAATATCTTAACCTTACCCTCCACTGTGTTTCTCGGGGGCTCCTGATCATCAGTTAGCTCCTTTTACTAGCTGAATATTCATCCATGATTGTTCAAACTTCAGGGTAGAACCAAAGATTCCTGACATTGTGGGTACATGGAACTACACGAAGATTTCTCTTCTACTCATGCTTCAAAAGTAAGACACAGAAGAGCCCAAACCCAAGGCATGCAATTATTTTCTCATGAGTTCATCTGAGGTGATATTTGTAGAGAAACCCAGCCCTCCTTAAGTTAACCACTGTGACATAGAAAAAGTGTGTGGTTATTCTTTTCACAATAATTAGGGCTTTTCAAAATCCAAACATTCTTATGTTCATAAATTAATTAACCAACCTCCTCTTCCATCTCATGACTGGAATCTCTTCATGAAAGCAGATGGAAGGAATTTGTCCAACGTCACATGTCAAGTTCAGTAATGAGACCATGACGGTTATCTTTTAACTACCTTTGTATTCACTCATTCAAGCAGAACCTCACCCTGGAGGCTGAGAGACAGGTACCACCAAATCACCTCCCTGAGTTCATCTACCAAACAGACAGGAGTTCCAGCAAGAAAGCAATGTGGGGGGGACCAACAGGAGAGGGAGGAAGTGGTGGGGATTCGTTCATTCACTCAGGTTTGCAGCGTGTGTGTATTGCTGGCCCCAGTGCTCAGTGTGGCGATTCAGGAATGGGTGGGCGATTCGGGGACGGGTGAGTGGGGTCCACAACTTGCCCTCATGGAGCCAGTGGTGGGAACAGGCAAGAAGCAAGAACATGAATACCTGTATAATACAGTGTCAGGAGGGGCGAAGTGTTCAAATCTAGGTGGAGGTAAGAGTGGTAAAGAAACAATGGAAGGATAAATGAAGGGGCACCTGTGGAGGAAGTCGAATGGTCACAGAAGGCCTTTCTAGGGTGGTGACATTGGGCCATGACTTGTATAGAGAAAGCAAAGTGAAGATCTTGGAGCAGGGAGTTTTAAGCAAGGGTGATGGCAGGTCAGGTGGCATTGAGGGGACACAAGCTTGAAAGTTTAGAGGCACAGTAAGAAAGCCTGTTGAGGCTGTGACACAGAATGCTTGAATTCTGATCAGGCTTTGGCATTTGGCTGCCTGGCCTTGAGTCCCAGGTCCAGTGTGTAGAACTTTGGGCAAGTGAGTGCCTCTTTCGAGTTTTCAGTTTCCTTACTAGAAAATGGGGCAATCCTGTCCGCTTCACAGAATAATTGTGGGGACAAGTGAGGCAATCTGTATAAAACATTCCTAGTTCATTGCCTTGTGTGTGGTATGGACTCTGTTCAGTTAGTTATTAGTGCTAATAAATGTCAAACTTTAGTCTACACATGACATGAATAGTTCTGATAATGCCAACCCTGACCTCAGCAAGCATTTTGCTTAAGCCGTGTCAGGACACGCGGGAAGTGCTCCATGACCCCAAGTTGAATTATGATGCTGTAGTCTTCCTCACCTCCTTCCCATACACTATTCCAGTTGGGTCAAGACTAAAAAGAATAGATTTGTACTTTGAATTATAGGCTAATTCTGGATTACTTACACTCAGGAGATCTTCCTAGAAAATCAGACAGATTTTTCAGAAAGCCCTGAGGCGTTGGGGAAGGATGAAAGGTGTCATATAGCCTGAGAAACACTCTAATGTCCACCCTTCTTAGTTGGTGCAACTGGTTTAGTTGTCCTGTGTGTCCTATGTGCACACAAACTCTGCCTTTTATTATTATTATTATTATAAACAGAGATCTCAAGTAGGCAGAGAGGCAGGAAAAGGAGAGAGAGGAGGAAACAGGCTCCCTGCTGAGCAGAGAGCCTGACTCGGGGCTCGATCCCAGGACCCTAGGATCATGACCTGAGCTGAAGGCAGAGGCTTTAACCCACTGAGCCACCCAGGTTCCCCCAAACTCTGCCTTTTTTTACTGCTGTTTCCTCCAGCCCAACCTAGAGCCTGGCCCACAACAGAGGCTCAATGGATATGTGTTGGATGGGTCAAAAAAGTGTTTCCGGGACTCTCTCAGCTTCTTGACTAGTGGTTGATATATCTTGATCCCCTGGTATATATCTGAGTCAGTATATAGGGAATTAGAGATAAATGTATGGTGTGGAGAACTCCGTGTACATTAACCAAAAGTTGTAGCTGAATAAAGTTACTCAATTAAGGACACAAGGCTATCTCTAGTATTTGATGACCTAAAGTTTGTGTTTTTTTAATTTCCTAAAATTAAAGTCATTTAAAAAAGTTTATAGTGTTAAACAAGATCCATTTCCAGATTTCTATTTTATTTCTCCAAATACAAAACCCAGCCCTTCCCTTGAACACAAAGATTGAGATTAGCAATATCATGGGTTAATTTTTCATACCTTGGTTTAGTAATTAGATGTATTTGAACCTGACTCTTTACAAAAGAAGACTTGAGACCATTTCTTCACAGTTTTCCTAAGAGAAATATGTGAAAATCTGAACCTGACATTTGGGGTTTGCTTATTTAATTAATATGAGAGTTTTAGAAATATTTCAGTGGATTATCTCAGGCTTACCAAGCCCATCAAATCCCTCAGATGTAAATGGGCACCCTGTAGTTAATAATGATAATAAAGGATCTTTGCAGGAAAATCATACCATAGCCACAAGTAATCAAACTCTCAAGAACTGCAAACTGGCTAATATTTTAGCTCACTTGCAAGCTAACAAGTTATCCTGTCATAGTTTTATGGATTTTGGAAAACAACAGAAGAGTTCTTGATCAGAGACAGAGAAAATTAATTACCCCCCAGAAGAGCACTGGCCAAAATATCAGCATTGCCCTGTCTTCTTAAGCCCCAGTACCAATAGGGCAACATGAAGGGAACCAGATAACATCTGCACATACACTGGGTCACTTTTGAGAAGAGGAGCCCCAAGTCTAGGGAACCCAAATGTTTTATAATAGACACTAAGCCACCCTGATGTCCTCTGTGGAAGAAGATACTAATTTACTGGTTAGTAAACAAGCCTTTGTTCCAGAGGAGACACTATTTCTGTCTTCCAAGGCAGTTTGTTCTACAAACATCGTTAGAAAAAGAGCCCAGAAAAAAACAGTCCCTGTTTTTGTTCCTAAGACATGCAGAACTGCAGGAGAGCCATGGAGAATTGTCTCACAAGTCAAGCATCCTAAAAAGGCCACTCTTCCTATTTTAAATAAAAATCTAGCATTTTTTTCAAGGCTCAAAAACTATAGAATCTAACTTTTTGTTTGGTTTAGATTTATGGAGTTTAGCCAGCTTTTTGGAAGTAGGAATCAGAAGGAATTCAGTAGGAATCAGAAGACTCATCTGCCATAACATTTAAATTTAGATTTTATACCCAAATAATTCTAGCTCTTCAAAAAGAAATTGTTTGTGTGATGGTAGCACAGCTAAAGATTTTGACAATTCCCAGGGATATGAAACAGCAGGTTCTAATTTAGAGGTTTACTTAGCTGCTTTACTCCAAGATATGCTGGGTTTACAAGGGAGAAGCTTACAGACCAGAAGTACACCCAATGTTTCAAAAATGATTTTGATATTCTCCATATTTTTTTCCTAGAATCTAGGTCTTTAATTTTCAGAATCATCACAGTTGAAGTTAGTTTTTGTGATCATCTTTTTTACCCCCCTGCCATTCCTATGGGATAATTACATTCCTTTAGAGAAAAGGCATACTACATAAATTATTATGCTTTATTTTATTATTTTAATTTTTTAAAAAAAGATTTTATTTATTTATTTGACAGAGAGAAACCACAAGTAGGCAGAGAGGCAGGCAGAGAGAGAGAGAGAGAGGAGGAAGCAGGCTCCCTGCTGAGCAGAGAACCTGATGCGGGACTCGATCCCAGGACCCTGAGATCATGACCTGAGCCGAAGGCAGCGGCTTAACCACTGAGCCACCCAGGCGCCCTTATTATGCTTTAAATATGAGAGTTTCAGTATCAACTGTAGCCATTAAACAATCACATTCATACACTGGTTTGTGTAAGGATAAGTTAAGTGTGTAAGTTTAAGATCTTTCACATTTTTTCTTTTAAATTTTAGGTTTTAGTTATCACCCATATTCCCATCCATATTGTTTCTTTTTTCCAATTAATGAAGTTAAAATCCATTTTCATTGATTAAAGAGATGAGTTATTCAGTCCTCTGATGTTAACCATTAAAATAATGTGAAGTAGATAAAAATTAGTGTCAATAGTTTTACACTAAGTTTGTATCCAGGCAAAGGAGGAAAAACTTAAAGACATATGTGCCCTTACCTAGTTAAATCCTCTTTTCCTCTTTTGAGTTAGATGATGGAGCCGGCCAGTACCTAACAGAACCAGTCTAAAAATTGCATTTTTGTATCCTGAGCACAACTCAACACACAGTGAAATGACACCATCAATTCTGTTACCATGGGCAACTGTTCACATAAAACAACAGTGTTGAACTTTCCTCTCAGTCCTGTGCCCTTGAGAACTGTGAATATCAGACAGTAAAGACATTAAAGAAACAGACAAAGGTTTAAAACACTATGGTAATAAACACAAGCTTTCCTTTTTTACTTTATTGTTTTCCAGAACACAGTGTTAAGAATTTTTCCAGGGAACATTTCTAACACTAAAAATTATAATACCTTTCTGATTAAAGTGAAACATCAATCATCAAAAAACACAACATAACATACCTGAAGCATGACATTCCAGTTATAGTTTAAATAAGAGAAGGTTAATTTCTTGGAAGACATTTATTTTTCCATTTTGAATCCAAGTTCAGTGGTCTGAAAATTCAGATATTTATGCTCCTGAGGGTTGATTTTGCAGAGTACTGCCTCAAGGATATGTCAAAGAAAATCAGCTTCTTGATTTTTAGGAAAAATCTGTTTCCTACAATTTCTTCTTCCTCATCTCCCTAGTGATAATTGTTCTTCCACTTAAAGTGGAAGAAAGCACACCTATTATCCATTAGAAAACTTACAATGATACATGTCCCAAATTATAAAAACCTCAGGAACAATAATCAAAAAGATAATTGGAAATATTAGTGTAGGTGTGGTATTGAAGAATGATTCTAATGACTAGATAATAATCCTTTCAGAGGCCTACATATTGCCAACAATTTGCTTTCAGCAAAATTAAAGGATGACCTAACCAAGTGATCAGCTGATAAATCATTACAAATAACTTTTTTTGTTAATTCAAAGAATTGAGTGATTCTTGTATCATAAAATTTCTTCAACTCCCCATCTTTTTTCATTATTCTTGAGAATAATAAACTTCATCTAAAGAGTAGAAATATATCCTGTTATTCTAGAAGTTACATTCCACCCACACATACATAATAAACAAAAAACTCCCTGTCTGTTAAGAGAGGTTTCTTTCAATAAATTTCTCTTTTCGTATCTCACAGTTAATTCTAAAGATTTATAATATATTTCTATAATTTTGACCCATTTTGTGTTAATTATTGTGTTAATAGTTGAGAAAAATTACCTAAAAGTTTTTATGGAACATTAAAAAAAACCTAAAATTTCAGTTTATGTTAATTTTTGTCAGAGCACTTATGATGGAGTGATCAAAAGACTTTGAGTTTAAAAATGCATTGAAAAAAGATAAAATTCTGAGTTCAAGTGAAAAACAATATAAAACCTACTTTAAATATCTTATTCCTGTATTTTTTAAGTGGATGATGACGAATATCAGATAGGTATTGTGTTTCAATTCTACCAGAAATATTTAGAAGAGTGAAAAGTGCTCTCTTTTATATGTTAGAGCTTATAATAAAATAGAAATTGCATTATTTGATGTCATTTATATTTACAGTGAGAAGAAAATTTGATGTTGACTTATAAATGAGAGAAAGTACTTAGTTTTTCAAATTATTTTAAAGCTACCCAGTAAGAAAATTTAAAGACCAACACCAAAAGCTTTTACTTATTCTCAACAGGTACTTGTTCACAAAAGAGTTTCATGATCAATTCTGACATTTTTAAAAAATTGAGAGTTATTCCATTGAGTTCAATTTTCCCTAAAATGTTTTCAAAAAATTATTTCAGTTAGTGTTGACTAGAAGTCATTAAGAAAGACTGGGGAAGATTGAGGCTTTATTTTGTTGCTTTTCTTGGTTTATTTAAGTAATACAAGACAATATTGTTGAATGAAATATTTACTTTAGAAGGGGCCAGGCATGAGCCCAACTCAGAGTAACTGAGAGAAAGGGGAATATGAGAAATAAAAATAAGAACAAATGAAAGCTACCACATCATAGCTGATGTTGGAGATGGTGGTCCATGGTAGAGTGTCTTTTATTAAAGAGCATCCCTTTGCCACTTAGAGAACTTAATGAAGCCAGGATTTAAACATCTGTTTGGAAGGAAATGGGCATATGTCCCTTTCATATTCACATTTAAAGGATCTCTTGGCAGACAGAGAGCTGGGTGTGCTGTGTACCGCTTGCCTAGGCAATAAAAGCCATGGGATTTGGCTTCATTTTGGCAAAGTATCAGAACACCGACTCCTCTTCAAATCAAGTTGTTGAAAATTCTGCCTCCAGAGTTGCTAGGAATTCCCTGGCAAGAGTTTAAGACCTCCGTGAATCTTTCATACTTGGAGCTAGCATGCGAGGAGGTTGAGGAAGACTCAAATCAAGGCAAGACAAGGGCTTAAGTGACAGCCTCAGTGGCTTATAAGGAGGGGCCGAGGACGAACGTGGCATGTTACCTACCTGTTGACAGGTGAGGTCTTCCACATGGATTGCCCCTACTAAAGCAAAGCCATGCCTTCCACATCACATGGAGACACCTCAACATATTTGTCCTTCACATCTTTTCGTGATGCTCTGTGTGTCTATAAGCGCTGTCTGCAGATTTCATCTGGATCAGGCAAGTTCTGACGGGTGGCCCTGGAGATTTAATACCATGTGAAGGAAAGTGCCAATATCTGTGGGAAACTTGTGTCCTGGCAAGTCCAAAATGTCCTCTATCCTTGCAGCACAGGGGAGGCCTTAACGACATGTGTGGACTCTGACATTTACAGAGGGGCATGCTGTTGAGCTCATTTTGGAGTGCCAAGGTAAAAGGTGGAAGGATGGAGGTCAAGGAGGATTGTTCCAGGGCCAGCTACACAGTTGTGGTGGCCCTCCCTGGAGAAGAGGTCACTGGGTCTCTGAATACTCCATGGATTCCTTACAAACAAATAGCGCAAGCATTCCCTGTGGGTCTGTCATCAGGGCAACAGAGAACGAGGACACCCAGAGAGCGCCACCACTTCTTCACCGTGGCGGTGGAGATAGGTTGATTTTCTCTGGGGGAGAAATGAGACCACCTCATTGGAAAAACCAGCAGTAATTTGCAGAAGTCTTCCACTTGTCCCTGCAAATGTCAACATATGAAATCTCCATGTGATGGTTTCCATCTCTGTGCTCTTGACTTATGAGTTGAAAGAGAGCTGCTGCGTTTTTTTCTACATTGGACATTCCCAGCACCTTTCCAGGGACCATGGACGCCTGTCAGATTCTGGCCTCATCTTGCTCCTAAGACAGCCCTGGGAAGACTCTTACCCTTTCAGTCAGTTTTATCTTGTTGTAGGAGCCATTTCAGAACTTTATTTCACTTTCTGGATTTGACAATCTGTGATTTGGGGCTGCTGAAATCATCGTTAAATAATATTCTCTTTATTTTTGACTTGACAGACTCCTTTTTGGGAGCTTGGACCATTCCTGTCAAAACCCTTGTCAACTGCTACAACACCCAGTTTGTCAATATTAGATAAACCAAAACATCAATTCTTGAATTCTTTCTATTAGATCAAGAAACAAGTAGAAGCTTTCAGCAACGATATATTATTTTTAGAAACGTCAAGTGCAAGGTTTGCCTGACAATGTCTCATCAAAGATGGAGGGAAGTCTCTCTTTCAATGTCCAGCTCGTGGCTCACTGGCTGGTTCGAGTGCCCAGTTGAATGCATGCCTAGGACGGGCTTTGAGTGTAGACTGTGGGTCCTTTTAGGCAAGCCTTTGACAGTTTAAACTGAGTGCTTATAACTCGAGATTTGTGATACAGTCCCATCTTCTTGTGGGTGAGCTCCACCACTTTCTGTGATGGTAAGATCAGCACATTCTCATCTGATGCCAACATGGGTCTCATGACCCCAGCAATGATTTTCCAAGATCCCACCAAGTAATTCCAAAAGGTGGTCACGGTGAAAGGTGGAGAAGGGAGGAAGAGGTTTTGGAGCTAATGAAGTGGGAATGGAAGTAGGTTAAGAAAACCTCTATGAACTCATCTAGAAAAGAAGGAGTGACACTTCCCCCACCTCCTCCTCATGGCTGCTAGAGTAAAAGGTGATGAGGGATTCCCCACAACACTGTGACAGATACCAATGGCAGACAGGGGCACAGGGCACTGGTCAGTGGCATAGACTATTTAACTTCAAAACATTGTATTTACATAATTTTATCTTGCGTTTGTCCAATAGTAGGTCATTACAAAGGCTTCCACAGAACTATACGGCTGTCATTCTACTCAGACAGAACCAGATCCCCAGTTTCACAAAACTCAAAGACAAGTTTACCTGAGCACTGCATGGGTCTCATTAAGAGCAAAGTGATCCTACCAAAGATATAATCTGCAAGAACCTAATATGGTTTGGGTGGTAGGAAGTGGAGCGGAGGGATACAGAATTTTCTTTTCTTTCTTTCTTTTTTTTTTTTTTTAAGATTTTATTTATTTATTTGACAGAGAGAGATCACAAGAACGCAGAGAGGCAGACAGAGAGGGGGAGGAAGCAGGCTCCCCGCTGATCAGAGAGCCTGATGCAGAGCTCAATCCCAAGACCCTGCGATCATGACCTGAGCCGAAGGCAGAGGCTTTAACCCACTGAGCCACCCAGGTGCTCCTGGGATACAGATTTTTCATTTTGAATTCCCTGTCAATTAGAATAGTAATAAACATGTTCCTTTTGTTACAGTTATCTTCCGTGCCCTAATGATAACCCTATGGTGGATTCACTTGGAAAAAGATAATCTAGAAAAAATGTTTATTCAATTCTCTGCTATAATTAATTTATTTTCCTTACTTTAAAAGAGCAAATTTAGTATGAGCAGATGTTTTCTGTCCGGAGTCTGGTCTTGTCAGGGGAGGTGAGTTGTTAAATTTGAGGCACATCTGACAGCCCCATACCCACAAAGGCCCATACCCACAAATGAGTGGTGGCTGGCATTGGGGGGGGCCCTCCCCCACTGCCTCCGGTGGGCTAGGACACTGCAGCTGGTCTGTAACTGCTGGCTTTCCAGCACAAGGTGACTTCACTAGCAGTGAACGAGGGCTGAGACAGCTCCTACGTCCATCCTTTCTGCAGAACCAAATGCTTATGTTCTGCATTTACTTATTCATTAACAAATATTTATTGAGCTATCACCAAGAGAGCACCATGATTAAAAAGCATGAGTTTCATGGACTGAGTGCCAGGACTCAGTGCCCCCTCAGCCACTTCCGAGCTCCGTTGACCTTGGCAAATGATTAACTCTTGAAGCCCGAGTTTCTTCTCCTCTAAAGAGGGATAATAATAGTTCCTGACTTGTAAGATTTGGGGACGATCACTGGAGGTAAGGTTCATAAAACACTCTACCCCTTGTAAGAATGTGTAGCTATTTTATTAGGGTGCGTTGGGCTTGATGGGCTGGAAGCAGAAGACAAGTGAGTTCTTGATCCCATCCGGCAAGTCCTGTAATGTTCCCTGTCACTCTCGGATAATGAGAAGTGCTCTGATCAGTTTCGGTGCCAACAACAGTCTCCTTTCAGAAATTCAAACATTCCATCAAGTATCATAATCGAATTTTGGAGCTCTGTTTAATTCAGAGCTACAGTCCACTCAGCTTGACCCCCATCAGGAAGACCGAGTGGGAGAAGAGAGAGCCGTGGGCCTCCTTCCCCGTGCCTTCCTGGCTCCATCTCCTACCCACTCATTAACTGTGATGTTGGACTTCTCCATGGGAAGGGTGGGGACACACAGCAGGGGGAGCTCTGGTCTGGTGTGGGCTCTGAGCCGGGCAGAGGTCCAATGCTGCCCCTCTCACTGCTCCCCAGCGGGTGACCCAGCCACCACCCTCACCACTTGCATTCTCAGACCCGTGTCCCACACCCCGCCTTCCAGGATTATTGTCAGGCTCTGTCAGTGTCCCTCCCAAATCCTTTCTCACTGGGCTGGAGATGAGAAGGAAGCACATTTCCTCTCCCCTCCTGCTGAGGAAGGACCCAGCCCGGCTCTCCAGCCACAAACCACGAAGGCCTGGGGCAGAGGGCAGAGGACAGAGGGCTGGCCCTCAGTTTCAACGGGTTTTTATCATTTTGCTGCCCCACACCCACTCTTCCCTTTCTTCTAGTGCACTGGCTGCTCCTGAGCGAGATTTTTCCCAGTGGAATTAGAGGACGAGCCATGGCTTTAACTTCTAGCATGAACTGGGGCATCAATCTTCTCATCTCTCTGACATTTTTGACTCTGACCGGTAAGGACTTGTTGTTTTCCTCTAACACCTTTTGTGCTCCTAGGACAAATATGAGGGAAGCAGACTCACCTAAAGATCATTTTACTGTGGACGAATTCAGAACATTCCAAAGTAAAAGAAGGTACCTGATGCACCGACCACCCAGTTTAAAGTTATGACTCTTAATTCATTTTTAACCGCACCTGTTCTTTCCCCAAATTATTTTGAGTCACATCTTGAATATGATGTCATCCCAAACATGATTTTGTCTATAAAATTTCCACATGGACGTCTGAAAGATAAGACATTTAGAAACTCTACCTGTCATATCATGATCAAGACCCAACATATTAATAGTCATCCCTTGGTATCAAATATCCAATCTGTCTTCCCATTCTTCCAATTGTCTGATAATTATTTTTTTTATACTTTGCTTGAATCACGATCCAAAAACATAACTTACAATTGATTATTTCTTATAATTTGTAGGTTTTATCTTCATTTCTCCCTCTTCTTCCCCATCTTTATGTTTTTAATGAAGAAACAGAGTTATCTGTATCATAGAGTTTTTCCCATCCTGGGTTTTGCTGATTATAATCCTATCACATGACCTTCTGTCCTTTGTGTTTCCAGTGAACTACTATCTAGATCTGGCAGTTTGAACAGATTAAGATTTTCTCACTTGCTTGTTTGTAAACTCCTTCACAGATGATGGCGTGCGTCCTGCCACAAGGACACAAACTCTCTGTCTCCCACTTTGTCATGTAGGCTTCCGTGAGGATCATCGCCCAGATCCGTTATTTTTATTCCATCATTGCTTCTAAATTTTGATCATAGCTACTTCTCTAAGGAGAAGTTCTTCTCCTTATTTATTTGCCTGACCTTGAAGTGTGAATCAAAGGAAAAAGGCAAGAAAATCGCTTGAAACTTTCTCTTTATTTTCTAGTTTTCCAAATAATGAAGTAGTTCCCCAGCAGTCTCCAAAATTGACTGATGAGCTCTTTCCTTTCTTTCCTCTTTCCTTCATATATGCATGTGATATGAATATTAAGTAATACATATAATATATAAATTTGGAAAAGTGGATATATACTCAAAAAGGCATAGTACTTCTGAATTTTATCAACCACTTCTTTTTTTTTTTTTTAGTACATCTACTTTGGGAAATAAACTTTCAGAGTTATTAATTAAGTATGGTTTGGGTTCTTACATAAAATTTCAAATGTTTATGTCCTACATTTTTAGAAATAGACCCAGATTAAAGGAAATGAAGGAATTGGTTATTAGCACCAATCATACCGATATTACTGAGATCACATGCATAGACCTGTGCCTTTTACCTTTCTCTCTCTCTCTCTCTCTCTCTCTCTCTCACACACACACACACACACACACACACACACACACCTTTATCTGCTCTTTGATATGGAAAAAGAGAAATATAAGAGAAAAAAATGGATGGAGCACAGCATAATGTATAAACCTGACAAATCACTATGCTGTATATCTGAAGCCAATGTAACATTGTGTGTCAACTATGCTTAAAAATTTTTTTTAATTAAAAAATAGAAGAAAGAATGGAAATGATCAGGGGTGAAAAAAGAGGACACAAATCCCTGGGAAGGATCGCTAATCTACTGGAGAGTTAATGCACATTGAGAAGCACTTCCGCGTTTAGAGCAAATTTTCAGAAAACACGTTCACCTAAAAATCCTGGAATGAACCTGTAGATGACATTTCACTAGACTAAGCTTGAAATTCAGTACAGGTTTCTCTCACTGTCTGAAACTAGAGCGTCTCTAGGAAGCTTTTCAGAAGCCAAGAGGGTGTGATGCAGAGGAGCAACTACCACTTGTGGAGAGCGAAAATCCTCTTGGGATTTCTCTCAGTTAGCAAAAACAGATACTAATGTGGATCTTTGAGAAAAGCAAAGTGGCATAACGCAAACTTGCCGAGAGCATGGAAACCTGTACTTACTTTAAAAAAAATCAATTACCCAAGTAGAAGACGTAAGGCTTCTGCTTGGCAGCAAGCCCTTGGACACCAGCCTTTTCAGGGCAACTTCAGCCGTATCAATAAAAGCAGTGTGTTCTGGGGAAACTGACCCACTGGGTGGTGGTCAGGATGCAGCTGCATTGCACTCAGCTCGGAGTAAACTATCCTAAGAAGATTGCTTAGAGATTTTCAGAGTGTTGCCCTGTGTCCACCATGGGGGTCGGGGGTGCACCTGAATGGGTGTGGGACCTGTGGTCTGTGTGGGCAGTTGCAAGAGTTCAGGGTGTTTGGCTGGGGGGAGAAGGTGTTCAGGGAAGGGAGGGGGGCAGGCAGGGATCTGCATGGCTGTGGGCTGTCCTGCTGTCATGAAGAAGGGATGGAGAGCAGACCCGAGTGCAAAGCAGAACCTCTGAGCTAAAGCTCCTGAAGGGGAGACTTGGGCTTCTGAATCAGGGAGGAGGACCTTTGTAAGAGGCGGGGCCAGCCCACCATGCAGTGAGAATTTCCAAAGGGGTAAGCTCCTCGTTACCGAAAGTACTCAAATGGACCAAAGGGCAGGTTTGATGAGGTGAACTTTTGTTTTGTTTGGGTTTTTTCTCTGTCTGTATCCTGGTTTCCTGTCCCAGAGAGGAAAGGAGGACCCTTTCTACAAGCACTTTATTAAGCACTCACTGGGGCAAAAACCTGTGCCCGCAGCAAGAGAAGCACAGAGGGACAGGGCTTTCATTAAAACCACCCTAAGAGCTGTCCTGCAGTCCCTCCTTCCCGCTTTGCCTCACCTCAGCACAACTGATAGACAGGTGGCTAATATGCTTAGATATTTCCAGGCTGTATCTGTCGTGCCACCTCACTACAGACCTGCTGGGTCAGTTCTTCTGGCCTCCGGGGGGGATCGGTGGGTGCAGCTGTGAAGGGCTGTTTGCCCTGTTTCTGGCTGTGGTCACTCAGAGCCTGTGCTTGTAAAGACCCGGCTTCTTCCCCGCTGCTCCCCAAGGCTGGACTTCCTGCTCCTGAGCCCCCAGGGTGGGGCACGATGCACCCAGTGCCTGGGGGCGGGGGAAGGGGGGTTACTTCTCGCCACTTCATGTGACTTGACCAGGTTCAGGAACCGCCAAGGGACTGTACCTGTGGCCAGCAGCGGTCAGAGGCCACTCTAGGCTGTCAGGCCAGATAGGACAGCACCTGAGGGTGTGACTGCTTGCAGATGACTCTTAGCAAGTGAGTGCCTTTCCTTAGAACTGTTCACACTTCTTCCTCTGAATCCAGGAGGAGGCATTAAAACACACTGCCAGCTACTAAGAGGAAATACTGCCAACATGAAATGATTTATTTGAATAATAAGGGTAAAGAAGGGTGAGCTCATTTCAAGAAAAGTGCATCTGTATCAGTGTCTTTAAAAATGTCCACCACATAGAAACCCAATTGCCACAGTCGTTTCTCCTGAGAGGGGGACATGCGAGGGTAAGGAGCCAGAGGAGATATTTGACCTTCTGCTTTCGATGTTTCTGCGTCATTTGAGGTTATTTTATTTTTATTTTATTTTATTTTATTTGTTTGCAATGAGCAGGCATATTACCATTTCAAAAAAGAAAGGCATGCTCACAAAGAAGATGGCGTTGGGTTTAAATTGTGATTGTCACAAGGCTGTAAGAGAGAAAGCTGCGTTAGTCTGTAAAAAGGAAACTTACAGAGATTGGCTATATTTTCAGCTTGTGGTTGCTACTTCCCAGGATACTACCAGCATGTTTGAAAATACACGTGTTTTTATTTATACCCCAAGAAGCAGCTTGTCCACAAAATGGGGTCAAAGCAAGGCAAAGCACATTTTTAATCAGTCTCTCTTGTCCCTTGTAGAGCTCATTGGCTTGCCGTGGGTTTGCTTTATATATGCAATCATGAGCCTCGCATGCCTGGCTTTTGTCGTTGTGTTTATACCCGAGACAAAGGGACGCTCTTTGGAACAAATATCAGTGGAGCTGGCAAAAGCGTAAGTATTATGTTTATGCTCTCTGAACAACGCTCCAGTAAAAAAAAAATGAAGCTTTTATATACAACCAAATGATGACCCAACATCTGAAATTATTTCAGGATATTCCCTTTGGCCTGAAACCATATCTTAAAGCACAATTTCAGTTTTGTTTTGTTTTTTTTTTAAGATTTTATTTATTTATTTATTTATTTATTTTTTATTAAAAGATTTTATTTATTTATTTGACAGACAGAGATCACAAGTAGGCCGAGAGGCAGGCAGAGAGAGAGAGAGAGAGGGAAGCAGGCTTCTTGCGGAGCAGGGAGCCCGATGCAGGGCTCGATCCCAGGACCCTGAGATCATGACCCGAGCCGAAGGCAGCAGCCCAAACCACTGAGCCACCCAGGTGCCCCAAGATTTTATTTATTTACTTGACAGAGATCACAAGGAGGCAGAAAGGCAGGCAAAGAGAGAGAGGAGGAAACAGGCTCCTTGCTGAGCAGAGAGCCCGATGCGGGACTTGATCCCAGGACCCTGAGATCATGACCTGAGCCAAAGGCAGAGGCTTTAACCCACTGAGCCACTCAGGTGCCCCCATAATTTCAGTTTTTGTGCCGTGTGATGAATCTAGGTGACTAAGCTAAGGAATTAAAATAACCAGTGCTTTCTAGCAGGTGAACCTTTCAAAGTTCTTTTCAGTAAAGCCCGAAGAACCTCTTCTCATCTCCCTAGGTGCCCCACGAAGGAGGGGATTTTTTTGTTTGGGGTTTCAGGTAAATCTTGGAATGTCGTGCCCCTCCCCCCTCCCCTGCACCTCATGCCAGAACCATGGGCCTCCTTCCGCTCTCAAACGTGTAGGTCATCTTGAAGCCCTAACCACCTGTGAAGGCTGAGATGACCAGGAACACCTTTGGGTTCAAATGACGGCATTTATTCCAAATACGGCACAATCAAGATGAATTTCAGAAAGCTGAAGAGTTTCTCCTGCGGATGGCAGCTGGAAGATGGTTAATACATCTCACAGAGAGAGATTGTTTAAGCAGCTTAATTTAGGCGTGGGCTGTAGAAAACTCTTTCCTTTTGAGTAACAGAGCTCAGATCTCTAAATGGTGAACTGCAGGGAAGGAGGGGATGCTCAGGGGCCCGGAATGAAGCAGAACTTGTTCTTCTTCCTAGCAATAAATCATTACACTCGACAACAACGTAGGGATACTGGTTCTTGGGTTTTAATGGGAGGGTGCTGTTTATCTACAGTTTGGGAATTTCTTCTAAAAACACTCTCAGTGGGCCAGACAGAAATGATTGTTACGGGAATCTGATGGAAGAATGAACCTGCGAGGTGATTTCATGGTCACTCTACGTGGACATATTTATTCAGAGTAGGATTTGGAAAACTTCTGCTTTGTATTTTATGCACTTAGACGTGGTTTGCATTTTTTAAATATTTCACTTTAGCAGGCAGAAAGACCTCTCTTAATTCAAGCTGTGAGTTAAATATCAAATTGTAGTTAATTTTTAATGTAGATAAAGCCCTGTTTTTTAAAAAATACAATGAAAATGAAAGTTATTCATTTACGGGGAAATCTAATTGTCAGAAGGCTGGCTAGACCCTTGGCCTGATCAGCACATTGCAAGTTGAAGCCAACTGAGTTTCTTGGGGGAGCACAGAATCTGAACAAGACTATGAACTACTGATACACGATTCAAATAACTGAGAACCTCATTTCTTATGCATCCATTTGGGGCCTTGATTTAGATTCTAGGCCTTTGCCAGGACTAACACGTCAGGACTCTGAAAACTTCCAAACCTACTGTCCAGTCTTCATTTCTCATTCTGCTCTGTGTTTCCCATCAGTTGTCTGTTGAAGTGTAGCACACCATCTCCACATGTCATGACTTAAAATATACTACTCCCATTTCCCAGGATGCTTTGGTTTGTCTGGGCAGTGCTCCTGCTCGTTCTCCTCCTGGGCGCCCTCATGGGTTGACATGGCAGGAGGGCCAATCAGTCTGGACGGTGTAAGAGAGCCTCACCAAGGTGGATGAGAGTGGGTGCTGATTCGCTGGGGTGGTTCTGTTGTCCTCCGCAGGGTCTTGCTCCCCAGAAGGCTGATATGGCTTCCTCACATGGCAGATTCTGGGCAACGTTCCAAGGCAGTGGAAGCAGGAGCTATAAGGCCTGTAAAGTGTACATTCTAGAAGTCACACTGCAGTACTCCAATTTTTTTTCGCGAGACTGGTCCAGAATGAAAGGGTGTAGAAATTGACTTAAGCTTTTGATGGGATAAAGGAAACAGAATTTTTTTTAAACCACATTAATCTACCACCCCTGCTCTTTCTTGAAATTCTCTTTTCGCTCCCGTGAAACGATTTTCTTTCCAGCAATTTACCTCACACACATTTATCTCTTTATCTCTTTCTATTACGACATTCTGTATATCATTGACGATTTAACTCAAAATCCTTAAAGACAACGCAAATCCTCGTCGTTGAAGTCCTGCATAAACTTAGCCCTGGAGCATATTTCTTTCTCCTGGATTTTTAATATTTTCTCGTTCCATTTTCTTCTCTACTGCCTTAGCTAAGACCCTGTCAGCTTCACCTCCTTAACGAAGTTGTAACATATTGCTTTCCAGGAATGGTTTCTGCTCATTATCCTTCCTATGAAACCTCTCTGTGCAGTGCCTAGTATAATACTGATTCCTAGCAGAGGATCAAAAAGTATCCACTGACCAATTTGATAACTTGTAAACAAGGCCAGTGCTAAATTCCTTATTGGGGCAGGGGTGGGATTCATTCATGGATAACAGTGTAAAAGCACAACACGTTTTGATCCCGTCTCAGGATATGAGTTAATCTATAGTCTAATACAGCCTGTGCAACGGGAGGAGGAAGAGGCATGTGGGCAGATTAAGTGAGACAGTCTGGCTTTCCACACCTCTACCTTCCCCTCCACTTCAGATATTGTTTAACTAATTCTTTTATGATCATGTGTTAGGCACCCAACACTGTACTAGGAAAGAACTGAGAACATAGGAGACGAGGAGTCCCAACTTCTTCCGTCGAGGAGGCAGGCAAGAAAATACAGAGCATCACAAAGATTTCCCATTGTTGGCAAGCACAAAGGAAAATCACATATATTCGAGGATGTCATTTATAACATCTTCCTGAGAGAGAGAATACCGAAGCAGAATCCTGAAGGAGTGATCTGGGCCAAGAGGAGTACATGGGAGTCAGAGGAGAATCGCACTCAGAGGCCAGTGTGCTCACTAGTGGGGTCTGAAGAGGACAAGTTCTGGGTGGGGGACTGAGAGATGAGTCCAGAGCACAGGGCAGAGAGCAGTCAGGAAGGGTCTCGTCCGTCTTGGTAAAGAGTTTGAATTTTATGCTGAAGGCAGTGGGATATATTTAAAACAATAGGGCAGGGGATAAAAGTTACCTGATTTTTTACGGAGGACTCTGGCAAAATATAGAGATTGGAAGGGGGGCTGCTGAGTGAGGGAGACCAACGGGAGTCTTGTGAAGAAATGGGGTAGAGAACTATGGGGCTGGATGGCGTGCACGGATGAAATTAGATGACTTGGAGCTGGATTGGAAAAGACAGTTGAGGGAAAAGAGAAAATCAGGATCTTTCTCGAGAATAGAGAACTAACCCCATTTGGGGACATCCACTGAAGTAAGACGAGGAGGAGGAAGAGCAGGCTTGGGAAGCTGAAGTCTGGCGGGGGCTCCCGTACCCCACTGAGTTAAGTTGGTGCGTACTGTCTGTGGGCTCCTATAGGACACACGAGGGGAAGGAAGAAAAGACCAGTGTGCGTTGGAAGCTAGTCCTGGACATATCAGTGTGTAGAAGGAAGTGTGTATGAAATCCGGGGCAGACCCACATTTTGTGAAGCCTAAGCTTTTCAGGGCCTTGTTGAAGGAAAAAAAAGATACAAATTATGAATGTAAAATTAGGTGTGACTGTGTGTGTCTTACAAGAAAGAGGCTGTGAAGTGAGGGGCCCCGGGGTTGAAGTGTCATTGCCCTTATGGTAGGTCTATCTTGAGCCTATGCACTTTTTAACTACCTGTTTATTAGCTGGGGGAGTGAAATTTCTTTAAAAATAAAGGTTTGCTAAAATTCTTGTGAACAACACTAATTGCAAAGTTGAGCTGGAGAGAAAGCAATTATGAATGAGCTGAACAAAACAAAGGACCTACTTACTCTATTATCACTCCCTATTGCATTCTTTTTTTAAAAAAAAAGTCTAACTCGAAACCGGAATGAATAAATAATTTGGAATTAAGGTTAAGAAACTTTCAGGTCTATTTTTCATATGGGGCTGTTGGAATGTATCAAATTGCCAACCAAATAAAAATATGAGGACAAAACTTGAGAAAAGCCAATCTTTCTATCTAGTAGACCCCCAGAATAAGACATTCCTTAGCAACCTATCATTTGGCTACCTAAAAACGCAGCAAAACTTATTCAAAAATAGGGTGGGGAAGGACTCTGTCTAAATTCGTAAAACTCTGAGTTATGAAATGTTTTTGAAAGAATCACATTTCTGTGGCTTTTGAGTCATGCGGTTACCCAAATTTAAATCCAAACCTTCAGTGATAAATTGCAAAGTAAGGGAAATCCGAAAGCCCAAATCCTGGTCACCCTAGATGTACCACACTTGTGCTAGGTGTTGAAGAATAAGAGTAGATACGAGGTCTGATATAGAGAATTATAAAGGGTGGGGGATGCAGAGTAATACTGCAGATGAAATTCCCAGTGGCAGTGAAGGCATCTCCCAGGGTGTGAGTTGTGGAGCAGAGAGGAAACCGTTGCTCTCAGAAACCTTGGCTGACTCCTATTTCTGTAGTACTATAGGAAACAATTTTTTTTTTTTTTTTTTAGATTTTATTTTTTTATTTGAGAGAGAGAGAAAGCATAAGTAGGTGGAGGGGCAGGGAGAGAAGGAGAAGCAGGCTCCCTGCTGAGGCTTGATCCCAGGACCCTGATATCCTAACCCGAGCCGAAGGCAGACACTTAACCCAGGTGCCCAGCAAATGTTTCTTTTAAATTGGAAATATAAGTAGCCTGAATTTTGTCAGCTGTCTAAAGTACGTATGGAGTATGTATGTTAAACCCGGTTCCCAGCAGGAAAATGTCAGAGACAAAAATAAAAGGAAGATAAAATCCGTGATGGTATGGAGAAGTTATGTAATCAGCTCAGTGCACTCAGGTGGGCGGGAAGCCCAGGGAGCTCACTGGCAGGCAGGAGCTGAAGTGAGCTCGGAGACGGTGCTAAGGGAGTCTTCTCAAATTTAGGAGTTACTGAAGAAAATGAGTCCAATTTTGTCACCAGGGAAAGAGAGTGTCCTGACATGTATAGCCCAACGAATCCCTAAGGAGGAAGAAAGGAAACGATTTCTAATGTGAAAATGACTTCAAAGGTGATATTACAGTGTTGCTTAACATTTTCCTTTCTCATTCAATATTTTTATGGGGCGTCTGGGTGGCTCAGTGCATTAAGCCTCTGCCTTCATCTCTGGTCATGATCTCGGGGTTCTGGGATCAAGCCCCGCATCGGGCTCTCTGCTCAGCGGGGAGCCTGCTTCCCCTCCTCCCTCTCGGCCTGCCTCTCTGCCTAGTTGTGATCTCTGACTGTCAAATAAATAAATAAAATCTTTAAAAAAATTTTTTTTTCCTTTTTCCTATTTGGCGTTCAGTTCTTTTACTTCCATTACTGCAAGGCTGAGAAAACAAATATTCTTCCAAGGTTATTAGGTTTCTTATAAAATAAACAGTGATTCAGCTGAGAGGTCAGAAAAGATTTCAGCAATAATGTAATTTGAAAGGATTTTATTCTGAACTTCTGCCCTGCCAGCAACCAACTCAAGATGGGGTGTTGGCTGTATTTGCTATTTCAGCTGTGACTTTTATGCTTTTCCTTAGTTTAAGTGGAAACAAAGAGAAAATGAACAAGTTGACATTTTGGAAATATATTCATTCTGAGACTTGTTATTTTTCCCTTCTAGCAAATTTATTGTATGTGGTCATTCCTTCCTTCCTTCATCCAAACTCACTTGTTCGAGAAATATTTACTGAGCATCTAATATGTGCCAGGCACTCGCTGTTCAAGGTGCCACAGACAGTACTCAGTGAGCAAAAATGCCTTGAGAATTAAAACATGTTGATAAGAGAGGGAGTGAGTGGGGGGCTACTTTTGGTCCGGTGATCGGAGAAGGTTACCTGAGAGGTAACACTTAGGATAAAATCTGGGTGATAATGAGGAGTCGACAAAGAAAGGACAAAGGAGAACTGGAGCAGAGAGAACAGCTAGCACAAAGGCTAATCCGAACACACTTGACCTGTTCCAGGGGCAGCAAGAAGGCCACGAGGTTGAAATTTGTGAGATTCAGTTAGAAAGTCAGTGGAGCCCTGCAGGCCCAGCAAGTTTGGATTTCTTTTTTCTTTTCTTTCTTATTTTTAAAGATGTTTATTTACTTATTTGAGAGCACAGTAGCTGGGGTGGGGGGGGGGATGGGGACAGAAGGAGGGCAGGGGAGAAGGAGAGGGAGAAGCAGACTCCCCCGGGAGCAGGGAGCCTGGATCATGACCTGAGTGGAAGGCAGACGGTTAACCTTAACCGACTGAGCCACCCAGGTTCCCCTTGGATTTCATGCTAAGTGCCATGGGAAGCTACTAAAATATTTTCACAGGGTGATGTGAGCTGATTTACATTTTGAGGTGTGCCAACTGAGCCTCTGTGGTCACACAACTGAACATGGCTGAGAAAGCATGTAAACCCGGTGTTGGGTTTTTCTCACTTTAAATCATGATCCTCGGGGGCGCCTGGGTGGCTCAGTCAGTTAAGAGTCTGTCCTGGGCTCAGGTCATGATCCCAGGGGCCTGGCATCGGGTTCCTTGCTCGGCGGGGAGTCAGCTTCTCCTTCTCTCTGTAGCCCTCTCCACCTCCTGCTTATGCTTTCTCTCCCTGTCAAATAAGTTAATTTAAAAAAAATCACGATCGTTGACCTCAAGTGGCCTTCAGTGCTGCCTGACAGTCACATATGTCCCAGGCCTATGGACTGGAAACCTCCCCGCCTCCTTAGCCCTGTTCACTCCCACTGATGACCTTGTCTCTGACTTCACTGAAGAAAATGAACACAATCAGAAGGCAACTTCTGTACACAACAACCCACATAGTAGTGTTTGTATCTAAATACACCATCATCCTTCCGGGTTCTCTCTGTTAGTTCTGTCATTCCTGTGTGAGGCCCAGCACTTCACGCTCTCCTCCATCCCTTTTCCAGGACATTATCCAACAGTTGTCTCTGTTCAGTCTTGCATCATGAACATTTTACCTCTCGACTGGATCCAACTTCTCACCAGAAACTGTGTGATTTTTTTTTCCCCCATCTTAAAAAAAATGGTCTTGATTCCATTTTCCTCTTTAGCTTGTGCTGTTCCTTTGCTACCATTTATAGCCAAGTTCTGGAATATTCATTGACATCAATTTCTCTTTCTCCATTCTCTCATGAGCCTGCCCCAATGAGACTTTTAAGGCTACCACCCTAGCGAAATTGCTCTAACATCCCAGTGACCTCTACATTGCTAAACCGGTGAACAGTCTCATTCCTAGATGCTTAGGATTCGTCCATGATAATCTCTACACCACACATCTGCACTAAGTCTCATTATATCTGTTAACAAAACATACCGTGAACCTGACCCTTTCGATGAGTGCCATGCTCCATCCCAACCACCACCTTTTTCTTGGACTAGATTAACCTCTACACTGTCTTCCAGCCCCTGCCCTCCTCAGTCTATCCTCGAACCAGCAGTTTGATTGAACTTCTAAAGATGTCATTCCTCAGCTCAAAATTCTGTGGTTCAAATTACATTTCAAATAAAATGCGCACTTCTGTGGCTGCCACCTACTTCTCTAAGCTCATCTCATCGTTCATGTACTAGCCATACTCTGACCTTTCTGGAAACACGGTGCTTCCAGTTTTTCACAGGGTTTCCTCCTTAATTTGTCAGTTTCTGATCAAATGTCACTTCTTTAGAGTGATGCCAGCAGTGTGATAGTCATCTCCCATCTGTTTCCATTTTTTTTTCCTGTTTATTTTTCTCACTAACACTTTCACTACTCAAAATTATATGCTTATACACTTGTCTCCTTTATTAAAAGATAAGCTCCTTGAAGCAGAAGTCTCTATCTGCCCAAGTAACTGGTTCAATGCACAGGGAAAGATCTTTGAAAGAGGGTCAAAGGTGGCCTTTGTTTCTAAAAAACGTAAACTACCAGGGCATATTTTTATACTGATGGGAATAATCCCGTAGAAGAGAACTTCTTAATGCAGGAGCAAGCACATAAGGCAGGAGGCAGACAACACAGACGCCAATAGAGGCATACTGGTAGAGTTTAAGAAGAGGAAGAAAATAAAATAGGATCTGGGACACTATCTCCATTAGTTCTATGTAATACTATCCTAGGACTTCGCAGGTAGGAATGCCTTGATTTACTGGGAAGTCGCCCTCCCCACCTTACCCTTTGCATGAGCTTGACCAAAGTTCGGGGTAAATCTGAATTTCATGATACATCAAGGCTTTGCAGTAAAAACGTCTTTTCAGGCAGGCTAAAACCTTAAAGCCCCAGGGTGGTTTAAAAAAAAAAAAAAATAGCCTGTACTTTTTTTTTCCCCCCAAGTACTATAAACTACGAGTGACATTTTCATTAGTGCCTTTCTCTTTCAGGAACTATGTGAAAAACAACATTTGTTTTATGAGTCATCATCAAGAGGAATTAGTGCCAAAACAGCTTCAAAAAAGAAAACCCCAAGAGCAGCTCTTGGAGTGTAAAAGTCTGTGTGGTAGGGGACAACCAAGGCAGCTTTCTCCAGAGACCTAATGGCCGCAAACCTTGCAAATGTTGGTAAAGTAGGACAACAATTAGAAGGGTGTCTTTGTACCAAGACACATTGGCCACTCCCATGTTTTCTCCCTGGTGTTGTGGAGGTAGTTTTAGAGACACCCTGAAATTATAAAGGCAAACTTTAACCTCCACCTCTTGTAAGGTAAAGGAGGTACAAGATTCCGTGATCCCTTTCTTACTCTGCCTAGGACTCCAGGTGAAACAGATCCTGGCTGGTTCAATACCTCACACCCTTTTCACAGAGCAGCCTTTGAGAAACGATGAACAAGTAATGCGATCAACTTTTGCCTTAAGGTTATGTGTGTGCAGAGGCCAGTTGCGGCTTCATGATCCAGATACCTCAGTGGCCTGAACACAAACTCACAGGTTTTTGCCCACTATGACAGTACTTGCACTGGGCCTTCTTGTGAAAAAGAACCGGGACACAACGTGGAGAGTTGCACCTATGTTCTAGATTAGGAGAGGATCCTGGCTAGGATTTCAGTGATAATCCCTAATTATAGTTCAACAAGTACAAAGATAATGCAGCTTATTTTATGAACTACAGTGTAATAGAAAATTCCCTTCTATGAATTTTATGTATAAAATATTACAAGAAACAATTCTGCAATAGTTGAGAAAAGTAAAACATTTTTTCCATCCATTTGGAAAAACACGACTAGAAAGGGCTATTTCAAAATCCGGGGACCATTTTTACATAGTTGTACCTGTTACTAAAACTTTAGAAAAGGGTCAGGCCATCAGGTGATTGATCCCAATCTTTATAATCAATTAGGTGTGAGTTATTAAGTCCAGCTTATGAAACTCTCTCCTTGGAAGGCTTTCATGATGACTTACTAGCTATCCATAGCTTCCTGCAATCCTCTGCGCTCCTCAGGACTATCACTACCTCAGGTGATGGCACACGAGCTGTAACCAATGCGGCCTTGCAGACAACGGCAGATGCAGTGAGTGACATTCAGACAGCAGGACAGTTCCCTCACCATGTGTTCTTCTCTAGGATGAAATGGAGGTCACCGACTGTAACAGGAACTTGGGTTTCCCCCACACAACAGTGAACTGCTCTCTTCTGTATCTCTCCAGCTGAATATTGGGACTCGGTGAGGTGTTTTTCCCAACTCGGATATGATGACAGAAAATCTACAATAAAGAATCTCGATCTATTTAAGTAGTGACCCATTAAATTACTATTATAAGCTATGGGAGACACATGAAAACTTAAAGTATGAATAATCTAACTTGAAAAAGAATAAAACATGTCTGGCCTGAAGAATAGAGAATCCTGAGAGCCAAAACCCATTTGTTATTTAGACTGGAATTTTCCTATTGGCCCCTAACAAACTGTGCCAGTTTGATGAGGGTACATGATCTAGGAATTCCCCTATAAAATTGAAAGACTATAAATCTACGTAACAGTGACACTGTATTAGCAGAGACTCAGAAGAATGACTTAAAGTCCTGATTCTGAAACGTATTACATAATGAGAATTGGCAGAGAAAGTTCTGAGGAAGGGAGATTTGAGATTTTACTTCTACCACAGCACATTTCCTATGTAAGTTGGAGCACGTTTTTTGTGTTTTATTTTGGAAAGAGAAAGAAAAGTGTGTTCTGTAAAGGATCAATTTAAGAAATTTATTATGAATCCTCAGCGGAATTATATGCGGAGATGATTTAAAAAAAATCAAGACAGGTAATTGATACGAATTTTCTTTGTCAAGCACCCCAGATTGTAAGATATTTAACAAAACTGTTACATGTTCCCTTCCAAGTTCAAAACTGTATATTTACATTAGCAATTTCTTGTTTTAGCCATTCATCATAAATGGGTAGGAAACTGTTCATAAACTTAGGTTTATCACTAGTGATTTCAACTGCAGTATCTTAAACACTCCTGTATTTTTCTTTTACTGTCCTGAGTATGTAACTAAATAATTCTGTCTTCAAACAAATTTTTACCCAATACACCCTTAACCAGAGATTTTTGATTTCCAAAAATAAAAAAGGGGGAAAACTTATCATTTGTATGTATATATTCACAGTTTTTATTTATAAAAAAAAATTTACAGCACTTGTGAAGAGCCAGCAGAAGACATCAGACGCGCTCATTCTTCCCAGCTTTGTTCAGTTTAGCGGGTTATCCGTGACACTTCGCCAGGCGATGCTCACACGGCAGCCCTGACACCTGACCCAGTTAGATTGTCTTTCTTCCTTTTTTCTGAGAGAGCATTTTGATGAGCTACTGATTACCTATTTCTTAAGTTACTTGAATACTGAAAATATTATGGTATCTGGATCCGCACCTTGGCCATATAATCATGTCCCCCCCACCCCCTTTTCTCTTTCTGTGAACATTACCAAACAGGTTACTTATTACTGTTAGTTAAAGCTAAGTGGAAAATCTCAATTTTTAAAAGTAGTTTCCCAGAACCTGTGACTTCTTTACTGAATTGTATCTTCTATATTTCATGAGGTTTACCCTATCCTACTGGATCTTAAAATGAAGCAAAAAACACAATGTAAAAAAAAAAAAAAACAACAAACCCCCAAAACAAAAAACAAAACAAAACAAAACAAAAAAAACCAGGAGAGAGAGAATAAGAGAAGTTTGAAAATCACAATTAAGTTTTTCACAAGAAAGAAAATATAAAAGCGAGCCTTTGTCCCCTGACTTAAGAGTGAGAGGCACCGCAGGGGAGGGCATTGAGAGAAAAGGGGATAAAAAAATAAATGTAAAAATAAGGTATATTTTTCAGTGCAGTATGTAAGCTAGATTTGGAAGACTTTATAATATAGTAAGGAAAATGAACTAGAACATGGAGGATTAGATGTTGTGATTTTTCATGAAACTTCTAAAACATTTTGAAAACTCAGGTTTTAGTGGAAGATTGTGTTGGAATATTGTCTCTATTAAGTTACTACTAGGAAGTTAATTAGACTCTCCACTCAGCTTTATTTCTAAGTGAAATTACTGTTGGTTCTACTCAACTCCTAATCCCAAGTGGTACGGCACGGGTGCAGCCTGATCGTGTACTACCCCAAGGCTCCTGGGTGAGCCAGAGGGCCAGTGTTTCACAAATGCACATTTATTTTAACTTTAAGAGTCGCAATCCCAAATACTGAATAGTCACTCTTCAGCTCCATTAAATAAGACACAGCAAGGGGGAAAGACCTATCTTGTTAAATGGCTTTCAAGTTCAAGTTGAACTGTATTATAATTATACTGTGGCACAGAGGCAGCGTGTGGGCACTTCTTGTTAAAACAGCACAATGTATCAACTCCTGACAAGACTCTTAGTATAGCCTTCGGCACCAACCTAAGATTACTACTTTCCTACAACTAGAGGTGAGTCTTAACCAGAATAACACAAGTATATATGAGGTACAACCCATCATAGCTTCTTTCTCATATCCATCTTGTAGGTAAGAGGTTTTGCTTCTTAAAACTACACCTTTATAACTTTTAAAAGATATTTAACATTTTCTATCATATTAAATTAGCAACATAAAACATTATGCTTAATCTATAAAGTTCTACTCCGGTTTGCTCCCTAGAGTTTATATACATACTTTTATTTCTAATCTGCAAGAAAAAAAAATTCCTATTTAATATTTGGTAACAAGAGCAGTAAAAGATACTATACACATGTGGCATATATATATTTACAAAATACACTTCAAAAAGAAGCCAACACACTTTAGCAAAAGTCTAAGCTTGCATAGATTAAAAAGAAAAAAGAATTATGAATACAATTTTTGTTAAAATAGAAAATGGGGAGTAAAAGTTACAGAATGAAGAGAGATCTTTTCCAAACTTTTATTTGTGCACATTCAATTGAAAAAGATAACTTTTACAGGTTCTTTGGTGCCCATATTCAGCATACAAAAATGTAAAAGACTATTCACAAATAAAACACATTAGCTCAAACTGGGAAGAAATAATGACAATAACGCAACAATTTAAGGTAGTGCACACTGTGACAGCTCTGCTTACAGGGACATGAGAATTACTGCGAAAATAAATAGAATGTCCTTTTGTAAAAGCAGCAATGTCATGTCTTGTAAACTTCCTTTTTATATTACAGCAAGGTTTGAAATAAAATCCAAAGGGCTTGGAGCTTACACTGTAGCCGTGAATGAATAAAAGAGTCTATTTCCTCAATTACTGTTGGTCCAGTTTTCCTTTTGTTTTGAGTCCAATGTGCAGCAGGTTTTAAAAGGTGCTCAGTTAGGAATTCTAACCAATTACATGATGAATTATAAAATTTCTTTCCTGCTTTCAAACACAAATGGGTAAATCTGTTCCACAGCAGTCGCAACAGCCTTTACGTTGGGCCCTGAAACGGAAAAAGGGGTGAGAAGAGCGCTAGGAACGTGCATTTCCCAGAAGGGAAGACCTTCACATAGTTTAACTATCGGACTGACTGTTTAAAAAAAATATCTGCACTTTACATAATTATACAGCCAGAACACAAACCAACAGAATAACATTTTTTTTTTGGACAATTCAAGGAAATCTGAAACACAAAATGCTGCTATTCACCTCGTTTTAGGGCAGTGTGAAGACAGTATATATAAAAATATAAAAATCTGACAGCACTGTTAAATGCTGATTAAAGAAGAAATGATGAAAGGGACTGACATTTTGGTCACTATCCTCTTGGTCATTGTAGCCTGGCTTTTGGTTAGGATACTGCTGATGCTCACAGCTCGCAGGAGTACTGAGGAACCCAGTAAAGAAGACAAAGCTGCTTCCAAAGTACTGGGAAACCAGAGAGCTGTTATTAACTAAGTAGTCTAAACTGTCCCCCCACCCAGATTTACTAGTCCTCATTACCCACCACCTGTTTAATATTCATCTGGCCACTCATCTCACAGCTTACTCAGTAAATTAGGGAAACACACATGCAGGAAGGGGGTGAGGGTATATGTGAATTAATCCATATAATGCTTGGGATAACTTTTTAAAAAGGTAACCTTCCATTTAAATAGCTAAAAAGAAACATAAAAAGAGACAATGGAAATATTTTCATAAAACTTATTTTGAATAAAAGCAGTGTCACTAAAGTACACTTAATTCTTTTGAAAGATGCTGAAAACGTACATATTATACCCACTATGAACTCTCTGAAGGTACTGACCACGTGTTATCCAGGTCTGCTCCTTCCTGATTTCCCTTGCCTCCCCCACACAGGATAGTGCTTTCCCTGTAGGAACTACTCAGAATCTGTTCACTGACTTGTTAATGTTTCATAGAATGTTACAGATGTAAATATGTAATGTATACTAATTAATCCAATTATCCTCTTTGTTATTATGTTAATTATCTATTAACTCAGTAAATATAGATTTATAGGTACTTATTGATAGACTTTGGGGCTTCTCCGAAGTCTGGGCTCCAAAAGAAAGAGAGTTGAAAGAAGGGGACACATGGATTTATTCCGTCACTCCATTTTAAGATTCAGATGCTGGCAGGAGGCTTTAAAAGTTTCCAAGGAAGATGTGAAAACCCACGGGATGAGTCAAAACTAAGCTTACCTGTTGAGAGTCTAAAGGTGTTAATAATGTGTATTTTCCTCTAAGGACTAAAGGAGTACAAAGAAAATTCAAGAACCCCAAAGAAATTTTCCTGAACTTATTTTAGCCAAAGATTGGGCCTGACTCCTAAGTGATGTTTCTGTACCATTTATAAATACAGTATCTTTAAAGCCATCCTGTGTGCTAATGCTCTCTATGCCTAGTTGCTTGAAACCACCACTTCTAAATACTTACAACTCAAGAGATATAGAACAAAATACATATGAAATATGATAAATAGTTACCAATGATATTTGACTATTTTACTTACGTAAAACCTCTTCTCTATTAAGTTTATAAAATGGGTTTCTCTTGAATATTTTAAATGCAAGATATCACAAATCAAAAAGAAAAATCACACTATGAAAATATATACTAAAATATTCTTAATAGCTCCAAACTGGGAACTATCCAAATGCTTATAATGGACAGTGTAATTCAGATCCTGGATACTACATGGTAATAAGAATGAATGATCTCTAACTATATAGAATAATATGAATGAATCTCACACTAAAATAATGAGTGGAAGAATACAGACCTAAAATAGCATCTATACAATTTTAAAACAGTATATAAAAGTAGGGAAAACTACAGTGTTAAAAGTAGAGACTGGTTCCCCTTGAGGAGCAGAAGTGACTGAAGGGGACAAACGAGACATTATTTCCATTTTGATATAGGCACCTCATTCAAACCATAACTGACCATAAGCTTGGGTTCAATATCATAAAATACCTGTTACTGTGATACTTCCTGTTGAAAAAATCTGTAATGTAGCTCTTAGAGATTTTATCCGATAGCACACAGCAGGATGAAGTTCAGGTTCATAACTATACAAAAAAAAAAAAAAATCACAATGAATGTAAATATTTGCAGGCTGACAAGTCATTACAAATTTGGTAAGTTGTCTTGACTCGGCAAAGACCCACCTGGCATGAGGTCTGTTGTTCTTCGTGAATTCCGGCAAACGGATTTCAAATGGCATGTTACACACCGCCAAAACGTTCACAACCTTAAAATCTGTAAATATTACCTGCAGGAGAGAAGGACAACTTAATGAATTGTTTTGAAACAAACAAAAAAAATTATCAGGAAAAAGAAAACAAACAAAAACCCCTGCTCATCAGGGCAACTGTAAATAACTGTTTCAATCCTCTAGCTTCCTGCTCAGCAGGGAGTAGGCTTCTCTCTCCTTCTAACCCTCCCCACCAGTAGTTCTGTCTCTCTCTCTCTCCAATAAATAACAAAATCTTAAAACAAAACAAAACAATTAGAGCACATGAAAAAATGCTCCACATCACTCAGCATCAGGGAAATACAAATCAAAACCACAGTGGGACACAACCTCACAACGGTCAGAAAGGCTACAGTTAACAAGTCAGGAAATGACAGATGTTGGCAAGGATGCAGAGAAAGGGGACCCTCCTACACTGTTGGTGGGAATGCAAGGTGGTGCAGCTACTCTGGAAAACAGTGTGGAGATTCCTCAAAAAGTTGAAAATAGAGCTACCCTACGACCCAGCAATCGCACTACTGGGTATTTATCCTAAAGATACAAATGTAGTGATCCGAAGGGGCACGTGCACCTGAATATTTATAGCAGCAGAGTCCACAACAGCCAAACTATGGAAAGAACCTAGATGTCCATCAACAGATGAATGGATAAAGAAGATGTGGTATAGAGATCTACAGTGGAATATTATGCAGCCATCAAAAATGACCTCTTGCCATTTGTGACATGGATGGAACTAGAGGGTGTTATGCTGAGTGAAATAAGTTAATCAGAGAAAGACAATTATCATATGATCTTACTGATATGTGGAATTTGAGAAACAAGGCAGAGGATCATAGGGTAATGGAGGGAAAAATGAAACAAGATGAAACCAGAGAGGGAGACAAATCATAAGAGACTCTTAATCTTGGAAAACAAACTGAGGGCTGCTGGAGTGGAGGGTGTGGGACTAGAGTGGAGTGGGGTGGCTGGGTGATGGACATTGGGGAGGGTATGTGCTATGCTGAGTGCTGTGAAGTGTGTAAGAATGACTAATGAATCACAGACCTGTACCCCTGAAACAAATAATACATTATATGTTAATAAATAAATAAATAAATAAAGACAGTGGGGGGAGGGGAAGAATTAGAGCACACAAGAAAGAATAAGCACATCTTAAACATCGATACGATATAGTATTTTAGATTATGAGTGATTTCTTAATGCCATGCAGTTGACCCTGAACAACAGAGGGATTAGTACCCTGACCAGTCAGAAGTCCACCTGTAACTTCTGACTCCCCAAAAACTCAACTACTCATAGCCTACAGTTGACTGGCAGCCTTACCCATAAAACAGTCAATTAATACATACTTTGCATCTTATATTATATATTGTATTCTTACAATAAAGCTAGAGAAAATAAAATGGTATTATAATTGTAAAGAATGGGGCGCCTGGGTGGCTCAGTGGGTTAAACCTCCGCCTTCGGCTCAGGTCGTGATCTCAGGGTCCTGGGATTGAGCCCCGCATCGGGCTCTCTGCACAGCAGGGAGCCTGCTTTCTCGTCTCTCTCTGCCTGCCTCTCTGCCTACTTGTGATCTTTCATTTAAATAAAATCTTTAAAAAAAATAATAAAATTGTAAGAAAGAGAACATATAATATTATACTATGTTTATGGAAAAACATCTGCATATATGTGGATACACATAGTTCAAGCTTGTGTTATTCAAGGGTCAACTGTAATTAAAGGGAAATAAAAGGTCAAAAACTTAATCAAAAAATTAAATGAAACCTGAGATAGTTGCATGATTAAAACACCTGGGTCTCTGAATTTTATGTTTAATTTTTTTAATACTTTAAATGGGATATTTAATCTACAAGGATAGGATAAAGAAGAGTGATTAAAAATTTAAAGCAGAGTTCTCTTTTTAGAGTCAAAATGGAAAAGTTGCCACTCAAAAGTCAATAAATACTGAGTGTACTCTGAGCTCCAAAGGTCATTTTCTTATATGCAGTAGAATAGAATGATATTTCTATGAGTTTAGTTAGTTTATGTTTGTTTTTGGGGGGGGGTAGGGTGAGAAAACTGTGTTTTTAACTGGGATTTTTCTCAACACTTCCAATGTTATGCTAAGACAAGAAGCTCCAAGGCTAAAAAGTAACTTCAGCCACTCCTACCAATAACTTGAATACCATAATATCCTACTATGTTTTGAAATGTTCCCAGTAAAACCACACTTCTGGATTAACTGTTCTCCAGTTTAGTACCTGCACAAGGCAGTTGATGAGTCACAAAACTGTCCAAAAGGGCACCACCATCAGTCAAGACTCTCAATATCATCACTTTCCTCAAGCACCAACCCTCCCTCTACCCACCAGAACTTTGGTACCTTTCTAGCACCTTCCACCTCAAGGAAGACCAAAGAAGTCAAGACAGAAGCTCAACTTTTCATCAGTGTTCATTCCATACAGCCTGGACCCACCTCTTTGGGGACCACAGCTCATCTTTATCTTTCTTTCATTTACTCATCACTTGCAAGTGATGTAAGAAGTTCATAATACGTACTAACTTTACTCAAATTTATGCCTCCATAAAATTATATTTGATAAAGTTAACCTGCTAGCAACAGTCACTTTACATGTGAGAGCCCGCCAACCAGTGTGTACTTTTTGTGGACCAAACCACAGATTTGACACGGCAAGCCAATCTTATAAATGTCCCTTTTTATACAATGTGCATTTTGTTTAGAATTTATGTCATTTTTAATACCTCTGATTTTTACAGAATGCAGGCTTTTCTGACTTCTTATATATAGGTGTATAGCTGGAATTAGTTATTCATGTGAATTCTTTTCAACTTATAATGTAGTTATTTCTAAAGCACAGATTACTTAAGTTTGGCATATTTTAAATAATCACAATATCCTATTATAATGGTAATGTTCTCACTAAGCATAATACGAAGGAACACTGTTTATTCTTAGCTATTAAATGCCTAAATCTATGCAGGTTCCATTCTAGTATCTTTTTTCTTCTTTATAATTTATGTGATAGCTATCTACAAATAAAAACAAAGACACTTTAACTAACTTTTTACACATATGCCCTATTCTCTACTCTCACCATCCCGACATTCCAGTCTTGAGATGATCAAAAACAAGATCTTTTTGGTGAGAAGTGAACAGCCTAGAAGAGTTGCAAAGGCAGTTCACTTGTAAGGCAGTAAGTCTCTCAGTGAGCAAGGGGTTAGTGAAAATGCCAAGGTCCTTTACAAGTACTCACATGGTTTAGAGTTTGCTACTAAATTTTTGTACTGAAGGACAGTAAGAAAAAGGTTAATCATGAAAAGAGTTATTTGTGTGATTTCTTTTTTTTTTTTCCTTTAAAATTTTTATTTATTTGAGAGAGAGAGGAGAGTGAGAGCATGCACAATCAGGGGGAGTGGCAGAGGTCTCAGAGGGAGAAGCAGGCCATCCCCAAGCAGGGAGCCCCGAGGCAGGGCTCAATCCCAGGACTCTGAGATCACAAACTGAGCCAAAGTCAGACATTTAACTGACTGAGCCACCCAGGTCCCCATCTGTATGATTTCCTTAGTTTATCAAATTAAAAAGTTTAACTCTATAAATTAAATCCTTTAATATTTGTAGTTTGGATTTTTTTTTTTAAATGTTACCTGAAAACCTAGTTTCTGAAGACTGCGGGCTAAACGTCTGGCACCAAATTTAGCTTCTTCTTCACTATGGTTTTAAGGAAAGAAAAAGATTATCAGTTACACAGGAAATAAATTTTATACTGAAAAATATGACAAACTGTACACATGATTTCAAGTCTAGGAAAATATCCTTTCCATGAAGGAAAAATTTTAAAGTTAAAGTAAGATATCCAATTAAAATTTACCTTGTTGCTCCAGTGCAAATAATTTTTCCTGAGGACCAAATTGTAGCTGTAATTCTAGGTTTTCTCAGCTTCATTAATACTTTCTGCAAAAGAACAAAATAAAACACACGTTTACATACTAAGCATTAATTTTCACTTATGCTCCTGCTCCATATGGCCATTTCAATAAAAATGTAAATAGTACTCGATGCTTACCCAAGATTGAAATAAGTAATTGCTCTCCAAATCACCCATTCTGAATTTAAGTACCACACTGAACACAAAGGACATATTAATTTAAAAAGACATTTAATTAATTAAACATATAAGGTCTATATCAACCTCTTACTATATACTTGAAATCATGTACTACAAGCATGCAAACTTTTCAACTCTCATTCCACCCTGGCCACGTAACTGGAATTTGCAATTTGCATGGATCCTTAAAGATGCCAAACGTATTCAAACCTCAGGGGTTTTGCAGTAATTGTTAATATTTTCATGTGGAATAGTCTTCCCTCAATATTCTCACTTTCATTCAAGTCTCTCATCAGATGTCAGATAGAGGTCTTCCCTGACCAAAAAGCACCCATGCCCTCACTGCTCTCACCTCGTATCCTACTTTATTCTGCTTCACGGTACTCATCATTATATTATATCTTACAGTTGAGATGACTACTACTACAGATTCAAGTTCAATATACAAATCTTGAGCATAGGACAAATGTTGGAGCTAGAGATGTAATTTTCCTTAGATATGAAAGGCATTTGAAGGCTGTGGGTTTGAATGAAATTATCTACAGAGTGAGTATAAATCACTCAAGGACTAAGGTCCAAGAGAACAATGTGAATTTAAATTTTTATTACCATTTTTCATTTATGGAAAATATCATATGCCCATTATGCATAAGAGATAAATGTTTACTGAATACTGTAACATATAAATGAATTGGATATTTCTCCTTAAAACTTCTGTTACTTTTCAAGTTTCACCCTTTCTTTGTCATATGTCACATTATCAAATGAGAAAGCTATAAAGTCTGGAAGGATAAAATTTAACAAAGAGCCAAATTAAACTTCAATTAAAAGATATTATCAAATTTCATACACAAGTGGCTGAGAAACACTAAACTGAGTTTATTCTGCATTTAACTATCTTTCACCACCACCTTATCCATCAATTCAGCTTTTTCAATTAACCTCCTACGAAAAATGACTTCCCTATCACATGGCGTGCTCAAGTTCCAAAGCAGTATTAGGCACTTTATTAACCTTCTTAGCAGATATCTTCATTCCTTTATTTAGGTGACGATGGCAAGACTGATGAACTTGAAAATCTTTAATTGTAGGTCATTGCAATTTTTAATTGAATTTAATTCATCTTAACTTAGTTTCTAGAACTAAGAGCTAATGATAATTTACTGAGGTATACTGGCATCGAATTTTTAGAGCTTAGAGCCTTCATATACATTCATAATTTTCATAATAAATGTATAAGATCTATATCTCAACATCATTTGGTTTATAAAAGCCAGTGAAAACACACTGTCCTTTGTAATATTAATCTCAGTAAGGTTAAAAGCAAGTTATCAATGCTTTTATTTTAAATAATACAGGTCTAACAAAAACTAAAATTAATACTGTCCAGGTTAGGATATGAACCATATTATTTTCAGCAATTTATTCATAAAGAATACCAACTATTTTGGCTAAATAAAGAGGGGTATTAACATATACTACAAAAATCACAACATACATATTATAGCATCATACATATCATACATCATTCATGTAACCAAGAAACTATATATATAAATATTTTTAAAGATTTATTTATTCGAGAGAGAGAAAGTGAGAGAGAGTGGGGTGAGGGCTAAAGGGAGAGAGGAACTTAAGCAGACTCCAAGCTGAAAGCAGAGTCTGACGCGGGGCTCAATCTCAAGACCCTGAGATCATGACTTGAGCTGAAACTGAGAGTCTGACACTTAACCATATGTGCCACCCAGCAGCCCCTAAAAAATTATATTTGAATAAGTATACGCCACGTATAAATGTCTCCTTCTTCATTTAAAATAAATTGAGAGAACAATCAAATTCTAGTAGCCTTTGAATTCTTTGCTGAGTCCTGGAGATGGGGAATATCCAAAAGCTGACACTTCAGGGGAGGAGGGGCCACTTCTACAAGGCTCAGTGTTGTATTCAGTACAACTGGCACATGGTAATGTGCTCATAAACTATCTGTATAGAGAATATGTTTTAGTATATGATTCATAGCACTATAAAATTAGTCTATGCAGCATACATACCAAAATTTAGATACTTACTCCAACATCACGCTTATAAATTACATTTGCTCCCTCCAAAGCAATCTTCCTTAAGTTCAAATGACATCTTGTTCTAAAAACACAGACTACATTTGTAATTAGAATGTCCAATGCAACATCACTGTCTGCATCCATTGGGGTAGTTTAAAAACTTAGCTTCCCACCACGAAGATCACATCCTGAGAAATAAAACAAAATAAAGTAATTAAATATTCTGTTAATTTATTTTTCACAAATAATCCTGAAAATAAAAATATAAGAAATTATTTATTTTTTAAATGCTACTCAAAGCAAATCGTGTTCCTTTTGTTCCCCATTAAAGTCATTTTTAAAAAGGTAACAAACATGTCATATAAAATCTTTCAAAATTTGGGACTAACTTGTATTCCTTACAATTAATAAGGAACTTTTACATGCCAGGAGCCTACCAGACTCATCTCCTGCTCCTTGCCTTTACAACGACTATGTTTCAGGTGTAGCACAGTTATGGCAATTCTCCAAATATACCAAGTTCAAGGGCTGGACTTTGTGGTCCCAATGTCCAATCATTAATGGTACTATAAACCACCTCATACAACTTGCAAGGGTTTAAAAAAAAAAAAAAAAGGACCCACTTTTCCTCTATTTTAGGTAATTGGCTTACTTAAAGGAGAAATATTAATTACATTTGTTAACAGATTTTTCTCATTTACCAGTCATTCATTCAATATTTACTTATCAAATATCTTCCATATAGTGAGGACACCAGAGGATGAAAACGAGTAAGACAAAATCTTTTGTCTTCAAGGAGCTCTGGCAAACAGCACAGCACAATTTTTGTCAAGATTTCAGTCTTCCAAAATGTACCTTTCAAAACTATGAGATGAGCATTTCTATAAACAATCAAAAGTGAGCCATAGTTTTTACTACGTATACGACCCTTATCCAGCTAAAAAATGCTCTTGGGCTAGGATTCTATGTTTATTTATTTATTTGAGACAGTGCACATGAACACGCATGGGAGGGGCAGAGAGACAGAGAGGCAGAGAGTCTCAAGCAGACCCCGCGGAGCCTATGTGGGACTTGATCTCACAACACTGAGATCATGACCTAAGCCCAAACCAAGAGTCCAAAGCTCAAATGACTGAGCCATCCAGGTGTCCTTGATTTCCACTTCTTACAAAATAAGTAACAGTAATTCAGCTTAACTAACACGCAAAGAGAAAACCGGAAAATACTAATATTACCATTATAATGACCTTTAAAGAGTCGTTGAAACTGCAATATGAAAAACCAGTATTCTTTATAAGGATTCAAATTATTATATGATGAAAATAATGCAGATGCCCAGAGTCCCAACGAAGAAAATTCAAGCTTGTTTTCCTGTCTTTTATTTAGTATCTGCTAGAACACAAGTCAGACCCAGCCTTCTAGCACCTCTCTGGGACGATGGAGCATTCAGCTCTGTGGACCACTTCTATCTAAGCCTCATCAGGTTCTCTCATGATTATGTTCCCTTCAATCTGCTTATCTTCTTACTTTGTTGTTTTCTGTTTGTCTGGGCAACCTCAAATAATTTTTATGTGCAAGGAGTGGGGCAGGGGTAGCAGTGGATAGCTATATGGGTAGACAGATGCATAAAGAGGACAGAGGCAGTTATCAATACTGATCTTAAACCGTGGGATCAATAACTGACTTAACACTTAACCAGTTATGAGAACGCGACAAGTTATGCAATCTCTCTGGGCCTCGGTCTTCTCATTTGCGGCATGAAATACAGTGCCCTACCACAAAGTGTTGTAGGGATTACAGAGAAGGTATTAAAAGTACTTAGCGCACATATCTGGTAACAATAACACAAAAGTGATGTTACTATAGATCAAGTAAGTTTAAATCAGCAGGCAGAGCAGAGATACCTTAGTATCATTTCCCATTATTCTATTAGAACCCAGATATTGAGCCACCTAGACCTCACCATGTCTCCTATGTTGCTAATAAAAACTCTGCACTAACCGTGAGGTGAAGCAGCTCTTAGCTGCTCACCTCAACACCCATCCCATCCTTCCTTCACAGTGAACAGAACCCAACAGAATCTAGCTGGGTACACTGTGGGAGAAATGAATACTCAACACACTTCCAAGGCTCCCTGCTAACGGATATAGCCCAGAGGCCACATGGCCCTGTCATGGTTAATGAAATGTAAAATGAAATGGTTTTGTGTCTTTTGGGAAGAAAAGACTGCTTAGAGTGATCAAACTAAGCCAGCAAAGACCCCGTTGTGCTTTTCTACCCTTCTTCACTTTTATTGCCTGGAGTCTGGATGTGAGAGGTGGAGCTCAAACAGGCATCTGGGATCATGAAACTATGTGATAAGGACAGTGGAACAGGAAGGAAGACCGAAGATGCCTGAATGGCCGATACAGTGAGACTCCTTATTATCACTGCACTTCCTAATTCCAGACTTGATGACTGTGAGAGAAAAATCAATTTCCATACCAACCCTCACACATTTTAGACTTTTGTTATATGCTGCCAAACCTAATCCTAATGGATATACATCCCATGAGAGAGGCTACAGAAAGCACTACTTAAAGAGAAACTATGAAGACACTATGTCAAATTTACTGTTTCACACAGATTTTTTTTACATCAAACAGGTTAAAACAAATTAAGGGGAGAATACAAAGGCAATATATAGGGTAAAAATAAGACTGGGTATAAAACAAACCTTGGTGAATGCAAAGGAGCCTCAAAATTAATACAAAATAGGTGATTATGTCTGTACTTTAGCAACTTAGATTCTAAAAATGAGGTTGCAGGCATAGTTCATCTTAAGCTGTTCAATGTTCATATTTTACGTGAATATAATCTGGCAAGAAGCCTCAGAAAATACTATTGCTCTCATAGGTTTTAAATCAAGGATATAACATGAAGTCAGTACTTAAAAAAGAAAGCGGCATCCTACATTTTTGAAGCATTACAAACAACTGAATGGTGAAAAGCTCAAAGCTTTCCCTCTGAGATCCCTCTGAGATCAAGAATCAAGGATGCGTACTCTCACGACTTGTATTCAACATAGTATTGGAAATCCTAGCCAGCATAATTAGGCAAGAAAAAGAAAATGCATCCAAAATGGAAAGGAAAGAAGTAAAATTGTCACTTCTTGTAGATGACAGGATGTTAAATACAGAAAACCCTAAAGACTCCACCAAAACAGCTATAGCTAATAAACGGATTCAATAAAGTTGCAAGACACAAAATCAATATATAAAATCTGTTCTGTTTCTATATGTTAGCAATGAGCTATCAGAAAGAGAAATTTTTAAAAACTCACTTTATAACTGCATCAAAAAGAATAAAATACCCAGGAATAAATTTAAGCAAGGAGGTGAAAGACCAATATACTGAAAACTGTAAGACACTGATGAAAGAAACCGAAAAATAAGTAAATGGATATACCATACTCAATTGAAAGAATTAATATTATTAAAATGTCTATGCCGCCACAAAACAATCTACAGATTCAATGCAATCTCTATCAAAACTCTATTGGTATTTTTCAAAGAAATAGAATGAACAATTCTAAAATTTGTATGGAACCATAAAAGCAATCTTGAGAAAGAACAAAGCTGGAATCTGATTTCAAACTATATTACAAAGCTACAGTAATCAAAATAAAATGATGCTGATATAAAAACAACAAAACAAAATAGAGTTTGGAAATAAAACTCATGCCTATATAGTCCACTGATTTATGAAAAAGGAGATGAAAATATACAATGGGGAAAAGACAGTCTCTTCAATAAGTAGTGCTAACACAGCCATATTAAAAAGAATAAAACTACACTATCATATACCATACACAAAAATTAATTCAAAACGGATTAGAGACTTAAATGCAAAAGCTGGGAATTATAATACTAGAGGAAAACAGGTGGTAAACTCCTTGATGCCAGTCTTTGCACTGAATTTTTGGATCTAACTTTATTTTTTTTAAGTTTATTTATTTATCTATTTACTTATTTGATAGAGGGGAAGAGAGAGAGAGACTGTGCCCACAGGCTGGGGAAGGGGCAGAGCGAGTGGGAGAAGCAGACTCCCTCTGAGCAAGGAGCTGGGCCTGGGGCTCAATCCCAGGGCCCCAAGATCAGGACCTGAGCCAAAGTCAAATGCTTAACCAACTGAGCCCCTGATTTTTGGATCTAACTTTATAAGCAAAGGCAACCAAAGCAAAAATAAACAAGTGGGAGATACACCAACCTAAAGAGCTTTTGCTTGCAAACAAAATGGAAAGGCAACCTATAGAATGGGAGAAAACAGTTGCAAATCATATACCCAATAAGAGGTAAATATCCAAAAAATATAAAGAACTCCTATAACTCAACAGTAAAAACCAATAATACGATTAAAAAATGGGTAGAGGAATTGAAGAGACATTTTTCCAAAAAAGACATACTGATGGTCAACAGGCACATGAAAAGATATTCAATGCCACTAATCATCAGGGAAATGCAAAATCAACCACAATGAGATATCACTGCATATGTGTCAGAAAGGGTGTTAATAACCAAAAAAATAACAAATGTTGGTGAGGATGTGGAGAAAATGGAACCCCTGTGCACTGTTGGTAGGAATGTCTATTGGTGCAGCTTCTATGGAAAACAGTATGGAGGTTCCTCAAAAAATTAAAAACAGAACTACCATATGATCCAGCAATTCTGCTTTTGGATATTCACCTGAAGAAAATAAAAATGTTAAATCGAAAAGATATATGCACCCTATCTTCATCACAGTATTATTTACAACAGCCAAGATACAGAAACAACTCAGTGTCCCTCAGTGACTGAATGGATAAAAAAAAAAGATGTGGAATAGGTATATATACAATGAAATACTTCTCAGCCATAAAAAAGAATGAAATCTTGCAGTTTGTTACAACATGGATGAATCCCGAAAATATTATGCTATGTGAAATTAATCAGACAAAAATTTCATTTATATGTGGAATCTAAAAAAACAAAACAAATAACTAAAAAATACAGAGAAGAAACTGGTAGTTGTCAGAAGGGAAGGCAGGGGTTGGGATGGGTGATATGCAAGGGGATTAAGAGGTACAAACTTCCAGGTATAAAATAAATAATTCACTGGGGTTAAAAGTACAGCACAGAGAATATTAGTCAATAATACTGCAGTAACTTTGTATAGTGACAGATGGTAACTACATTTATCATCATAAGCAATTTGTAATGCATATAAATGGGGAATCACTATGTTGTACACCTCAAACTAATATAATATTGTATATGTCAACTATACTGCAATTAAAGAGGAGGTTAAAAACAAGAAATACCTATTGGAAAATAAGAAAGGAAACATAAATGACTTAAGCATTTGATCCAAGAAATCAAGTACATAACAATCACAAATATATAAGGAAGAAAATAATAAAACTAAAAAAGTAAACATGGTAGAAATAAAAATTCAACTCAAATCTTAAAATTCTAAGAGTTTTTTATATGAGTATCAATAATTTTCCATTTTTTTGTACAGTGTAGTAAAACACATATATTAGTTACTATAAGAAAAATAAAGCTAATTCTATTTTGATTTCAATTATTATCAATAACTTTCTCACTGCCCATTGTTTAATCAGGTGTTCTGTCCTGTGTCTCAGGTAAATGCCTACTATGAGTTGTCAAATATTTTCTTCTAATAAAAAGCAAAGTTCAAAACTACCTGTCCTAACTTCAGGAAATGTTATATTTTTAGCTTTTTATTAAATGCATTATAATTGTGGTCGAAAGTACAAACTTCTGGTATATAAGTAAGTCCTGGGGATATAATGTACATCCTGGTGACTAGAGTTAACATTACTGTATCCTGTATTTAAAAGCTGATAAGAGATTTTAAAACTTCTCATGACAAGAAAAGAAATTTGCAACTATGTGTGGTGATGAATGTTAATGACATAGTGTGGTGATTATTTTGCAACTCATACATACATTGAATCATTAAGTTGTATACCTGAAACATAATGTTACATGTCAATTGTATCTCAATAAAAACTTTTAAGTCAGTCTTAGAAAAAAATGCATCATAGAAGTGGAAGCAGCTTCTTCCTCACTCAACGATTTTAGGGATAAGAACAAATTTGTTTTAGGTTTTCTGACTTTCAAGCAGTATTTAAAAACAGTACTCGGCGAACCATCACAAACTGCAACCTTAAAGCATTACTTGGAAAACACCGCCACCTCCTGGCTCTTAAGACAAAGTGCATCAAAGACTACAGGTACACCTTGCCAATATTGTGGATTCGGTTCCAGACCACCATAATAAAGTGAAGAACTCAATAAAGCAAGTCAAAAAAATTTTCTGGTTCCTCAGTGTATATAAAAGTTGAGTTTGCACCATACTGTAGTCTATTAAGTGTGCAACAGCATTATGTTTACAAAAAATCACTATATGTACCTTATTTAAAAAGTACTTTATCGAGGGAGAAGGGGGGTAGGGTTATGGACATTGGGGAGGGTATGTGCTTTGGTGAGTGCTGTGAAGTGTGTAAACCTGGCGATTCACAGACCTGTACCCCTGGGGATAAAAATATATGTTTATAAAAAAACAAAAAATTAAAATAATAATAATAATAAATAAATAAATATTTGCTTCACCTAGGGGGGGGGAAAGTACTTTATTGCTAAAAAATGCTAACCATCATTTGAGCTTTTAGCAAGTCAATCTTTTTCCTGGTGGAGGGTCTTGCCTTGATGTTGAAGGCTGCTGACTGATCTGGTGGTGACTGCAGAAGGTTGGAGTTGTGGCAATTTCTTAAAATAAGACACTAATGAAATTTGCCAGATGGACTGGATCTTCCTTTTACAAAGAGTTTCTCTATAGCATGGGATATTGTTTGACAGCACTGGGCCACTGTTAGAATTTCTTTCAAAATAGAGTCAATCCTCTCAATCTACTAAACCTACTATTTCATCAACTAAGTGTATGTAATATCCTACCTAAGTCCTTTGCTGTCGCTTCAAAATCTTCACAGCCTCTTCGCCAGGTATAGACTGCATGTCAAGAAAACTTTTTTGCTCATATGTAAGAAGCAACTCCTCATCCATTCAAGTTTGCTCATGAGGTTGCAGCAATTCAGTCCCATCTTCAGGCTCCACTTCTAATTCTCATTTCTCTGGCTTTTCCTACCACAGCTGCAATCACTTCCTCCATGGAAGTCCTGAGCCCCTCATCATCCATGAGGGTGGACAAACAGGGTCTTCCGAACTCCTGTTAATCTGGGTATTTTGATCTCTTCCCACGAATCACAAATGTTCTTAATGGCATCTAGAATGGTGAGTCCTTTCCAGAAGGTTTTCAATTTCGTTTGCCCGATCTACCAGAGGGATCACTATCTGTGGCAGCTTTAACCCTATGGAAATGTATTTCTTAAAAAGTAAGATGTGCAAGTTGAAATGAGTCCTTGATCCATGGACTGCAGAACGGCTGCTGTGTTAGCGGGCATGAGAATAACATTAATTTCATTGTATGTCTCCATCAGAACTCTTGGGTGACCAGGTGCATTGTCAATGAACAGTAATATTTTGAAAAGGATCTTTCTTTCTGATTCCTCAACAGCGGGCATAAAATAGTCAGTAAACCATGTTGTAAACAGATGTGCTGTCAGCCAAGTTTTGCTGCTACATTTCTAGAGCACAGGCAGAGTAGCTTTAGCATAATTCTTATAGGCTCTCAGACAATCAGAATGGTGAATGAGCACTGGCTTCAACTGCAAGTCACCAGCTGCATTAGCCCTTAACAAAAGAGCCTATTCTTTGAAGCCAGGCATGGACTTCTCCTCTCCAGCTATGAAAGCCTTAGATGGCATTTTCTTCAATCTAAAGCTGTTTTGTCTATATTTAAACTCTGTTGTACAGTACAGCCAGCCTCATGAGTGAGGTCAGCTGGATCTTCCGGGGAGCACGTTGAGCTTCCTCACCAACACCTGCTGCTTCACCCTGCACTTCTCTGTCATGGAGATGGTGTCTTCCCTTAGACCTCATGCACTGACCTCTACGAGCTTCAAACTTCCTTCAGCAGCTTCCTTAGCTCTCTAGTCTTCACAGGCTTGAAGAGAGTTAGGGCCTTGCTCTGAATTAGTCTTTGGCTAAAGGGAATCTGGTGCCTGGTTTGATCTTCTATCCAGACCACTCAAATTTTCTCCATATCAGCAAGAATGCACACATTCATTTGTGTGTTTACTGGAGTAGCACCCTTAATTTCCTTCAAGAAATTTTCCTTTGCATCCACAACTTGACTACCTGGCACAAGAGACCTAACTTTTGGCCTACCTCAGCTTTTGACATGCCTTTCTCACTAAGTGTAATCGTATCTGGCTTTTGATTTAAAGTGAGAGCTGTGTATTTCTTCCCTTCACTTGAACACTTAAAGGCCTAGTTTCAATATTGTTGTGTCTCAGGGAATGGGGGGTGTGAGAAGAGATAGAGGAAAGACCAGTTGGTGGAACAGTCGGACATGCACAATATTTCCTAAGTTTGCCATCTTACATGGGTATACTTTGTGGTGCCCCAAAACAATTATGGAGGTACATCCAAGATCACTGATCAACATAACAAATATAGTAATAATGAGTTAAGTCTGAAATACTGAGAGACTTATCAGAGTGCTGGAAAGATGGTGCCACTAGATTTGCTTGGTGCAGGGCTGTCAGAAGCCTTCCGCTTGCCAAACACACAGTATCTGTGAAGTGCAATAAATCCAGTTATGTCTGCACTTCATTTTATATCTTCCACGCCAGGAAAGATATTTAAACTGAAAAGGCTACAATAAACATTGTCATCAAAACAAGGCAAAAATACCCCTAAAATCCAGTAAAAAGCCAAAAGAACCTAAAAAGCCAAAATAAACCTGAGGATATAGAAAAGTAGATTCTAGCCACTTCAAGTGTATTCGAGTAGCATCTGAGGTTAATGAGGGAGGGGCCTCCAACGCTCTAACCACAGAATTACCATCCATGATTTGAGGAATGGCATAAGTAGGGGAAGAAGGAATATAGAGCAATTTGCAAACAACACGAACCCTCATGGTCTCCTGGAAATTGGTCTTTTCTACAAGCAAAGCAAGCCATCCAAGTAATCTCTTATTCTTTATGAAGCTCTCAAAATAGCACATTAGGAAGTAGACATTTTGTGCCCAGATTCAAACAGATTACTTAACAGTCTCTCAACACATGCCTGTGACCAAGCTAACATTTAGCCTTCTAAAAGACAGTGTTTTTTCACATCTGTTTAATAGCACAGGAGATCCCTTACTTATTTTCCTCTTCTGGAAATCGGTGGTATCATTGCAACCTCTCAAGGTGCTTTTAGGATTAAATACAGTTATGTATGTCCAGTACATAGCATACAGTATGTGTTCATTAAATGGGAGCTATTACTGTTTGATGGATTCACAGGTAGTTGAATTTTATGGTCAGATAGTATTATTTAATGAACTGATACAAAACCGTAGAACAGTCAAATTAACAGATGGAAAGAGTTGAGATCTCAACAGATTAGGCAGGGATCAGCAAACTATGGCCAATGGGCCAGTGGCTATTTTGTAAAAAATAGTTTTATTGGAACATGCCATGCTCAAGTATTTACCTAATGGCTATGTGACACAGCTGAGCAGTTATGAGGAAGACCAAATGACCCGCAAGTCTAAAATAGATACTGTCTAGGCCTTAAAAAAAAAAAAAAAAAAAAAAAAGGTTTCTCAATTCCTGGGCTAGCACAATGAGGCAGTATCAATAAAATAAAATGTAACGCTGACAAATTTTAAAGCCCACATTTTTATTAAGATAAACAAAATATCTGCTTGTCATGGTCTTGACTGAAGGCTGGTTTGAACAAACCAGCTGGAAGAAATATCTGAGAGCAACCAGAATGGATCTGAGTGGTAGATGATATTGGGGCATTACTATTCACTTTGTTACATGGAATGATAGAGTGCTGATGGAGACAAATATGCTTATATCTTAAAGATGCATACTAAAATATTCATGGAAGCATGCCATATATAAAACTTACATTAAAATACATGAATTTTTCATTGTCTGAACTATGAGTAACACTAGATTTGGGTATGGTTTCAGATGGCCCCCTGGATGTTGGCACCTTCCCACAGGAATCAAACAAATTGGGACGACCTACTCTGAGGTACAGAACAGATATGGATAGTAGATATAATTGTATTTTAGAACCAAAAAATACTGTGCTACTATTTAATCTCAACAACTGTTAAAACTAGGGGATAGATATGGGGGTGCCCATTATACTATTCTCCCTACAATTCTATCTGAAAAGTCTTTAATAAAAATACTTTACATCACACTTGGTCATACTAAGCCAACATGAAATTGTAATCACTTAGAAAACAAACAAATGAAAGAGGGGTTAGATAGGAGTGTCCAGAGCAAAGGACGTGCGATAGCCTTTTTTTGGTGACTGAAACATCTAGAATGTCCTAACATTATCATTTAAAGAGGGCAATGATAACCAGATATCCAGAGGAAAGTAGAATGGTATGAAATATAAAAATAGTGTGTGAGGAAAGTCTCAGGACATTTAGCACAGGAAAGAAAAGACAGCAGTTGTTCTCAAATACCTGAATAAAAAGGAACCTGAGAGAACCAGTTAAAGTCACATAGAAGATCTCTCAAAGCTACACCAATAAACAAGTACCTGCAAAGCAGTAGGCTCTGCAGAACAGAAGTGTCGAGACAAGGGGCAATGGGGCTAGAGAATTAACCAACAGTTAGGAATGTTACAGGAGTCTTCCATTCAGTGGATGAAGAGATTAGGTGGTTTCTAAAATCCCATCTAATTTTAAAATCCCAGATTCTAACATCGTAGAAGCAGACATGCTATAGACACACTTAGGAATTATACACTAAATTCCGATTTTAGTTCTAAAGCTATTATGTTAGTTTAGTTAAATTAACATCCCAATTCTCAACTTACCATTTTCCCTTCAACATTAATTTGTGTTCAAAGGGGCAGTAAGGAAGACAGGTGTTAGTTAGCACCACTAAGGGGCAAAGCATAGGCACATGACCCAAACCCCAGTCCTTCACTCGTGTGGCAGCGTGCCATTCCATCAGAAGGACATCATCATGCATGGCACAAAAACTTAGATTTTAGGGGGCCATCCTTAGGGTTGGCATTTTGTGTTCTATCCGCAGGAAGAAAATTTTACTAACAGTAGTCCTGGCCTCAAAAACGCTTGTACTTTCCAAAGGAAAGGAGTATATATTACGCCACCTGTATTACATAAAACATTTAACCAAATACTCAAGTATGAAGCAAAAAGTATCTGATATACAAAACCATTATCATATTAAGTTGAACAGAGAGTTAAAGCATCTTCATTACTTTTGCCTCTACCTACTATCTATGACTTAGTCTAAATACCAATTCTGAAGACCAGTAAGCAGGTAGCATTCATGTAAACAGCTTGCATCAAAATAAACTGTTAAATTTTTTTAAATCCATATTAAGAAAACTAAAAAAATACTGTTTTTTTTTTTTCTTCCTGGAAATTAACTAACAACAACTAGGGCTTTGTCAGCAACTATCTACTTTAAAAAATAGTTAAGGAAAAAATATTATGCTTCAGTCAACAAAAATATTTGTAATGGTGCCTAAAAGGTAGTGGAAGAAAATTTAAACAATGCTGATTTTCTGAATGAGTGCTTAGTAAAAGATATGCCAATGGTTTACACTCTTGTGAAAAAGTTTCAGTTAAAAAGATATTTTGTGATTTAAGAATACTGGGGTGTCTGGGTGGTGCAGTTGGTTAAGCGTCCAACCCTTTGGTTTCAGCTCAGGTCCTGATCTCAGGGTTGTGAGATCGAGCACCGAACTGGGTTCTACATTTAGTGCAGAGTCTGCTTGAGATTCTTCCCCCCTCACCCTCTACCCCTCCTGCTCATTCTCGCTCTCAGTCTCTAAAATATATACCATGATCCCAGGGTCCTGGGACGGAGCCCTGCCCAGTGGTGATCCTGCTTCTCCCTCTTCCTCTGGCCCTCCCTCTGCTTGTGCAGTCTCTCTAATAAATAAAAACTTTAAAAAATATATATGTATATAAATACATCTTTAAAAAATAATCTAATATCCATCTCATATTAATGTTTAAACAGTAGCCTGCTTGAATTTCACTATTTCATTATGTACTAAAACCTACTTATAAAGAAAACCTGGATCCTCAGGGAAGCTATGTGACAGTGGACTCGCTCTGAACTGTTCTACACTTATTTGTAAAATGTACACAACACCATTTACTCATCACATGATTGTTTTGAGGAATTAATGAGCACCTCGCAAATCATAAGCTCAATTAAAGTAATGCCATATGAGTCAATGCTAATATTAACTTATGTATTATTACAGAAACGAAGAGAAATAATGTATTTTACTGACTACAACTTGAAATTTGGGGAATCAAACTCAAAAGATGAGATATCAGGTGTATCAATTCCTTATTTTAGATCCATTTCTTTCTTTCTTTCAGATTTGAGAGAGAGAGAGAGAGAGAGAGAGAAAGAGAAAGAGAAAGGCATACAAGCAGGGGGAGAGGCGGGGGAGAGAATTCAAGACTCTCCACTGAGCGTGGAGCCCTATGGCAGGGCACAGGGCTCGATCTTAGGATCTGTGAGATCATGACCTGCACCCAAACTGAGTCAGACGCTTAACCGACTGAGCCACCCAGGCACACATTGGAGAGATTTCTTAGTATTTCAAATAAATGGTCTTAATGCATCATTTTTAGGTAAGATAGCATGTCATTTTCTGATTACATAAAAAATACTCAGAGAAAAGTCCTTCACAGTTCTACCAAAGTGATCATTTTTTCCTATGCTCATATAGGCACATTTCTAGGCTGCTGAATCCTTTTACTTATCTGCATATTAAACAAGATTGAGATCACATGTATATGCGGTCATGTCTACTGAACGAAATATTTTGTCAAAGTCTTTGGCAATCTGAGATATGAGACAAAGCAAAATTAAATTAACTGGTGAGGGTGAACTTCTTAAATACTAATGAGGGTGAACTTAAAAAGTATTGCTCCTCATATTTACTCTGTGTTAACTGTCTCGGATCCCTTGTTCATTTTCCTTCTGAGATTCCTTACTGATTTATGCAAGCTCTTACATGTTAAAGAATATTAACCTTTTGCCTGCTTATACTATTTCTTCTGCTAAAATTCTATTTGTTCTATAGCTCAGCATCACCTTCAATCAATTCTGTAACAATGAACTAGAAATCTAAGCATTAGGCCTCCTGCTAGGGGACGGGGCTCCAGCAAGAAACAAGACCTTGTAGAGGGAATAGCAGGTATTCTCAGCTGTGAAGTGAGCTAAGAGTATGAACTAGTCATACATGAAGAAGGGCCCGCATGGCTAGAGTGGAAAGTATGGCAAAAGATCAGGCTGCAAATGCAGGGAGGGGTCAAATCATGCCTTCTGGGCTATATTAAGGATTTTCACATTCATCCCAAGAGTAAGGGGGAACTAGAAAGAAGCAAGAAATGACATGACGTATTTGCTTTTTAAAAATATATCACTGGCACTTTTGTAATGGGAGAATGGACTGGATGATAAGAATGGGCAGGAAACTCAGTCAGGGTCTAGTGGAACAGTCCTGGTGAGAGAGGACAGCAGTGGAGAACAGGATGGATGAAGATGAAAAGTAGACAGAAGACTGACATTATGGGAGACGAGGGAACAGAGCTTTGTGGCTGATATGGGGAAAAGAAAACGGGAGACGGAGGATGACTCCAGGTTTGTGGCCTAAGATACTATGTACTGAGACAGAAACACTGGAGGGAGAGTAGGCTGCAGGAGATAGGACAAGGAGGAGGAGTAAGGATTCTTTTGGAGAAATGTTGAATTGAAGGAACTTGTGAGACATCCAAAGGGAGGTCCAGAGCAGACAACCAGATAAGAGATCATCACTCAGGACAGTTCAGTCCAGATTACAGGTAAAAATTGGAAAACCCTAGTATAGAAGGTAACTAAAACCATGATGGGTAAAAAAAGAAATTAAAGGAACTAAGACATCTCATCCCTAAGACCAAGCGAGGATATCCCTACTCTTGAGTCCCATTACCATGTTGCTATGTAAAACACTATCCCAGCATTTTCCCACACTACAATAAAATTTCTTATTTATTTATGTTTCCTTCATAGACAACAGACTCCTCAGAGACATGATCAAATCTCATTTATTTTTGTACCAAGCCTTAGCACAGGTCCTGAGATACTAAACACATTCCAAAAAATGTCTGCAAGAGCTTAACAGTTTGAGATCAAAAAGCAGTATATACACACTCACTCATTCTCTCTCTCTCACACACCCTAAAGTTTAAGAGCTTAGATTCTGCAGTAGATCACTTGGGTTAAATCCAGACTCTATCATTTACCAGTAGTGTCATGTTAGGCAAGTTATTTAATGCCTCTGTGCTTCAATATCCTGATCTATAAAAAAGAGGTAGGTAATAGAACCTATTACAGAGTGTTGCAAAAGATGATGTTTCATGCATAACACTTAGTACAGTACTTGCACATGGTAAGCATTCATATTTAGCTATTCTCATTGCTACAATTATAATCTCCTTGCTTCATCTTCCATGAATAGAGAAATGCTCAAAAATGGAAAGGATTTCCGATTATTCGTTGTGGTCCTAAAGCTCTGGAACACAAAAACAGATCATGTTCCTTCAAGTCTAAAAGCAAGGGGGTAAAAACAAGGAATATAATTTTGATGTTATCTAGTAAGCAAAATTAGTATTTCAAAAAATAAGTTTAGCATTTTTTTTTTAAGATTTTATTTATTTATCAGAGAGAGAGGGAGAAAGCGAGCACAGGCAGACAGAGAGGCAGGCAGAGGCAGAGGGAGAAGCAGGCTCCCTGCTGAGCAAGGAGCCCGATGTGGGACTCGATCCCAGGACGCTGGGATCATGACCTGAGCCGAAAGCAGCTGCTTAACCAACTGAGCCACCCAGGCGTCCCAAATTTAGCATTTTTTAAATCCCCAGTAATTACAAAACCATTTCAAACCAAGTGTTGACTGTGTGGGGTTTGGGGCAGAGGGAGAGGGATTAGGAGAGAAAGGGAATAGGAAGAGAGAGAGAAAAAGAAACTGACCAAGTTTATTATGTATAGGTAGGTCTAGCTGTTCCCTGTGTTAGCTAGGTACAGCAAAAACAGACAGAAGAGTGATATTTAAAAGTCAAATTGTAACACAACTGTTTATCATATTCATTTCTAAGTGTAAATTTATTATGTTCATTTTATTTTATTTGTAAGGCATCAATTTTCTCTAGCAGGTCTTACATGTCTGTATTTTCCCATATTATGGGCTATCATTTCAAAAACCAGTTAGTTTATCACTTTATAGAGAATCTTGATATTTGTCCTAACTTATGCCCATAAATAGCTATAATTTCTGAGATTAATTAAGCGATTACCTGATAATAAGCTAATACAAGTGCATACTTTTAGAAAGGTTATTTTTTTCTTTGTAAGTGTACATGTTAACTCACCAGGTGGCTAACAAACCAAATAACCCCTCTTTCAGCTTGGTTGGTATTAGGGTTGACAACGCATCAAGTTCAAACTTCTCTGTATTCTGCTTTTTATTCAGGGGTGTGAATACAGGGTGCAAACTCGAATGCTGACAGCTCTTCAAGAATTTAATCAAGAGAAAGAACGGCCAGGTGAAAACACAACATGTACAATTTTCTATTTTGGCAGTTTCCTTGCAACTGCTTTTACAGGTTTACCCCTCATGTAAACCATGTGCTCTTGTGCAGACAACCCACCTAAGGTCTATGCCATGCATGACCACCATTTTAAGAAAAGAAAGGTAAGTCAGCTGGTGGGAAAATAGTATACAGAGTGCAAACTTTCTGGCTAAAAAATAGTTTTTACTATTTAGTAAAAAAAAAAAAAAGTAACATACTTAAATAAAAGCAAACAGGATTAGAGAATGAATACTAATTCCACATGTAAGCACCATTAAGAATTCCTTATTTTTCTCAGAGCTGTCAGGTTTTTTTTTTTTTTTTTTCTTAAATTTATTTGACAGACAGAGATCACAAGTAGGCAGAGAGGCAGGCAGAGAGAGAGGAAGGAAAGCAGGCTCCCTGCTGAACAGAGAACCCGATGCAGGACTCGATCCTAGGACCCTGGGATCATGACCTGAGCTGAAAGCAGAGGCTTTAACCCACTGAGCCACCCAGGTGCCCCAGCTGTCAGGTTTTTAATTGAAGGGGGGCTGCATCACTCAAAAACAGTATGGAGAATGGAGCTGAAGAGTAGAAGAAAATTCTAACTTTTTTAAACTGGAAATTAAGATCTTTGAGAAAGTAAAAAAAAATTTAAAACAGCACAATATTAAGCTGAGTAATTAGATAACATACAAGTAAAAGAAAGGATTCTTATATAGAACATAAAACAAAAGCGATAACGAAATTTTCTGATTGGAACACCAGTTCTTAACTATTAAGAAAAAGATAAAACAAACAAAATGAAAACTATGAAAAGCCTCAATGCCCCAAGATATTGTTTAACTAACCTTCATGGGGCTCTAATTTTTTAAAACCTTTCTGAGTTGTTTCTAATGGGCAGCCAGTAGAGAGCCACTGGGCTGAAACGCCACAATAGGTCATCAAAATAATGGAATTTCCCTTTCAGCAGGTCCTTAAAATGGGCTCTATTCTCAGATCAGGACTGTTTATCATTAAAGAACATCAAGACTTCTGCACACTGTTTACCGTGCATTGTTTCCTTAACTGGATTCACGCATGAAACCTTTACAGTCTGCCTTGTCCTCTGCATGCTATGAGATGTTTACGAATGTGTGGCTCACCTCTGAATCTGATGTCACAGCTGAAACTCCCTCCTACTGGGCCTCTCCAGAAAATAAAACACTAGGCACTCCTGATTCTCAAAATTCTCCTTCACCATCCCCTATTTATTGGCTTCTGAGGCACTCTTCCTACATTCTCCTTCCATCTCAAATACTTCTGTCTCCTCCTTAAACTTGAAGACCTTCACTGAAATCCACGACAGTCCTGAAAAGCTCATCAACAGGTTCCAGAGGTGAGGGACCCCTTGAAATTGTATACATAAAAATTTGGGTGCATATATGAGGAGGCCCCCTTTTTTCCCCCCCCATATTCTCAATGGATTTAAGATCCCTGAAGGTTATAAATCACTCCCATAAATCCTTTTTTTTCTTTAAGCTTTCCAGGCTTCAACTGCTGTCTCTGAGCTTATGGCTCCTACATCAATCCTAACCTATCAGAGATCTGAATCCATATTTCTAACTGGCTGTTCGGCATATTCATTAAATTAAACCAAAATTAATGCGAATTTAATCAGTTCCCTCAGAAATACTTGGGGTTTCTTAACTCCCACTTTCAGTCAATGGAGCCACCCTCCAACACTCACACACCTGAGTCAGAGATTTCAGAATCATCCTTCAGCTCTTCTTTTTCTCTTCCACCCCATGAATTTTTCATCTAGCTTCTTTTCTGCATCCAAAGCATTGGCACTTTATTTTAGGCTTTCTCATGTTCTTATGGCTACAGCCTTCTAACGGAGCTCTGCCTGCAATCCCCGTGATCCAGTCCATCTACCAAATAAGCTGCCAGAATTATCTTCCTAATTGTGCCACAGCCCTGCTTAAAAAGTCTCTTGGCTCTCTTGCACGAACAAAACAGAACCTCGCTTGGTTGGCTTGGAATGCAGTGAGCTCCAAGTCCCCAATTTACATTTTGTAATTAATCTTCCACTTCCAACACCCTTTAACAATCTCAACTTTCTACCATTTCTCCTGCAATAGCAGACCTTTTCCTAATTTTGTATTTGCTTACGATGCCCTTTCCTCACTGCTTCAAGAGACTCATACTTTTAATTGGATTCACTGAACATGCAACTGATGTGAACCAAGCACCGTGGCTAGACACTGGAATTACAGCTCGGAACAAAATGGTCAGGTAAGGCACCTTCACAGCAGCTGCAGAATCTGACAACAAACAGACACGCAACTAAAACAATGAGAGAATGTGATTTAAGTTATGAAAGAAATAAGATGACAAAAGAGAAACTCTACGGGGAATGATGCAGGCAGGCTTCTTACCTTACTCAGAGAAGACAAATTATTAAAATCAGATCTTGTGGAATAAGTAAGGAGCCAGTCATGAAACTCTGAGAGAGGGAATCCAAGCAGAGGGTGCTGCAAAGGTACTGTCTGTATCATACACTGTGTGCAAGACTGTAGGCACCACTCTCCTTGAAGACAACCATTTAATACAAACATGTGTCCTTAGAATTTGGCTTCGCTGGCAAATGGTCATTGACTCAATAAAGAGTTGCTAAATTAAGTGAATAAGAACAACTGAAAGAGAGAATGGTGGGGCTGGGGAATAAGTAGGAAGGGCAGACATCTTCCATGATTACAAGTAAGCTCTTAGTCTCCCCCAAACCACTCCAGTTCTCTAGCAGCATCCTATTATTTCCTTATTTACCTTGTCGCTATGTTCTGCTTAGTGCTCATACAGCTAACAAGTTATTCTTGGTTTTCGTTTAGATCCCCAAATCCTGAAAAGTAATTGTGTTTTAGGAACTTTTACAAATACAGGAACATGTTTCTGATGTTAAGGAAAGAACTGTTTTAATTGAAACATACATACGGATCCTCAGCGTTTTTGATATATATATTCCTTTCCCTGTCACCCAAGAGTTACACTCTCCATTGTAACCCCAAGGGTCCTTACTCATCCGTATCCTAAATTCATTCCAGGATAGCTGGTCAGAGACTAGCTAACAGGTCAGTTACTTTTAACACACATTAATTATCAATTGAATGGGTATGGGTATGATAATGAAGCCATCCTTCCTCTCTTTAGGAAGTGAGAGTAAGGATAAGTAACACAAGACAACTTAAGAATGTAACTTCAGGGGCACCAGAGCGGCTCAGTGCCTTAAGCCTCTGCCTTAGTCGGGTTGTGATCTCAGGGTCCTGGGATTGAGCCCCACATCGGGCTCTCTGCTCAGCAGGGAGTCTGCTTCTCCCCGCCTCTCTGTCTACCTCTCTGCCTACTTGTGATCTCTGTTTGTCAAATAAATAAAATCTTTTTAAAAAAAGAATGTAACTTCAAACATTTGATACTCTTTCAATTTAACAGGCCCCAAACAAAAAGACTAGAAAGAGTGAATTAAAAGGCACACTTTCTTAATGGACACACAAATTAAACAATTATCCAAGCAGTACTGTATTATGCACTAAAGCAGAAATTTCAAGATCACTAGTCAGCCGGAGGTTTTTTCCGCTATACTGACATCAAGATTTACATTAACAATATACTGCTGAGAAGCTGATAAACATATTATTCACATGGCTTTATAAGTTATACACTGTTGAGCTCTGTCATATACCTTACTCTAGGTCCCCCATTAAAAAAAAGGAGTAGAGAACTGCATTAGGAAATCTGGTGTACCTTTGAGATTAGCATACCAAGTTCATGCTGAGGAAGGTCTAATGAACAGGTGAATATGCCTTCATCTTGATTGTGCCTTCCACATCTACCCTAATGTGACACCAGCAGGGATTCTGGGATATGGTCAACCCATGAGCAATTAAAGGATGCTCATTACAACGTCACTAGGTTACACATGCATACAATAACTGGAAATAGCCAAGAAGCTCACTGGCTCACTGTAGCCATAAGCTGGTAAGGGGCAAAAAAAAAAAAAAAAAAAAAAAGGCTTTGTTGCTCAACCAAGTATGTGGGAAATTAAAAAAAATGAGAGGGTTCGAGAGGGTTCTTTTTCCATAAAAGCTTCAGGTTTCGTGAATCTTAGCTAAGGTTCAAATAATGATAGGTTCTATAAATGTTGACCATAGTCATAACCAAATTCCCATCTTCATATTTGAACCTCTGGATTACACATTAGCTTTATTGTTTTTGTATCTCAAGGGCAGCAACACCTATCCCTGAGAAAGTTTGGTAGAAAGAACTCTAAGGAAACATTAACAATGTGTCAGTCAAACTTTTATTTCAAAACAGGCTTTTATTCTGGGCAATACTGACACCTTAGAGACCTATTTTTGTAAAAATTTCCCACTTTCGTCCTTCGAATATCTAAAGCTAAAGGATATAGGTTAAGTGTGTATGTATACATCAATATTCTATATCCATATCTATAAAGATATCAGTAAAATAGCCATGACCATTTTTTTGCTTATTTTTCAGATCCACAATTCATGAAGGCTATAGGAATAATGTTAACAGTACTCTATCAATACAAAATCTATCTGGCCAATGTAATGACTACGCAACTAAATCAGCAAGATCAACTAAACTTCATTCTCTTTAAACAGGAAAACAAAAGCCACATCTCCAAATACAAGCATACTGGCCAATTTTCTTAGTATAAAGCCCAACTAAAACAAACAAAAACAGCACAGCATGGAAGAAAGAGTTATAAAACTCTACTCCTGTACATTTGAAGTAAAACACATTTTTAATAGCATGTTTCTGTAACACACATTTTATAAAAATATTCTATCAACTAAATCCAAGAGCTGGATATTAGCCAAAACGGGAAAGAACAGTTTGCCATTCAGTGTATAAATGAAACTGTCAGCAGTTTCAAATGCCCATATAACTGAACTAAAACACTTGGATTTAACTATGAAAAGTTAACCTTTCCGATAACCCCCTAAACAAAGCCACCATGATCAAGTTATTCCCCTGATTAGGTAAGCCTCAGTATATGGTGCCAGCCTTACCATAAACAAATACTGCTCCAATCGTATGCAGTCACTCTTGAGCCACCTGAATCACTGGAGCAGAGCAGCAGTTTCAGCTACTTCTAAAATTACAAGAAAGCTACTATGTAGAACATTTATGGTGACACAGAAAACTCAAGTTAAATGGCTTGACAAAGACACCAACAAGTTTCAAGTTTACCACCATTTCAGGTTATACGAGCAAAAATAGTGCCCTCTAAAGAAAGACGAATTCTGCTAAATGAAACCATTGGGTCTATTACCTTTATTCAGAAGCACCATACAGCAAAATAAGCAGTCAAGTCCACAGGGTAATAGCATTTCAATAGCTGCAATGTGGTGCCAGACCAGGCTTTGTTGGCCTTCCTTTTCCAAGAAACAGAGATGTCTCTTTTTACTTAGTCCATCTGCCCTAAGTGATAACCAGATGCCTGTGTGATACTTCAAAATTTAAAAAGTGCTTTCTTCCCCGCCAAAACCGAAGGCAGAGATGAGTCCAACAGTCAGTGATTGCAAATCAAGAATTCCAATGCTTTAACAGAAAGTCCCCAGAGGGAAGAAACAAAGCATACAGCCGGTTCATCTTTAATGTGCTGCCTAATACCGCTGCTGGGAGGACCAGCTCATAGTTTTTTAGCTCACTATGCTGAGCATTGTTCTGGTACTTTACACTTAGCTCTCACAGCAACCCCCACAGGCATGGTGCTAGTATTAACCCCATAACGCGGTTGAGGTTTTTGATAAAAAATGTTCTGCCTCACAATGAAAAGACCTCTAATTGATGGGCAAAAGGAGGTTAGCACATGATTCTTTGGAACTATTTAACTAATAAAAAATTTCCGACTTAAAATACTAAGGGTCACCCACACATGTCCTAAGAAAACACAACATTGACTCTGATTTGCAGTACTCTTGCTTGAATGAATTCCGTGTGGTCAAAGTTGCCAGCCAAACTTTTGTGCTGCATTTTCTTGGTGAAATTTTAAACAGTTTCACTATTGACTCCTACATGAAGGCCAATTTGAACTGTCCCCAAAATCACCTTAGTGTATTTTTTTAAACATTTAATAGGATCCCTAGCAGCATGTCTCACATACAATACAAGCCATTTAAACCAAACTTTGAATTTTATCACCAGTTGCAAGATGAAACCAGATGAATACAATTTCTGATATAACCTGATTATTTTTCATTTATGACATACCTCTGGAATCGTGGTTTTTCCACAATTACACATACATACATTCCATCTCCCTACCTAATAAAAGGCTGTATCAAAAGTCAAATTTGCGTCTATGGCCTGGAAAGACCTCAAACATGCATATACTCTTTCTCCTTTTTGAAACTTCCCAAGGTGGTATTCAGGGGACAAGAGAAAAGACTGCATCTACTCTAGGCAGTAAACCATTATTTTTATTGTCTGAATTGGTTTCAAAACAAAAACAAAAAACATGCCCTAATCATGTCAGAGAAATTTTTGCTGCTTTTAACTTGTAGCCAGCATAAAAAAGTTGAAATTTTAGGCATCAAGAATTAGATTACTAATTAGATCAGATGTCTGAAAGACTGCCCTCATCTACCAGAGAGCTTCCTGAAGTGAAAGAAAAATAAATAAATAAATATATATATATATATATATATATATATATATATCTCCTTTTATTAGCATGTTAATCTTCAAACATGCACATACACTTACATGACATTAATACACAACAGGATGCCAACTCACAGTCCTGATCCTCAACAAACCTCTAATTTAGCAGGCATGACGAAATCTGTACACCAACAGCACCAGGCAGTACGTAACAAAGGATTTAAAATTCAGATTTGTGTGTCATGTTTTGGTATTCAGGTACAGTGTTTCTCTGCTATCTATAAGGTCACAAAAAACACCTGAAGAGAAACATCTTTCATCCTGGTGTCCATACCTGATTTGGCATCAGGCATCTTGAAGGTGCAACAGATATGAATATAAATTTCAGGAAATCCTTGTTTTTCAATTCAAATGTCACAACACAGCTAAATTTTCAAAGCACTACAAGTTTTCAGTTAGAGACACTGTAGAAATACTCTACTATAAATTCTTCTAAAATCAATATAATTTTATTTTTCAAAGCAATAATAATTTCATCACATGGTCGATGATGCAACAGGAGGAAATCAATCATCAGATTATTACAGACCTCTTTCACCTAAAAACACTGATACCCACTCAACTAGATTATACAACATTTATTTTAAATGATGTGATAGATTGTAAGAAATAACACTCTCAAAAATTCAGTTGCATATTTCACATGTATTTGTTCTACTTTAAAGCAAATTCTGCACATTTTATATACGTATATAGTAGTTCTCCTTCATCTGTGGCAGATATGTTCCAAGATCCCTAGTGGATGCCTGAAACTGTAATACCAAACCTTATATATACTAAGTTTTCCTACAGAATTATGATAAAGTTTAATTTATAAATTAAGCACAGAAAGGGATTAACAACAATAATAAAACAGAACTGTAACAATATACTGCAATAAAAGCTACGTAAATGTGGTCTTTCTCTCTCCCAAAATATCTTCATGTACTGTACTTACCCTTCTTTTTGTGATAATGTGAGATGATAAAATGTCTGTGTGTTGAGATGAAGTGAGATGAATGATGTAGGTACTATGACCTAGTGTTAATCTACTATTAACATTTTGAGGACCATCTGCTTCTAGACCATGGTTGACCAAGGATAACTGAAACCATGGGAAGCAAAACCACAGATAAACAGGGAACTACCATATATCCACAAAAATTTTGAGACAAAAATTTTCCACATAAAGAAAAACTTGTGGAAATCACTGAAATTGTTTCCTCAAATTTGGGAAAATGTAATTTTAGTCAAATATTCACATGCAAAATAATCAGAAATGACTGATGTTACGGAAACTTTTTTAGAATAAGAATTATGAAAATCTTAGGTTCAATTAAAAGCACACAGTAAAATCTACAATACTATCTTACCTTTAAAAAAGTGACTATGTCTAGAGTTTTAATACTACCCTTTGAACTTCTAAAAACACCTTTAATTCGGCAAAGTTACAACATTTTGTACATGCCTTATTTCAATACAGTCTTTTGAGTCTCAGCATGAGGCTCTTAACCTGTTGTATTGCACAAACAGAATGAATACAGACATGTGGCATGACCACTCCAATTCTCCAAGTAAAGGGGAGGGATACAGAAGGAAAATACAACAAAGTAACATTAATGGAAAAGATATATAGGCGAACCACATATGTTGAAAAATCCATAAGAAACAAATAATACAAATAGCACAAAAAATCATTTTGATTGAGACATGATTAAATAAGGAGAGAAACTAAAACATCACCGAACACTGAAAATGTTATAGTAAAGAGCAGGGAATGCAGAAACTGGGACTGTTACTAAAGATGGAAGATAGGGCTTGACCCCCACTCTAACACAGAAGGGACAGAGGTGAACACAAATAGGTCTGGGTTAAGTCAGCATGATGGCAACCCTGAGATTGAGGAAATATACTAAGTTTCATAGGCACTATAAAAATCTTGGGACACAACAGCCAACAGCCTCGAGTGTGGTCATCCCCCAGGATATCCTTCACAGAAGAACAGCTTTGTGAAAAGATTAAACAACAATCCTTGATTCTTTAACCTAAAGGTGACAATACTGTGTTTTTCCACTGAGGAGTCCTAAAATGCAATTTTAAGTTTCCCAATGTTTATACTTCCCATTAAAGGAAACTGCGCACCTCTTTGCACATCCGTGAACTTCCTTTAACAAGAGACACTGAACCTCAATTCATCTCAATTCCATGAAAATGCCTGAGTTAAAAGCTCTATTCCGGTACCAGTCAACCAATGAAGAACACTCAGTAGCAGACCATTACAGTTTCTGATTTTGAAGGCAGAGAATATGAAAAGAGGGGGCTGACGATAAGGATGACACATTTTAAGACAAGCCAGACTTAACAACAACAAAAAAAAAAGTGGGAGACAAACAGAGGCTGTGGTTGACATAATTGCTTCTATGACTTATCAGTTTTATTTTCACCTTTAATCCTCGATTTAATAAAAAGAGCTTTATTCTCACTGGACACAAAAATTATATTCTCTAATAGGTATATGTAGCCTTTTCAGTATGCCATAGGGAAACCTCAGTTACTGACCTGGAATGATTTGGGAAGGTATAAAACCATTAAACAGAGATATAAAGCATAAAGAGGTAATATAAGCTGATAAATATGTAACTGGACTAGCCGACTGTGAATAATTCATCAGAACAGATAGCGATAAAAGTCCCTTCTCCATTTGTATGAACTGCCATTTTCTCAAACTTTAAGAGCAGATTATGCTCCAATAGCTGAAATTTTTCCTTATATTTCTCTTTTTCAATTTTCCCAGGGATTCTGTAATTGGGTCTTTACACAAAAATCACACCAACCTTGTTTCCTTTTCCTTTTTTTTTTCCTCGAGCCCATTTTAAAGCACTGTTCTTAACCCTAAATACACAAACCCACGCTGGTTAACTGCTGGTGTCGCTTTGGAACTGCAGGTGACAGATGCAGCCAGAGAGCTCACAGATGTGGACTGGCTGCACTGTGAGTCTTATTGCAATGAGCACACTGACAGAGCCCGCAGATGCACATCTCCGCAGAAGGAGTCTGAAAAACCGTCATTCCGAAACACATTTACTTTTAGGGCTCTTACTGGCTATCATTAAGCGCTTATCCTAATTCTCATCCTTGCTTAGCCCTACCCACAATTCATTTTTCTTCCTTAGCTCCAGACCCTTCATCAAACCTAATTTGGTTAATAACAATAATAATAAAGCGGGGCTGTGGGCATTGCCAGCACCAGGAACCGGCGAAGGGGCTACTCGGGAGCCTTCCCGCCGCGGCACAGGCCGCTGGAAGTTTTCCGGGAAGCAATGGACCCCCTAGCATCTCTGCACGATCCTTCTTCCTCCGGGTGAGAGCTTCATACAGGCAGATGGGGAAATCACCCTTCTCCTGCCTTCCCCGGGGTGGCTAACACGAAAAATAAAAATACCTCTTTTCTTATGCTACACCCCGCCTGATAACGCTCGAAGGCACGGACGCCCCGCCCCCACGCCGTTATCCCTGATGAGCTCCCCAAATATCACCCTGTCCTCCTAAGAAGTGGACCCTCCCTCGGCCCCGGGACCAAGTGCCCCCACCTTAGTTCCTCTCCTCCGGTCGTCCGCCCCCTCACCTCCCACCCGCAGCGCGGCCGGGCTCGCACACACCAGCCCCGGCACTCAGGCCGCCCAGTCGCCCGCGCTCCCCCCGCCCAGGGTCGCCTCCGGGGTTACCGTGGGAAGAGGGGGCGGCGGCAGAGAACGCGGCGGCAGCGCTGCTGCCGGTTACGTCGGACGCGAAGGATAAGCTGGAGGACAAGGATGATGATGAGGCGGGCGCGCTCCCCAGTCTCCATGGAACTCCCGCCCCGGCCCGTTGCTAGGAGCCCCCGAGGCTCGGGCTCCGTCTTTCTCGCTTTGTTGTTCCGGGTACTGGGCGGCCGCTTCGTCCCCGCGACAATAAATAGACCAGACGCAGGGGGAGCATAGAGACAGGGCGCCGGGGCTAGAGCGCCGCCGGACAGGGTGCCCCTGGGTTCCTCGCTAGCCAGTCATTTCCGGCTCTCACTGCTCCCGTCACTTTCGCCCCCGCCCCTTTCCCTACTTTCCCTTCCTCCTTCCTGGTCTCCTCAAAGCAGGCCCCTCCCGCTCCTGGGCATGGCAACGTCCGGGTATTGGGGACAGGGACTGCTCTTGGGCTAGACTTTTTTTTTTTTTTTTTTTTTCTTGAGGACCACCCAAAAAGATTTTGGAAAACAAAACAAAACTGAGTGACCGTTGTACCTTTTTAGCTGATATTTAAACATGAGTACGTAATACCTGACATACAGTGTAATATAAAAGGACTTTAGTTTTTTGTCAAAACCACGGAACTTTCTCGTGAGCTCATTCAACTTAAAGGTCCACTATTTAACATAGTTAGCAAAACTAGTTCTCAACAGCCGAATTTATTTTCTAAGATACTTTCTGTCTGAAAAAGTCCTATTGCGCGTTTTCCGTTAGACGCGTTCCGATAAAGGTTTCATTAAGGACTTCTAATTGTGGTCCCCAAATACAGCGATAGGCGGTGATGGCGGACGGAGGGGTGGAGAGGTGGATGGATGGATAGATGGACAGACAGAAAGATAGGGCAGGGAGTTTAGGTCACACTTCCGTCGCCTCGCCCTTCGCTATTCCTTACTCAACTTGGGTTTGTGGTCGCGGCTCCGCCTCGGAGCCCGAGCACTTCGGGGTCTTTCACGCGGTGCAGCCAGATCCGAGAAGGATGGACGGGGAAGAGCGCGGCTTCAGGCTAGGGCTGGAGCGTGGGTCCAGCCGAGGCTCAGACCGGCGGGCGCAGGAGGGCGGTCCCTCGCAAGCTGGGCCCCTTGGGGGCTGAGACCCTTCCACGGCTCTGCGCCTAAGCAGCCCTGGAATGATCCGGGGACCCCGGGAGGCGCACACCCGCCAGTTTGAACGGCCGCGCTGGGGCCAGATGAGCCCTCGGGGGGGTGGCCTGAGAGACGCTGCCGGCGGGAGCGAGACTCGAGTAACGGCCTGGGGAGCGCCAGGCAGTGCAGAACCCTGAGCCGCCCCCGGAGCCCTACTCTCAGGCAGGCACGGGCCTCCGTTCCCGAGCTCAGCTGCTGTAGTTCAGAAGCCTCGGCCCCTGGTTGAGGCCGGGAGCAGCTCTGATTTAATAAAAGGCCGCAAGGCGGGATCATGGGGTGCCTGGCCTCTGATTGGTGTGACTCTTGTATGAAAAATGGTAAAGCCACTGTCCTTTGGGAAGAAAAGAGGAGGGCTGATTTCAGGGGATTTGGGAGGATGCGACCATTTGCGTATTTTATTATTTACTGGGTCTCAAAGAATGCCTTTTGATCTTTTGCTTCCCACCCTGTTCAGAAGACTAGCTGAGCATTTGAAAGTCCTGTAGATCTATGGAATTTCCATTTTGTTTCAATTTCTGTACTAATTATTTTAGGATAATATAAAATAATTGTAGCTTGTGTTAGGTGTAAGCGAAGAAAATAAACAAGAAGCTTGATTGGAAAGTTATGTCTGTGTGTTAGTGGGGAGAGACGACTTTTTGGAGGTAACGTCAGCGGTTACCGGGAAGGGATGGGAGTGAAAGGGATGTTCATAGTGCTACCGGCAGAGGGAGCAAGAGGCTAAAAGTTTGCTATGCTGGAGCGTTGGGGTGGATGGGGCATCCTGATCAAATCCAGGGAAAGAGTGACATGAAATAAAATTGGAGAGAGACGAAGGCCTTAAACCTTTAGTGCCTTGTAGACATAGAAGAGAGATTGGATTTTCTTCCAAGTGCTGGGAGAAGTGAAGCGTTTTAATGTGCAGCATAACGTGATTTACCAAGGGAATGGGCAAGGGAAATGCCGTAATCCGATGATCAGTGCCATTGCTGTAAAGTCAATTTTCCTGCAACAGTGACCAATTTTAAGGTCTTTATGAAGCAACTTTCTCTCAGGGGACTAGCAGGCGACCTGGTATAAAGCATGTCTCTTACTTTGGAATCCCTTTTGTCATACATTAGTCAACGATTTGTCTTACAACAACGGTTCCACATTCTGGAAATGGATTTTGGTTTTGCTGCAAGCACCATTCTCCATAGTCCTATTGAATGTCTGTACACTGCCACATTAGCCCATACACTCTTCCTCTGACCAAGAAATTCACAAGATAAAAGAAGTAAGGCAATGAGATACAGTCTGTGGACTTCATTGGTCTTAGAATATGCTCCATTATTTAGGTGCCCAGTAAGATTATAATATCATTCATTATTCAGGTGGCAGGTGGGGTTAGAATATACAGTATATGTTCCAAACTAAGACTGTCCATTAACACAGAAATTGATAACTTGGCTGGGAAAATAGTGAAATTTATCTGTTAGATCAGTACTACTTAAAATGTGGTGTATGGACCAAAGCCAGTTTGCAAACTGCAGTGAAATCAGCAATGAAATAGCTTTAGAAATTAAGAGGAGACTTTCAAAACTTCTAGTAATTTAACACTAACATGGAATCTAAGCATGCAGTTTTATATTTACGAAAGCATTTGCCTGCATTGGGTTGCTAACTAAAAACAATCAGACAAACAGTAATCCTTCACAACAGTTAGCTATGCCCACTAAGGCTTCTAGCTTTATTAACTTGGTTTTTAAAAAATCAACCTATTGGAATATATTGGCTACTTCTTGTTCCCTTAGTGCTATGATACAGACAACTGGTTCAGTAGAGCCCTTCTGAAAAAGATGAGCAGTGATACAGGATGATACTTATGTAGCTGTTAAGAGGCCTTTCTGCCAATGGATTTACTGATGATGATTATATAGTATCTACTCTGCCAATTGAAACAACTAAAATTTCTGCCATAAGGTTCATACACTAACCAGAACTGTAGATCCCCAGCAAGGCAGTGGAGTCAGGGATATCTCATTCCTCACGACTCTTCTCAAATATCTTCCACTATGCCCCCTTACCAAATAAAAGTAATTTCTCGCATTATTCCAATTGAATGGTGCACAAATTAGGGGATCGAGTCTGAAGCTGTAACCTGCCTTTACAATCCCAGCCTGTTTCTCTCCCTGTCATGGATAGTCTGTGGCAAAGACAGTGAACTAAGATGCAGGGTGATTGACAGAGTTGTTAGGCCAGTTTCCAAGAGATAGAAACAAGAAAGGCAAAGTACCTACTCAAGCTTACTGTCTCAATGAGATTTTTGATAACAATCAAATGGATTTCCCCCAAATGACATTGACAGACAGCCAAGGAAATTTTAAGGGATTGCCAGAAAGCCTTTATCCTTGCAAAAGGCCTCTACTGGTGTGCTTGTCTAAGACAACATCCCAGTCTTTGTATCAGCAAAGAGATGACAACAGTTGCTGGAGCTGTCCCTGGAAACTCCTTCTCGCTACTCCTGTAAGGAAGGGTCTTTGAGGATAATAGATAAAGGAAATCTTGACACTTAGAGTGGCTGACCAAAGATCTTAGTTCTCTGCTGGAGAAGAGAAGCCCTTCTTACCCTTATTCTTGTCCAACAGGATGCAGTATATGCTCAACTTTTGCACAGTGAGTCTCCTTTTTGCCCTTTCTTTTTAGTTTTTGTTATCCTTTCCCCCATCCCCTTATTATATATTTGTGCATTGGGGAAAAATGCATTATTTATTGTTTAGCTAGATGGGGACCTTATGAAGACTGACTACACTTAAAGATCCTGAATTTGGGCTGGATGTGACTTTGAGTTTTCCCCTCCCACTGCACAGGAATTAAGCACATTTTCAATTACATAAGGTATAGTTGCTTTATGTTAAGAGAAACTATAGGTAAGTAAAAACCAGCGTGTGTGTGTGTGTGTGTGTGTGTGTGTGTGTGTGTGCGTGTGCGTATGTGTATGCATATGTGCACTGAACAGCCAAAGGATAACATGTAGGAAACATGTATACTTTTGTCAGCTCAGAACACCTCTCTTCCTTTGGGAAGAGTACTCTCACCTCTTATTTGGGGAACTATGCATACTCTTTACCTTTCTCCAATCTAATGTGCATCCTAATGGGAGTTGCCGTAGTGATAATGATTGGCAGAGAGGCGGATTTCTGAGCTAAGCTGGGGCAACTGTATTGAAATGGAGTTGTCACTCCCACTGCCAAACTCACCTTGTGTCTGCTCTGTGAAGATGGATCTTGATCCTAAATATTCTTGTTTGCTAGCTATCAGAATGTTAAGTTTTATCAATAGAAAAGGCTGGAGAGACACTGAAGTAGGAAAGTGTTTTGCTTCGTGGTTCCAGTGTTATCCCCCGGACAGGCTCCTGAAGCACGGAAGTCTTCTCTAGAATCTGCCTCCTACAGCACAGATGGATCCCCTTGCCCACTCAAGGGTCTGAAGGACAGTCAGTGGTAAAGGAAAATCTTCCAAAGGGGCATAATTAGAACAGTAAATTTGTTTGTGCACCATGTCTAGAGTGAGGGGTGACCAGAATGGGCAATTGCTAACAGTTTTTCTAGATGTACACGGACTTGGAAGGAATAAGATTGGAAGACTGGTGACAAGGAAGTGTGGGGAAGAGACATATAGATCAATTTCTCTAAATGGGCACACATTGGGAAGGTATCTGTGTCGCATTCTGCTTCACGCTAAATGTATCCATTGCAGGAGAGACTGCTAATAATCAGGAGAACGAAATGGCTATCTGTGGCTGTCAACCAGCCTCTTACCCAGTCATCCAGGGCTTGTTCAATGGGCCCTTGAACAAAATGGCCATGGCAGTAAGGATGCAGGCTCTGCATGTGCTCAACAATCTGGACGTCTCCTTAACCAAGGCTCATCTTGACATTACTGTTAAGTGCCTAATTTGCCAAGAGTAGAAAACAACATTGAGATCTTGATATGGCCCGCTCTCCCAGGGTTTGAACCAGATGTCTCATGGAAAACTGGTTCTACTGGACCTCTTCCATCATGGAGGGGGCAAAGTTTCATTCATATTGGAATAATCACATATTCTGAAAATAGATTAGCCTTTACCCCTTAAAATGTTTCTGCCAGCACCATTATCTGTGAACTCACAGAACAGTCTATCTGCCAGCAGCGCTTCCCACACAATGCGGCATCCAATCAGGGAACTCATTTCCCAGCAAAGGGAAGTGCAGCAATGGGTCCATGTCTATGAAATTAACAGATCTTCCCACAACTGCAATCACTTGGAAGCAGCTGGCTTAACTGAAGAGTGAAATGACTTACTGAAGACTCAGCAATAGCCTTCTTGGGAGGCAACACCCTGGAAAAATGAAATTCTTACAGGATATATTTTGAATCAGAGAGCATCACATGGTACCCTCTCTCCCATTGCCAGAATAAATTTGAATCAAGGTATGCCAGTAGGAGGGGCTCTCCTCACAATTTCACCTAATAAACCACTCAGAATTTTTCTTCCCTTATCTGGAAACTTTGACTGCTGCTGGTGTAGAGAATTTAGTCCTCACGGGGAGAATGCTTCTTTCATGAGTCGTGTCAGTGGTTCTGCTAAATCAGAGGATAAGACTACCACCTGGCCATTTTGGGTTCCTTATGCCCCTGCAACAAAAAAACAAAAACAGGAGGTAATTTACTGGCTGGAGTGATTTTTTTTCTTTTTCTTTCTTTCTTTTTTTTTTTTTTTTACTTCCACCAAACATTTACTGCATAAATGTCATATAAATGTATAAAGAATCCATTAAGACATTTATTTCTATAAATAAAGTACACAGAAAATTTACACACAAATTAGAGCAATTTTGAATTCTTACACTTAACTAAATTAGCAACAAGTGAAATCCCTACCCAAAGCTGTAAACAGTTAGTGAAATGATATACTTTTCTCTCTCTCTCTTTTTTTTTTTTTTTTTTTGAATATAGGCTCCCTTGCCCAATATGGGGCCCAAATTCATGACCCTGAGATCAAAACCTGAGCAGAGATCAAGAGCTGGATGCTCACTAACTGAGTGACCCAGGCTCCCCTGAAATGATATATTTAAACAGTGATACTGCTTGAGAAATTGGCTTACTTACACACAGTATAGGCAAGAAAGACAGTCTAGAATCCAGAACATTCTCTGGGGTCCCCTTAGTACTTAACATTATGTCTAATATTTAAGTTAATGAAAACTTATAGCAACTGAAAAGAAATGGTAGGGTATTTGAGGACTCAGATCTTCTGGAATTGAAGGTTTGGGCCACTGCAGAAAGCCAAGAATCCCAGGCAGCTGAGTTTCCAGCTGATGGTAGAGGAAATACAAGATGGGTAGAAGAAGATGAAAGCTGTAGATACTAACCATGACCTTGTGAACAATTACAGAAATGAGGAGTATAGTATCTTTGCATGTTTTCTGTTGGCTTATTATATCTATGTATTTCTTGTGTTTACTAATCATTTTCTTCCTTAATCTCCTTCCTAGCTTTATATTCAAGTTGTTGGAAGTTGTATTAGTTTCCTAGGTCTGCTGTAACAAAATACCACAAATGTGATGGCTTAAAATGACAGAAATTTGTCCTCTTTCAGGCCTGGAAGCCAGAATTCTAAAATCAAGGTGTTGGCAGTGTTGATTTCTTTTGGAAGCTCTTAGGGAGAATGTGTTCCATGTTTTTCTCCTAGTTTCTGATGGCATCCTGGAAACACCTGGCATTCCTTGGCCTGTAAATGCATCTTCATACTGTCTTCTCTGTGTGTGTCTAGGTCTCAAATTCCCCTCTTCTCTCTCTTATAAGGACACCAAGCTTTGGATTTAGAGCCCACTATAAATCCAGGATGACCTCATCTGAAGATTCTTAATTTAATTACATCTGCAAAGACTTTATTTCCCAACAAGGACACATTCACAGGTACTGGGCACCAGAATTTAAACATACCTTCTGAGGCCGCAGTGCAACTAACTATAGAAGTTAATTTTACAATTGGTCTTTTTTTTTTTTTTTAACTTCCTTACATATTTTACTTTTTAAAAGATTTTATTTTTTTGATACAGAGAGAGAGAAATTGCACAACCAAGAGGAGGGGCAGAGGGAGAAGCAGTCTCCCCACTAAGCAGGGAGCCCACAAGGGGCTCAATTCCAGGATGCAGGGCTCCATACCAGGACCCTGGGTTCATGACCTGAGCAGAAGGCAGACACTTAACAGACTGAGGCATCCAGGGGTCCCTATAACTGGTCTTTAAGTAATAGAATATTCAGTGGAACAATGGCTGAATTTGGGGATTCATATAGCTAGCAATAGATACAAAGTGTCTGAAGACTCTGTTTTTCCTTATTTGGGGAAAAGATGAGTATTTCACTTCTAAGAATAGCAGTGTTTTATGACACAGAAATACAGCATTGCTTTGTTGTCGGGAGGTGCCTCTGGAAGTTCCGCCGGTCAGGCACTCCCGTTAGTGTCAGCAGTTTCTCTAGGGTCTGCCTCCTACAACACATGTAGCTTCCTCTCCTGCAGCTCACCCCTAAAACCTACTCCCTAACCTGAGCTTTTGTAGGAGAGCCCCTCTAGGGAGACAGCTCCCAGTGACCTACTATCCCCAGCAGTTAGAGGGGGGATTTCCTGTGACTTCTGCACTTGATCTTAACCAAAAGGTCAAGAAGCGATTCCCTGTGACTTCTGCCTGGGAAATATCCTAGTAAATTTCAGGGAGTCCTGGCCACGCCCTATCCAACAAGGTCGGCAGCTCAGAGGTACTGGAGCCGGCGGGGTGGGCTGTGTACAAGGCTGTTCTTGGCGCTTCACCTCTGCCCCAGGAGTAGTGCCTATTCCTGAAATGAGAGGTTTTTATATTCTTTCCAGTTTTCTTGGTTTCACGCTAGCCAACCCCTTAAAAATTCTTTACATTACACTGTCTCTACTCAAAATACTGTGCAGTTTACCTCTCCTCATTTTCATGGCTCCAGTGATGTGTGAAGAAAAGGATATGTGACCAAGTCAGGCCAAAGAGTGTCCTACCCCAGGATTTATTGAGGTGAAGCTGGGAGAAAAAAAGCAATTTCCTTTTCTAGTAGTAATACTGGGAAGGTGTGAACTGAGGGCAAAGGACTGACATAATCTCTTCTGTAAGAAGGATGAGTTAACAAAGCTGACACAGAAAGAGAAGCCAAGACAGAAGATGGAGAAAAAAAGATGGAAAAGCTCAATGGTTTAAAGAAGTCGATCCTCCTCAAATGTCTTTATAACTGTAATATTATCCCTATCAATAGCTAATGGTAATTTTTAATACAGTTAATCAAATTCTAAATTTCATCTGAAAAAGAAAATGCAAGAGCATGACATAGATACCTTTGTAAATATATATATGTATAGATACTTGTATATACATGTATATATGTATATATATGACTGCCAGATCTAAAAACACATTAAAAAGCAACAATAATTAATATAGTATAGAACTGAGACAGGGATGGACAGAAAATGAATGAAAAAGAACAGAAAACAAAGATCCATGTATTTAAAGAACCTACTAAATGATAAAGGTACGTTTCAATTCTGTTAGAAAAGGGTAATCAATCAATAAATGGAATTAAGACAGTTAGCTATCTACTAGAAAAAGTATATATATATATACAGTCAGATCTTTATTTTGTAACAAAAATACATACCATGTGGATTAAAGAGCTTTATTGTCTCCAATTTTAACCCCCTTTTGGTGGAGTTCTTGGGACATTTGTCAAAGATCCTCTGCTTTGTTAGGATTTATCATCAAATCTTGATCCATATAGTTTATTCACAAATGACTATGTAACCTTTTTTTTTATCCTACAGAAATAACACTTGAGTACATTTTCTTTGTAGAAATTCAGACAACACAAACATACATGCACGAAATGGAGTTTCTTCTGTTCCTCCTCCTGTCATCCCACTCCCCACCTCAGATTTAACACTGTTGTGAGTCACCTACTTTATACGATTCAGAAACTCTCCGCTGTTCTGGTATTCTGGTGGCACCTCAGAGTCTTTTTTTTTTTTTTTTTTTTTTTGTGCTGCTATGAATTAAATTTTATGTTTATATTTATTCTGTTAATGGAGTTGAATCTTGAAAAGCTAGAGATATAAGTATTTTTAGGTTACCGACTTGAAACAAAGGTTCCTTTGGTCATTTAATCAATAATTCAATCACCACTACCATAAAGAGCATTATTTTGAAATATATAAAATCATTTCGAAAATGCATCTCGCCCTCTAGTGGCGGAAAAGTTTTCTACTTAATTTTTACTTTGGAAAAATTTTCCGTGGGGCACTTAACAACTCGTTAACTCGGGGGGAACAGGGTGGAGATTGATGCGGGCAAGGTATCCTTAGATATGTATTGTTTGAAAGAAGTTACAGTACGATCCATTTTAGATCTTGTTGGATTATTCTATAAGATTACTAAAATACTAGTACTATTATAAAGAGAATTTTAAAAATAGGCTGTATACATTTCCGTCTAGTAGAAGACAAAAATTAAATAAGAAAACAAATAAAAAATTAAACAGGTAAAAGTAAGTTAAGAGAGAGAGAAAAACACAGAAAAAGTGGAACAGGGGAGCTTGAGGGGCTCTGTTGGTTAAGCCTCTGCCTTCGGCTCAGGTCATGATCGCAGGGTCCTGGGATGGAGACCTACACTGGTCTCCCTCTGCAACTTCCCCTGCTTGTGCTCTCTCTCTCACATACTGTCTCTCTCTCCCAAATAAAAGAATAAAATCTTAAAAAGAAAAAAAAGAAACAGAAAAAGTGGAACAAAAAGAAAGCATAAAGATAGTGGAAATAAGTTATAAATTTCTACTAACCATGACACATGTAAATAGATTAAACTCACATGTAAAAAATGCCAGAAAAATATAATAGTAGATTAGAAATAATTTAACTATATTCTGTGTATAAATATATTGAGTTCAAAAACAGAGATTGTTCTGGTGGATTACAAAGATAAACAAAAAGAAAATATAAGATTTCCAAAGATTCTTTTAAATTTAAAGAGTAAAAATTATGAAAACTAAAAATGAAAATTGGTCAATTACCAGAATCCAATGGGGGGGGGGCGTAGGGTAATTGGATGGTGGGCATTAAGGAGGGTATGTGATGTGATGAGCACTGGGTGTTACATGCAATTGATGAATTATTGAACTCTACATGGGAAACTAATGATGTACTATATGTTGATTAATTGAACTTAAACAAAAAAAAGATTCCAGAAAAAACTGGTAGCTATATTAATATCAGCAAAATAAAAGTAAAAATTAGTAGATACATGTTTAAAATTTGACAAATTTATATCAGAGTAAATATGCCAATATATCTCTGAATTATTAATAAGTAAAGCAGATAAAAATAATAGAGATTAATATAATTCATAAGATTTTTATTTCATTTAAAGAACAAAGCCTGAAAATTCATGAGCTAAGTATCCAACTTGAGAAGTTAGAGAAAGAAAAGCAGAAGAAATTTCAAGAAAATAGAAAAAACACATGATAAAGACAGAAATTAATGAAATAGAAAACACAAAATACAGAGGATTATACTGATTTTTTAAAAAGGGTAATAAAGTAGACAACCATTGTATGAGTCTGACCAAGGAAAACAAGAGATAAAGCTTAAATAAAAGCAATTAGAAATGAAAAATAAAGTCTTAGCCTCAAATAAAGACCAAAAAGATAAATAAAGAACACTATGAACAACCAATTTCCTAAAACTGATAACAGCAAAAATGACTCGGGAAGAAAAGAATGAATCTTTGGATTCTGGTAATTGACCAATTATCTTACAGAAAACTACTGAAACTTGTGGGAGAAAAATCTAGAAGACTTTCTTAAAAGCAAATGCTGAAAAGAGAATAAGAAGGCCAAAATTAAGAACAAGGAAGAACTGAGAAAGGTAAATGATCATTAGAAGGTGTTCTTGGCTCAAGGAGCTTTGGCCAGTCCTGAGAACTGGGACTTGCATTCACTCAGTGAAGGGCACAGCAATAGCCCAGTGATCACACTAAGTGGGAAGTTGAAGAAGGTCTTCCTGACACCAAAGTGAGACACAAGAGCTATATCCTGAGGGTAAGAATGTACCTGAAGTAAACAAGTTTTCTCATGGCTGTTTCCATCACCTCAGTGGGGCAGAAAACTTCAAACTTCGAACTTATATTAAGGTGATTTCAGATGGATAGGTTTCCCTAGATACGTAACAGAAACACAGACCTCTCCATAAGAAGGTAAATTTCTATTAGGTTTCAAATCATCCCTATTAATAGGTTCTCTTTCTTTTTTTTTTTAGACTGTATTTATTCATTTAAAAGAGATAGAGAGTGCACAACATGGGGAGCAGCAGAGGGAGAGGGAGAAGCAGGTTGTCTACTGAGCAGGGAGCTGGAGGCAGGGCTCAACCCTAGGACCCTGGACTCATGACCTGAGTCAAAGGCAGACGCTTAAACAATTGAGCCACCCAGGCGACCCCCTATATATAGGTTTTCAAGTCCTATTCCCCACACATATATAGTTCAACTTACACAGGCACTTAGAGAAAGAAGACAACAGGAGCAAGAACCAAAAGAAACAAGAGATAACAGAAATAGAGCCATAAATATTTAATATTTGGATTTAGGTTATCAGATAGGTAATAAAACAACTATGCTTACTATTTAATAAATTAAAAGCTATATTTGAAATACCTTTAGGAAAAAATTACATAGCAGATTTGAAAAAGGTCGAGATGAAATTGCAAGAACCAAAATGATATTATAACTGAAATGAAAAACTTGATTGATTTTTTAAAAAAGATTTTATTTATTTATTTGACACAGAGAGAGAGATCACAAGTAAGAGAGACAGGCAGAGAGAGAGGGGGAGGCAGGCTCCCTGCTGAGCAGAAAGCCCGATGTGGGGCTTGATTCCAGGACCTCGAGATCATGACTTGAGCTGAAGGCAGACACTGAACCCACTGAGCCACCCAGACGCCCCTTGATTGATATTTTTAGCAGCAGAGCAAACACAACTGAAAGGCGGGGTTAGTGAACTAGAAGATAAATTAGACAAAATGTTTTGAAAATGAAACAGAGACAAAAAGAAAATACAGAAGAAAAGGTATTGACATAAAGGATGGGGAGAAATGATTAATATACATTTAATCAGAATCCATGAAGTGGAGGAGAGGGAAAACAGGCAAGGGTAATATCTAAAGAGATAATGGCTGATACATGTGTGATTAATAAGCATTACAAATATTTGTAGTTGAGATTAAGTAAGAAAAAGAGTACAGTTACTATCATGAATATGAATGTGGACATCATTACAGATGCTATAGACATTAAAAAGTGATCAGAGGATATTATAAACATTCATATACAAATAGCAATGGATTTGATAATGGATTTGACAGATTCTTAGGAAGACATATTTTGCCACACCTAAGAACTTAAATTAACAGCCCAAATTTTTCTACAAAGAAAATTTCAGGCCCAGATGGCTTTTGTGGATACCAAATATTCTGGTATCAAGCATTCAAAGAAGACAAGCAGCTCTAACCTTATATAAAATGTTCCAAAGAATAGAAAAATAGGAAATATTCATAGATTTATTTATGAAGCTAGAATGACTTGTTACCAAAACATGACAAAGAGAGTCTGAGATCTAAAAATACTGGTCAGTTTTAATTATTAGTCAAAATTCTTGAACAAAAAAATTCAGAAATGATAGTCTCAGACCAAACGGGAAAAAAGAAAGAACTTCAATCCATTTCTTGAGGCATATATAGAAACTAATTCAAAATAGATGCTACACCTAAAGGTAAAGCCTGAGACTATGAAACTTCTTGAAGAAAACCCAAGGGAAAACTTGATGACCTCAAATTGGGCAAATATTTCTTATATATGATATCAAAAGAATACCTGTTAAGGTATGAATACATTGGATTTCATCAAAATTTAAAACTTCTACAGTTTTTTTTTTTAAGAGTTATTTATTTATTTTATAGAGTGGTTGAGGGACGGAGGAAGAGGGAGAGAGAATCTCAAGCAGACTCCCCCCACCCACCCTCTGCTAACAGGGACTGAATTTCACAACCTTGAGATCATGACCCTGAGTCATCACCTGAGCTGAAATCAGGAGTTCAACGTTTGACCTAGTGAGCTACCTGCATGTACCACAAACTTCTACTCTTCAAAAGGCATGTGACGAGAATGAAATGGTAAGCTATAGACTTGGGGAAAATACTTGCAAATCATGTATCTTAAAAAAACTCAAAAAAATTATAAAAACACAATTATAGCAAAACAAGTCAATAAAACACCGAGCAAAAGACTTTGACACTTTGTCAAAGAAAATATACAGGTGGCAAATAAGCATATGTAAAGATACTCAACATCATTAGTCATTAGAGCAATGCAAATAAGCCACAATGAGATATCACTTCTGGAAATGTGAAAGGGTAATTCATGCAAAGACTTGTACACAAATGTTCATGACAGCTTTGTTTTTAATAGCCCAAAACTACAAGCAATGCAAATATCCAGTAACAGGTGAATGGGTAAACAAATGGTGGTATTTTCATAGAATGGAGACATGAGAAATGCCAGAATTTCTACTCAGAAGTAAAAAGGAACAAAATATTGCTATAGGAGAGAACAACATTGATGAATCTCAAAATAATTATGCTGAGTAAAAAATGATGTCAGCAAAATGAGTACATACTGTCTTATTCCATCTGCAGAACATCCCAGAAATTCAAACTACTATATAGTGACATATATCATATGTCGTATATCAGTATTATATATCATATATGTCATATATCAGTGGTTCTCTGAGGATGCAGGAGAGGGGTGAGAGGAAGAGATTATAAAAAGGAGCATGAGGAAACTTTTCAAAGTGACAAAAATGTGCATTATCTTGATTGTGGTGATGGTTTTTTGAGTGTATGTATATATCAAAACTTACAAGATTATACACTTAAAATATATGCAATTTATTATATGTCAATTTTACTACAATTTTACTTCAATAAACTGTTCAACCTACTAGCCAAAATGTAAAAAGGGAAATATACCATGACCAAGTGAGTTTATCCCAGGAATGCAAGGTTACTTTTATATGTGAAAGTAAATAAATACAGGCACCTGGGTGGCTTAGTTCATTAAACATCTGACTCTTTTTTTAAAATTTATTTTTTATTTTCAGCATAACAGTATTCATTAAACATCTGACTCTTAATCTCAGCTCAGGTCTTGATCTCGGGGTTGTGAGTTCAAGCCCCATGTTGGGCTCCACCCTGGATGTGGAGGCTATTTTTTAAAAAAAGTAAATAATTATAATTCACTAAATGATTAGATTAAAATAGAAAATCAGATGAATATTTCAATAAGAAAGCATCTGATGAATTTCAATATGCACTTATGACTTAAAATGTAACTTTTATAAGGTCAGGAATAAAAGTAAATTTCTTGAACTGGTAAGAAGTATCTACAAATAATAATAATAACTTTATTGCAGATATCATACCTAATGGTGAAACACCAAACACTTTCCCTTTAAGAATGGGACTTAGACAAAGAAAAATGCTGTCAAACTTCATTTTGTTTCAACCAGCTCTCTAGTGGAGTACTAGCCAGGTGAGTATGGCAAGAAAAACAAATTAAAGATACAAGGATTTTTTAAAAAAGAATGGTTATTTCTAGAAGATGAAGAGATTATATAAAAAGGAAACAATAAAAATGGAGTATAGCAAGGTTGTTAAATAAAAAATAAAAATATAAAAATTACTTGCATGTGGGACACCTGGATGTCTCGGTTGGTTAAGCCTCTGCCTTCAGCTCAGGTCATGATCTTGGGGTCCTGGAATCGAGCCTCACATTGGGCCCCCTTCTAAGTGAGGAGTCTGCTTCTCTCTCTCTCCTTCTCCCTCCCACCCCATTTGCTCTCTCTTTCAAATAATTAAAATATTTTTTAAAAATTAGTTACATTTCTATAAATCAACTAACAACAAGGAACTAGAAGCCACTCTAAGTACTTCAAACAGTAAGAAATTGAATAGACAAAATTAGAGGAATATGAAATCACTGAGAGAGTTGAACTTCCAGATATGAACCTCAGAACAGCAGAGAAGCATCTTCCAAAGAAGACCACAAAAAGTAAAAGCGTCAGGTGACTGCATTCAGTAACATACCACCAATGCTGCAATTCAGGAACCTGAAATGAGAGAGTCACTTCCCGGCTGCCTCTCAACTCAAGGACTGCGAAATGCAACTGGATTCTAGAACATGGCTACATACAAACTTCATACCTTGGTGACCTTGCCTCCTAGCCAAAAACCGATGAAGTGACAGAAAGATGACTTCTGCCTTACTTTTGTCCCCCACATTGCCTGTAAATGTATATAATTGGTGGGAACTAATTCACAAAGATAAAATTAGCTTCAAGGAGATTCTGCAAGATGTAGATTTTAGCTTTCCAGACTCTGCTGCAAGTGTCAGCGACAACATAGCAGTCACTCTAGAAAAGAGTAGGAATGAAAACTGAGGGTCAACCACATGCACTTCAACAAAGAGTTCCAAGAATGTAAGAAAAATACATAATATTTATAGAATCCTCAAAACAAAGCATGGATGAATACTTACAGTAAGAAATACAAGACCTTTATGTACAAATTATGTTATTGAATTAAATTGAAGTACACTTACACAAATGCAGAGATATACGATCTTTACAGGGAGGAAAACTCAGTATCCAAAAGTAATTTCTTGGGTGCCGGGTAGCTCAGTGGGTTGAACCACTGCCTTTGGCTCAGGTCATAATCTCAGGGTCCTGGGATCAAGTCCCGCATTGGGCTCTTTGCTCAGCGGGGAGCCTGCTTCCCATCCCCCCACCCCCCCACCTTGCCCTGCCCCCGCCTGCTTCTCTGTCTGATTGTGATCTCTGTCTGTCAAATAAATAAATAAAATATTTAAAAAATTTTTTTAAATAAATAAAAATAAAAGTAATTTCTTTCTAAATTGGTCTATAGATTCAATGGAATTCCAATCTAGATCCCCAGAAGATTTTTAGAGGAACTTCACAAACAAGCCTGAAGAATATGGTTGGGAGAAAAGAGTGAGACTTGCCCTATCACTTAGCATAATTTATTATAAAGCTGTATGATTAAATGATGAACTATTGGTGCAGGATTATATCAATTGACTTGTGAAACAGAATAAAGAGCCATAGTCAGACTCATATAGGGAAACATGATATATATCAGAGGTCATGTTGTAATTCCATTGGGGAAAGAGTGGACTAATCAATTATCAATGTTAGGAAAATGGGTTATAAATAAGACCCCTACTTCACACCACACAGGAAAATCAATTCCAGCATGATTAAGGACTTAAATGTGAAGGGCAAAATTTCAAAACCGTAAAAAGAAATAATGGAAGAAAAAAAATCTATGATCTCAGGATTGGGAAATGTTTCTTGAACAAGATATAAAAAGCAATAATCATAGAACAGTTCAAGTTTACAACATTAAAATGAATGTCCTCCCTCCATGAAGAAACATGGAAAGAACAGAGGAACTTAATGCAAATCAGTAAGAAAAAGTCAGACAACCCATTGAAAAAACAGGGTGAGCATAAAATGTAAAGAGCATTTCACAGAAAAAACATGATAATATGAATAAAAATGTGAGTCAAACATAGGGAAAGACGCTCAATCTCATCTTGTTAGTAATTATAAGGATAACTCTTGCACTGAGATACGTGCACAAAAATATTCAAAGCCACATTGCTAATAGCAAAGTGATTTTTAAAATAATCCAAAAGTTTCCTGAAAATAGAATGGGTAAATTGTGGTGTATTTATGTAAGGGAATATTATATAGCAGTTGAAATGAATAAAATTAGAAGCGATCACAGGGTTTAATCAATTGAAAATTGAGTGTTATGAACAAAGACTACATAGAGTATGATACCAGCTCAAAGATGAGCAAAATTAAACAAACTTAAAAAGCTCTTTTGAAGAAACACTTAAAAAAAAAAACTAATAAAAACATTTTTTTTCTATAAGTAAGGGTACTATAAACAAAAAATTCAGTGAAGTGTTAACCTTATTGGGAGGAAGACAGGAGGGCTGAAAAGTCAAACTTTGAACATTTTAATGTCTTTCGTGTTTATATTATTGGTCAAGCCTGGAGTTGCAACATATTCATTAAAGTAGAACTAAGACCAGGATGCTTCTTATCACCATAATTTTCTCCTCTTTGTTCTAGAAGTTTTAGCCAATAAAATGAGATAAGAAAAAGAAATAATGGTAATAAAGTCAGAGTAAAATGATTTTTATTTGCAAATGATGGTGTTATCTGGGGACCCCAATAAAATTAATTAAAAATTTACCCAGACTAATAAAACCCTTAATGAAGGGACCAGTTTCTGCAATGCCGCCATTTGTTGGTATCTACTATGTGTCAGAAGCTCTGCTTGACACTGTACATTCATTGTCTCAATTATTCCTCACATACAACTGTCTGAGGTATCCTGGGATCTCTTTGAAGATGAGGAAAAGGGTTAGGTTGAGTAACTTACTCAAGGAGCAGGACAATTTGAAATTTGCATGGTCTAATTTCAAGGCTTGCGCTCTAAAACACTTTGCTATATTGTCTCCAAATAAATGCTGAAAGTAAGATACTTTCTGTATAATAGAAATAACCAGTCATCAGGACACTTGTTCAAGGAAGAATACTTGGATACTTTTAATGGCAAGCATTATCAAACTAGGATAGTAAATGTCTTACCTAAAAGTGCATAGACCAAATACATAATGATGGAATATATATATAATGCAGTATGATCAAGACTTTCTTTCCTGAACAATGACACAGAAGACAATTTTTTTGTTTATTAACATACAGTGTATTATTTGCCCTAGGAATACAGGTCTATGAATCATCAGGCTTACACATTTCACAGCACTCGTGATAGCACATACCCTCCCCAATTTCCATCACCCAGTCACCCTATCCCTACCCCCCACTTCCAGCAACCCTGTTTGTTTCATGAGTTTAAGAGTCTCTTAGGGTTTGTCTCCCTCGGGATCCCATCTTGTTTCATTTTTTTCCCTCCCTACACCCCATGACCGCCACCCAGTGGTGAAGACCTCTTAAATTCTTCTGTCTTCCCTTTATAGACAGCATGCAGTGTGCTATCTTTCTGTTGACTTGTTTTTTCTTCAAAAGAGTTACAATAATATTACTGATCAGTTAATGATTATCCTCTCTGAAACTATACCTTGATTGGCTTGGGATTGTTTTTGTATTTCTCCTCTAGACTTACTTCCATTAGCAATGATTCCCCCCCACCCTAACTTTCATCTGAGATGGCAGTTTTATACATAAGGTTTGATTTTAGGATATTTTCTAGGTCGTGAACACTGAATACTTATAACTAGTGTTTCCTAGCTCATTTATAACTTCCATCAGAATCTTCATTAATTTTGTTTGTCCTGTAGACTCTCAGACTTTCAGAGAGGTTTGCTGAGCTGCCTGCTTTCATACCTTCTGGATTTGAAAATGCTGGGAACACCCTCGCCTCGTGCCCGACCTCACCTCTTTCCCCACCTGGTGCCTACTTGTTCAACTTGCCCCTGAAGGTTCTGTCCCACCATCCCCTTCTCACAATCTTAAATTCAAGTTCAGTTTCAAGTCAGTTTTGGAATCATAAATTAGAGCTAGAAAGGACTTGGGAGATAATTTGGTTTTATAAGTAAGGAAACAAAGGTCCACACTATTCTTCCTACTCATTTCCTCCAGAACGTGGTTCTCCATCAGTTGGTTTCTACTGAGAAACAATACCCATTCAGTAACAATGAAGATCCCTGTTGTGAAAATACAAAACTGGAAATGAGAAACAAGGCTGCCACCCTGTGGTATGATCTTGAACAGAGAGGAGGGATTTATAAAGAGAATCGTGAGAACTGAGGAAATTATGCATGGTGAATTCTCATTAATTAGAACGGTAATGACCAACTTTTGTAATTGTCATTGTGATTCATTTTGTGAGATTTACAAGAACGTGAAATTCTCTTTAGGCGACATCTGGAAGTTCTGGGGCAGCCATTAGACCAGATGCTAAAGTCCCAGGAAGATATAATAATTGACTGATCAATATTCACAGACTGAGAGATCTATGGAAGGAATATATATATATGCATATACATACATATATACGCATATATATATACATATATATGCATATACATACATACATACATATGCGTATGTATGTACGCATATGTACATATGGGGGGCATATGCATATGTATGTATGTATATGTATATATATATCTTACATATATTATATATATTATATAGCTTATCATATATATGTTATCTTAAAAGTAGGTCTAGATAACACAATTTTATTTTATAAAACCAAATTAAGTAAAATAATGTGCTATAGATCATTAAATTCTTAAAATTCTTTGTCCCTCCCTTTTCTCACAATCAAATGCTTTTGGCATGATAGTCATGTTATATAAATGAGATAATTTAATGAAATAGAATTAAATGAAGTCTAAGTGAAGCAAATACTTAAATATGAAATATTTAAATGAATTTGCTTTCACTAGTTATCTAAGTGTTGCTCTAATTTGAGCATCACAGAAATGGCCACTAAGATCTATTTGGGGCTAAACATAGAAGTGGAAGCCTGAGGAGACTTATTAGTTGAGTTGCACAAGGGTCCCCTTGGTAGATGTGATGCTTTCAGCCAGCAGACATAGGGTAAGAAAGGAGGCCATGAAACATCGGTTTGCCAAAAATATTTATTATATCAGTAACTACTCTAATCCTAGACAATTGCAAATTGCTTGTTTCAAGTATGCATGCATCTGCCCCATCTCCCTTAGAATTCATGAGAATGGACAAGGGTGCCATATCAGTAACTCTGAGATGGGGCTGCTCACCGTAAGACAGCCTAACATTCTTAAAGGAGCCAAATAATTTCAAGGCAGCAATTTCTTTAATTAATTGAATGTAGCTAAAAATATATGAACCCCATTTTATATTTTTAAAACTTTAAAAATCAGGAAAGTTTGAAATGGATCCTATTTGGGTTCCAATCTTACCACCTCTACTTCGGTACTAACTTAGGCCAAGTTATATTTAATCTCTCCAGCCTTTAGCTTCTCCTCTGGAAAATGGGGCTGGTTATACCTACCCAGGGGACTGTAGCAAGGGTTAGGCAGGAAAAGGAATTTGCAGCACATAGTGCCAAGCTTAACACTTAGTGCTCCATAAACATTAAGCTGCTAGAATCTTCCAACAGTGGAGCTGTGGGTGCAACCGGACTCTAGGTGTGCTTACAACGAAGCTATCAAATTTCATAGAGAAAACCCTAACTTTTATTTCATTTTTAGGCATTCAAAGCAAAGATGTGTCAGACAAAAAAACACGGATTGCCAGTTGGTTTTCTCAAAGTCAGAGCACTGCATTTTCAGCCTGGTGCCTGAAAGTTCTTGGCATATCAATAATAATAGTAATAATAATAATAATAAATCTCTTGGTAAGAAATTCATGCTGAGTTTGTGAAAAGAGTGCTGATTTTCTAACCAGATGGTCTTGGGTCCATATTTTTACATCCACCTCTTACTGGCAATGTATTCTTGGACTTGTTTCCCATGTGTTAAAATAGAATAATACCATGTACTTACATAGTGCTTATAGTTTAATGTAGTGGCTATTATAGCATCCTACATCAGGAGATAATGTATGTAAGCATCCTTTCTACAAGTCTCAACAATTTGTTTGTTGTTGTAGTTCCCTTGAGATTCTTTGATGATGGAGAAATCCTGAGATTCAAGTACCTGGGAAATTGATTTACAAATCCATTTTTTCCTGATGAATAGAAAAATAAAAACAGGAGGAGAACGGTTTGGGGACAGTGTTCCAGTTATCACTGTATTGCCTCGCAGCCCCAAATGCCCTATTTTGCAGCTGGATTTTACACCCATTTCTCCTTTGCAGCTGGCACAATGCTAAACTTTGTCAGTAGAGGGCGCTAGAGGGACATTGCAGGAGAAAGGGGCTCCTTTTTCAAAATCACTTTCTGTGCTATTTCCAAGCAGGGTCCTTTGAGCGGCCAGCTTCTGCAGGCCGGGTCCTACAGCACTCTGGCAGCAAGCAGTGTCTTGGGTCCTGGGGGGACCTGTAACCAGTATCTCCTCTCGTGGCCTTCTGAGGTGTGGCACCTGTGGTGGATGGCTTTCTCTTGCAGAATTCCCAGAGGGCAAATTCCCAATGAATCCCAGTCATGGCTCCCAATTTGCCTTCAACCCAAAAGAGCCTTCCGTGCGCTCTGGCCTGGCTGGAATTCATTGCTTGCCAGTCTGTGCTCCAGTCAATATGGACCAGCTCTGGCCTGGAACAATCAGGGACCTTCTCTGTCCAGTGGACTTCTACAATGATGCCCAAGTCCTAGCCTTGGGAAGAGGGCCCCTTTTCCAGGTTTGCTCCCTTTGAGGGTATACTTTCTCAGCCCTAGTTCTTTCTACTTAGTCCTCTGCTGTAGTTAATTTTTAAATTTTCCTTATTTTTCCTTTTTGTGGTAAACCTTTTAAATTAAGCCTTCATTGTTCAGATTACTGTATGGTTTCTGATTGGATACCGACTACAAAAGTGGGTCCTTCATCCAACCTCCGTGAAAACTCAGTTAACTCTATTCCACCACAGAAGTAACTGTCTTGTGACAAAACATCCTCTGCCCCTCATATCTTCCCGTAAAGTTAGGAATATAGAATGGAGATTTTTGTTTCCTTATGTCAATCACATCCCTTTTGTCAATTCATCTTTGCCTCAAGATGTATAAATTTCAGTAAAAGGTCAAATCGATATTGATGAGAACCTGCAAATGTTAGACTTCTCCAGGTTATTCGTTGATTTAATTAGGCAGATGTGTACTGTTCTAGAATCCACCTTCCTTAACACGGCAGCTGAACCTTCAAACTGAAGCAATTGGGAAAGGCTTCACGGAGTTGGCAGCATTTGAATTGGACGTTGAAGGAAGGATGGGATTTCACAAAACTGAAATATAGCCCCCGTCACGGGACTTTTCAAGAATAAAGGAAAAAAAAAAAAAAAAAAAAGCAAAGGCATACCTGTTTACCAGGAACAAACACACTGGATAGGGAAGAAGCAGAACAGAGTTGAGAAGATGGTAGAGTCGGCTTGTGGAGGACCTTGAATGCTAGGCAAAGAAGCCTAGAGAGATACTGTATTTTCATGTCGATTTGGCTTCAGTGTAGAATAGTTGAATTGGAAAGTGATCCTAAGACCTAATCAAGGACACTAATGAGAAAACTATTATAGGAGCCAAGATAGGAGGCCATCTGGACCCGTTATGATGGAACAAGGGAGAGTAGGGAAAATGGAAAGGGAAGAACAGAGGTATAAAAACTACAGGGGTGCCTGGGTGGCTCAGTTGTTAAGAGTCTGCCTTTGGCTCAGGTCATGATCTCAGGATCCTGGGTTCCAGCCCTGCATTGGGCTCTCTGCTCCTCTCCCACTCCCCCTGCTTGTGTTCCCTCTCTCCCTGTGTCTCTCTGTCAAATAACAAATAAAATCTTAAAAAAAAAAAAAAAACAATCCCCCCCCCAAACTATGTACAAGAAGACTCCATTAGAGACTGAACGGGTCGATGTAAGAGAGGAAATCTTGATGATTCTAGGAGTCCAGTTGATGTGCCACGCAGAAGCAGCGGATCATGGGAAGACAGAGATCGTGTTGATTTTCCAACCTAGCTGGAATATGCCGTGAGAAATGGAAAGTCCCTATAATAAATAAAACAGCTATGCTGATGTAATTCAAACACCAAATTCACTTATTTATCCATCCATTCTCCTACTGTTGCTTTAAACTGTTCAGTGGGGGAATGAATGAAAAGTTGATAAGCCTTCTCACTTTTGTGTTCCTTCTTGGGTAGGAGACAGTGCTAAGTGTCAGGGAGTCTCAATCCAGTAATTAGAATATCCAACCCATGATGTTAATAAAAATTCTGGACTATATTATGTGCTAAGTCTCAAACCCCCAGCACAGGCCAACCTGGGGCTGCAAGAGACAAGGGGCATAGAGTTGGCCTCATCTCAGTTTCTCCTCCCTTTTTATTTCTCCCCTCACCCTCCCAGTTCCCCACCTTGAAAAGTTGAAACAGGAAGGAGCTGTTCCAGAGACTCACAAGGGGCAAGGAAAGAGCTCACAAGAACAGGGCGTCATTACAATCTGACTCTGTGTGATCTGGACCCGGCAGACATTTAGCACCAACTTTTCTCTTACGAGCACTGTCCTTCGCTTCAGACGGATGCATCTCCACATCTGGAGGCCAGTTGAGGATTTATTGTGGATTTTAACTTACTGCTTGAGACTCTTTGCTCTTCCAGGTTGTGTGCTTAGACTTGGTCCACTGTGCCCTCATGCCTATTCTCTCTCTCCTGTAGGGGACAAGCCCGGGGTATATAGATCCCAGCACACTTTTGGCTTCACCAAAGAAGCAGCCAACCCTCCCGCACCCCCCTCAAGCAGAAATAAAACGTTGAGCTGCATTCACCCAAATAATGCAGGCTAATCCCCCTATCTTAAAGTCAGCTGCAGCTGATCAGCAAGCATAATTCTGTCTGTGGACTTCATTCTCTTTTGGCCTTTATTCCAATCAAGCTTCAACCAGAGAAGCAGAATCAGTAGGAGATATATATTAAGAGATTTATTGCAATGAATTGGTTTATGTAATTGTGGGGGCTGAATAGAAAAGTCAGGGAGGGCAGCTGGATGTCTTGGGCATGGGCTGAAATTGCTGTCTACAGGTGGACTTTCTTTTCCTTCAAGGAAGCCTCAACTCTGCTTATAAAGCCCTTCAAATGATTGAATGATGCTCATACAAATTATGCAAGACAATCACTCTTACTTAAAGTCAAATTTAATTGATTACGGACTTTTGATTTAATAACTGGGACTATAGCTTAGGCAAGTTGACATATCAACTAGACCATTACTGTTCATTCTGTCAGCTCCATACACTCTGTCAGTCGGAACACACCTCTGTAAATGATAAATTACTCTCCAAATAAAGGCAACAACGAAGTCACCCTTCCACCTGACATCACACATCCTGCATACAACCAAAACACACTAACTCTTTTCTTCAGAACAGGATGCAAAGTGCTGGGGTGATACCCTGGCTGAATTGGATTGTTGCAGTTTTCCATTTCCTTTTTACAGGGTCAATGCCTAATTTTATGTGTTGATTTGACTGGACTATGGGGTGCCCAGATTATTGGTTAATCATTATTTCTAGATGTATCTGTCAGGGTGTTTCCAAATTACATTAACATTTGAATTGGTAGACTGAGTGAAAGAGATTACTCTCCCAGATGTGGATGGGCACAATCCAATCCACTGAGTGCAATGGTTAGAAGAAAAGGGCGGAAGAAAGGAGACCTTAATCTCTCTGCCTGACTGCTTGAAATGAGATGTAGGTCTTCTTCCTGTTCTCAAATTTAGACTAACACCATTAGGTTCACTGGTTCTCATGCCTTTGGACTTGGACCAGAACTTATACCACTGGGGGTCCTGGTTCTCAGGATTTTGGACTCAGATTGGAACATCATTGGCTTTCCTGGATTTGCAGTGTGAAAATGACAGATCATGAGACATCTTAGCTCCATAATTATATAAGCTAATTTCTTACAATATCTATCTATCTGTCTATCTATCTATCTATCCTATCTAATTGGTTCTATTTCTATTAAGAACCCTGACTAATACACAGGGCAAGATAGGTCAACCCTCACTTTTCAAGATTCAATATTTGCAAATTCACCTATACTAAAATTTATCTATGATCCCAAAAACAATACTGGAAGGCTTTTATGTTTATTCTCAAATGTACAAAGAAAAATCCGAGTTGTCACTGGGCTCATTTCTAGGTGAGCTTACCAACAAGGATATGCTCTGCTTTCCGGTTTCAGTTCCCATACAGAGATGACCAGAGAATGGAGCAAGTAGGAGATAGAACAGTGTAGTGCAAGAAGTTCCAACTCCAGGACCAGTGGGCAGTGTTTAAATCCCAGATCTGGCCCCTGCTAGTGGAGCAGACTCAGGTAAATGACTTAACACTTCGGAACTTCATTTGCACTTAAAAAAAAAAAATAAACACTTTCTTTTGATATGGTTGTAACATTTTCACTTATGTAAAACAAAGAAAATAGAATCTACCAAGATGAGTCATTTTAGGATTTTAAATTGCAATCTATGTTAAAAATGTGTGTGTGTGTGTGTGTATATATATATATATATATATATATATATATATATACATATATATGAAATATAGACATCTTTCCCCAAAGAGCAGCAGTTCAATATTTGCTAACTCTATTAACAGTGGCTTTATAAAACATAACTACAAGAAATAAGGAGAATTGATTGTACTAACAGATGCCCTAGGATATTGCCTGGATATTCTTCTTTATTTCCATTGTATGACCCAGTTTCTTTGTTAATCGGGTCAAATCAGTCCACCAAACATAGTAACCACCTTTTTTTGCCTGTTATTTCAGAGTCATGGGACCCCAAAGTGGTTGAATGGCAGTCTCAGCTTCCAGCTCAGTAGAATAATTTTTATGTCTCCTGGTAGAAACATTCCTCCCTTTCGGACTAAGAGTTTTAGACTGGCAGAGTGTGTAAAGGTCATATAGATGAGTAGCAAAAATTTTGATAATGAACCACTAGGGATAATAGTGACTGGAACATTCCTATTTCCACACTTTGATTCTTGGGCCTGAGAACACTGGCTATGGGAGGCACAACATGTATTAGATGCTGACTGAAAGCATGTGAAGACTCTTGGAGGACATTGTCCCAGCTCAGCAAGATATTGGCACTTAGCTAGGGTTATAACTGTCTTCAAAAGGCTGTTCTACTATTCTGTAAAGCTAGCTGGTTCAGGATAGTGGGGTACATGGTAAGACCAGTGATTTCCATGAATTTGGGCCCACTGCTACATTTATTTGCTGTGAAGTGAGTTCCTTGTTTGGAAGCAATGCTGTGTGGAATCCCAACAGTAGATAAAGGCTTCATTCTGTAAGTGTACTCTTGGGCACAGATGGAATCTGTTGCCCACAGGTGAAATTTCTTCTTCATCAAGAAAATCTCAACTCTGATTTTAAGGGCTTTAAACTGATTGGCCCAGGCCTTCCCAGATTATCCGGACTATCTTTCTTCAAGTTAACTGATTATGGCCTTCAGTCACATCTACAAAAGATGTTTATTCACACCAACATCTAGATTAATGATTGAATAACTAGGGACTTTAGCCAAATAGGCATGTCAAAAAGATCATCGCACCATGTAACATAACGTTTCCACAGCTTCTAGGGATTAGGAGGTGGTCATATTTGGGAAGTCATTATTCTGCTTACTAAAAATGGATAATATAAGGCAGGGTAAACATGAAAAGTAAGAGAATATGATAAAGGAATGATGGGAGTGAAAAAAAAAAACAAGATGTATCCTTTGGTGGAGTCAGTACATCACATTGGCTACATGACTCTGAATATTTGCTATGATTTTTCTACTGATGATTTGTCTATGACCTTTCAAGCATCTACATAAAAGAAGATGTATCATTTCAGTCACAGTATTAAGAAGAGAAAAAAACTAGTTGACAGGATAGGTACAGTCATGCCTGGTATTCTGGAACATTAGTGAAATTGGTGGGCATACTCTTTTAGGTTCTCAACAACACCCTTAAAATGAAAGCAGTAGCAGATGACAGAACTCTATTTTATATAATATTTAGTATGAAACCAATACAGTTGAGTAAACGAAGCTTACCCACAGATAATTTGAAGTGGCCCACAACCCGCTCTCTACTGTTTCACTGTACGACTAGGGTCAAGTTTTAGGGTACTTGACAGTTGGGATGGATTGTGCATGCTTCTGGCTATTCTCTCTCTTTGTTAATTATCATCGCTGAAATTTACATAGAGAATACTTTGTGTTGTCCTTTAAGTTAAAAAAATTGATTTAACAGTCAGCTGAGCTGGAGCAAAAATAATGCATTGTTATACACAAGAAGTTGGATGTAGATATATTATTAAAAAGAAACCACCTCACTTTGTCATACAAGACGGAAGACAGTTCAAAAACAGGTCCAAGTATATGTGGGAATTGTGTATATGATAAAGTTGACATTTTAAATTAATTGGCAGAGAATGAATTATTTAATAAACTATTTTGTAACAAATCACTATTCACTTGGAAAAAATAAGTGAAATCACTTATTTATAATAAGCAGAAATAAATTCCGAGGTTAACCAAGATTTTAGAAAATTTTAACAGAAGAAACACTTTCTTTAGAACCTGTTAAAGTTCTATACCCTTACTTGATTTCTGTCTGGTTGTTCTACCAAATGTTGAATGAGGGGTGTTGAATTCTCTAACCATAATTGTGGATTTGTTTCTTTTTCTTTTAGTTCCATTAATTTCCGCTTCACATATTCTTCACCTATTTTGATTGGTGCACACACATTTAAAATTGTTATATTTTCTAGTGGACAAACCATTTTATAATTGCATTAATATACCCCTCTGTCTCTGTAATTTCTTGTGCTCTGAGTCTTTTTTTTATGATATTGATATGGTCACTCCTTCTTTTTTGGATTGTTTGCATGATACATCTTTTTCCATCCTTTTACTTTCAATTTATCTATATTGTTATACTTGAAGAGAATTAATGTAGACATCATATATTTTGACCATCCACTCTGGCAATCTCTGTCTTTAATTTATATATTTATATCAGTTATAGTCCATGTAATTATTGATATGTTTGGCTTATGCCTGCCACTTTGTTTTTATTTATCTCTGTTTTGTTTCTGTTTTTATTTCTCCTGTGTTACTGTGGGTTATTTGAATGTTTTCAGAATTCCCTTTTGTGATCTATAGTGTTTTTCAGTACATTTCTTTGTATAGTTTTATCAGTGGGTTCTCTAGGCATTACCGTGTGTGTGTGTGTGTTATTTTATATATAATACATTATATATATATAAAATGTATTATAGTCTATTGATACATTATTTAATTAGTTCAAAATTTATATAGAAATCCTACCTCTCTTTATGTTCATTCACCCTGTCCCATTTGTAATATAATTGTCTGTCATAAATATTTCCTTTACATACATTTAGAACCACATCTGACAGTGTTATAGTAATTTTGCTTCAATTGTCAATCACAAATTAGAAAACTCAAGAAGAGACTGAAAATCTTTTGTGTTTTAACCATATTTTTCCTTGCCTTGCTCTTTCTTCCTCCTTGCTGTTGCAGAGTTTCTTCTTATATAATTTCCTATTTAGGAAATTCCATTAGCCATTTTTTTAAAGGTTAGTCTGTTGATGACAAATTGCCATAGCTTTTTTTAACCTGATCTAGTCTTGATTTTCCTTTCATTCCTGAAAAAAATTTTATAGGCCTCGGATTCTGCCTTGACAATTCTTACTTTTAGCCCTTAAAGAGTATTATTTCACTTCTTATCAATCCCTATTGTTTCTGGATGAAAAATTCACTGTCATTTTAATTGCTTTACTCACATAGCTAAGGTATCATTTTTCTCTGATTTCTTCCAAGATAACTTTTTTTTTCTGTCTAACGATTTCAGAATTCTAATTATGCTGTATCTTAGCCTTGATTTGGGAGAGAGGTGTTATGTTTGAGGTTCATTCAACTTCTTGAATCTGTAGGTCTATATATTTGCCAAATTTAGGAAGCTTCAATATATCTTTGCATGCTCTTTCATTCCTGCTCTCTTTACCTCTCTTTCTAGGACTCTGATGATACAAATGTCAGGGTTTTTGTTTTGTTTTGTTTTTGTATTTAATAATCCAATAGGACCCTGCAGACCTAACAAACTTTTTTCAGCATACTTTTTTCTCTTCTGTTCAGATTGAATAATTTCTACTGTCTTATCTTCCAGCTCACTGATTCTTGCCTCTGTGTCCTCCATTCTGCCATTGGGCTCATCCATTGAGTTTTTAGTTTAGTTATTATATTTTTCAGTTCTAAAAGTTTCATTTAATTCTTTATATCTTCTTCTCCCCCTTTTCCTCTGTCTTTTTTCTTCCTCTTCCTCTTCCCCTTTCTCCTCCTCCTCCTTCCTGGCTAAGACTGTCTATTTCTGTGTTAATGTTTGTATTTTATAATTTGTTTCAGTATGTTTGTAACTGCTTATTTAAACATTTTTATCATAGGTGCTTTAAAATATCTGTTGGATAATTCTAATATCTTTGTCATCTTAGTGTTGGCATCTATTAATTGTTATTCTTTTAAAAAGAGACTTTTAATTTTTTAAGAGCAATTTTAAGTACACAGCCACATTGAGAAAAAAGTACAGAGATTTCCCTATACCCTCTTCCCCCACACATGAATAACCTTCCCCATTATGAACACCCCACACCAAAGTAGTACATTTGTTATAGTTGATGAACCTATATCAATACATCATTATTATTCAACATCCATAGTTTACTCTAGGTCTCACTTTTGATGTTACACATTATAAGGGTTAGGACAAATGTATAATGGCATATGTTGACTATTGTATCATGCACAGTATTTTCACAGCCCTAAAAATTCTCTGTGCTCTACCTATTCATTCCTCCACCTCCTACACCAACTCCTAGCAACCACTTATCTTTTTACTGTCTCCATAATTTTGCCTTTTCTGGAAAAAGTCTTGACTTTCCACTAGACCTTCTCTAATACCACTCCCAACAGGGATGGGATGGCCCCCCCCACTTAGTGACACATGGGGATGGAAGTCCAGTTTCCTCACATCATCTTCACTGACTCTGTAGGGGTTGGGGTTTTTTCCATGTTTTTCCTTCATCGTATGTTCACTTTATATAAAATGTCTAGAGTTTTTAATTGTACTTAGTAGTCAGAATAGAGAAAAGTATATCTGCTTCAACTTCTTGGAAGCAGAAGTCCTCAGCAAAAATTTGAAGAGTTTGATAACATTGAATACTGTCAAGGATGTGAGGCAATTGGTACTGGGATTACGAACTTCTTAAAATTTTGGTGAGAGTAATTTGATAGTAGATATCCAAAAATTTTAACAAGATTAGCAATCCTACTTGTAAGAATCTATTCTACACAACTACTAACATGAATACATAAATAATAAAAATGCTTATCTTAGCATTATTTGTAAAAGTGAAATTAATTAGAAATAATTCATTAACAAATAGAAAAATGGTTAAAAAATATTGTGGTATACAAAAAATAAAATTACATGCACCCATCACTTTTTTTTAATGCTAGTATTGCTTTTATTAAAAATGCTTTTACATAGAATATATAAATATAACATTTAAACAGAATAGTATGACTATAATGGACTCATGAAGATGTGAATATTTCAAATTTGACACAAGTAGAATTACCTAATCTATAGGGAAGATATGGATAATACAATGAGCATTGCCAATATGTTATCTTTTTGCAAAAAATTAATTAGATCCTTACCTCCTTCCACACCCATCACTTTTTTATAAAGTAAGCTGCAAAAAATATGTATAGCATGTTCTCATTTCTCATACGAAAATTGTTGGGGCGCCTGGGTGGCTCAGTTGGTTGGATGACTGCCTTTGGCTCAGGTCATGATCCTGGAGTCCCATGATCAAGTCCCACATCAGGCTCCCTGCTCAGCAGGGAGTCTGCTTCTCCCTCTGACCTCTCTCCTCTCATGCGCGCTCTCTCTCTCTCTCTCTCAAATAAATAAATAAAATCTTTAAAAAAATTGTTGAGTGGCTTTTTTCCTATTGTTTAGAATTGGAAACTAAGGCTATAAGGGATAAAGGGACATCAAGTATGTTATTCTATAGTGACACCCTCTAAAAAAACTCAAATATCTGTAGGCTAACACCTCTATTAGATCTTACAAACAATTGAGCAGATTAGCCTTCTTGCCTCCAATCATTATCCCAGCACATCACCCATTGCCTTCCTTCAACCTCATTTATCACCCCAAGACTTCCTACAGTCCTCTAAAACAAAAGACCTGGGTAGAGTGATAGAGTAGGGGAAAGTCTTTGGAGTCAGATATTGTTGGCTTAGGTGGGACCTCTGTTTATTTTCCATTGGGTTCCCATGGGAAAAGTAAGGGGGCTACTTATCCCCCTCCACAAATCAGGTAAAGGAGGGAGAGTCAAGGTAATTGTTTAAAGACCTTAAGAATACCTTATAAACTAGGAGACTGACATTTCGTTCCCCAAAGGAGTTTTTGGGATTTTAGCTTAAGCAGTTGAGTCACCAACTGCTTGGGTAATTATATAAACAGTGAAAAGCAGAACTGGAGAGAGATGGCAGACTGATGAGTGTTGATCACAGGATACGGGGACACCAGTGGCAAGAAGGCAGGAGCTGAAGGCATTGAGAAAGCTAGACAGGAAGATATAGAGACAAACTCTTGTCAGGAAACAATGCAGAAGGTAGTGGCTTCATGGCACTCTCTCCCCCACAGTGTACTACCCTCCAGAAAAGACACTGAAGAACAGGGACACCTGGGTGGCTCAGTTGGTTAAGCAGCTGCCTTCGGCTCAGGTCATGATCCCAGCATCCTGGGATCGAGTCCCCACATCGGGCTCCTTGCTTGGCAGGGAGCCTGCTTCTCCCTCTGCCTCTGCCTGCCATTCTGTCTGCCTGTGTTCGCTCTCTCTCCCTCTCTCTCTCTGACAAATAAATAAAATCTTTAAAAAAAAAAAAAAAGATTCTTTAAAAAAAAAAAAAAAAAAGAAGAGACTGAGGAACTTAGTCTTGGGCCCAGGTGAAAAAGAATATTTGAACCCTTGCCTCATAGAGGGCAGCCAGGGCAAGCAAGAAGCAAATCACAGAGGACCACCACAGAGAGCAGTCCATAAAGAAGCATCCTGTCTCATACTATCTTTCAATACCTACTACCAGAGAAATAAATTCCTGAATAATATAGAGGAAGAAATGAGCCAAACTTCTTTGCCTTCACTTCAACCCAAGTGAGTGACTTGATGGAAGAGCCAAAGGGCAAACCCACTGCAGGTCCCTGAAGCCATGGACCACAGCTAGCAGAAGAGATGAATTTTATATCAGATGTGAGATCTGAGTTTTAAACTGGACAATACTGAATTTGTCTTTTTTTTTTTTTTAAGATTTTCTTTATTTATCTGACAGAGAGAGAGAGAGATCACAAGCAGGCAGAAAGAGAGAGGAGGAAGCAGGTTCCCTTCCAAGCAGAGAGCCCGATGCGGGATTCCATCCCAGGACCCTGAGATCATGACCAGAGCCGAAGGCAGAGGCTCAGCCCACTGAGCCACCCAGGCGCCCCTGAATTTGTCTTTTACTAACAAAGTGTTGGAAGTGCTGTTGTATCTGCGCAGGATATCATTAGAGATCTGCTCCCTGCTAGGAAAAGGAGATTCAACATACACAGTAATAGTGGGAAAATAAAAGTGGCTTGTGTTTCTATCCTTAGGCAGTTAAAACTGTTAATCAACATATGAAATGCACATGTATGTATTTGGTATTATGTGTGTGTGTGTGTGTGTGTGTGTGTGTGTGTGTGTGTATTTTCTGTAAGCAAAGAAAACTGGAAGAATCTGTACCCCATTATTAACAATCACACATTGGCATATATAAAGATGGAATTTATAATAACCAATAAGTTTCTAACTTGAGAAATACAGAGGTTTTCTTTATAAGTAATAGATGAACACACTAGGTTCCAGTCAGATGAAACTATGTGCATAAGCTTCATAACAATAAAAAAAAGAGTTCACCAATTGATAAATAAATCTTTCGTATCTGTACCCCAAACATCCCAATGCTCAGAGTCTCCTCATCTTGCTTCACAAGCTGTGGTGTTTTGCTTAATGAATTCCTAGAACTATGATCCTGTACGGGTCATTCTCAATGTTGGAATCTCTGAAAGACTGGTTGTGGGCGTAGGAGTTGGGTTGAAGTGGTGGTGGGCTTTTCTCTCAAGCTAATGAGAGCGGGGTTCTCTGGTTCCTTTGAGCTCGTTTCAGCTCCTCTCCCCTCCTGCTCAGTTGATAGCTGTGGTTCTTCTGCTGGAAGGAAAATCAGTTGCTTTGGGACAGCTGACCCTCCCTTCCCATGGATTTCTGCCATTCTTGGGGCAGTTTCTCGGTGTTTTTTTTTTTCACACTAACTATAGGAAATCTATTTCTGATGTCTTGCTTTTATTTTTTTTTAAAGATTTTATTTATTTAACAGAGAGAGATCACAAGTAGATGGAGAGGCAGGCAGAGAGAGAGAGAGAGAGAGAGAGAGAGAGAAGCAGGCTCCCTGCTGAGCAGAGAGCCCGATGCGGGACTTGATCCCAGGACCCTGAGATCATGACCTGAGCCGAAGGCAGCGGCTTAACCCACTGAGTCACCCAGGTGCCCTGATGTCTTGCTTTTAAAAAGGGTCTACCACAGCCCAGCAATTTGCTGGGAAGGAAGTAAACTATTCCTTCAGCCTTCAGTGACTGATTCAGAGGATAGCTGGGCCCAGGTTCTCGCTCTCCCTGGAACAAGTGTCCTTTTCAACATCCACACCTTACTGCACATTTAAGCCCGCTCCACTCCACTCCTCCTCACTCAAGCTGATATTTTTCATTCAGCCTTCACTGTTCTCCCTTTACTCTAGATTACAGGTTATCAACAGAGCTCAAGTTATGTCTCACAGGATTTCTGAGCTCATGCGAAACAGGGGATATGACCTGGCAGCTATTCTACATCTCCCTTAATATTTCATAACAGCGAAATTAATTGTGAAGCAAATGAAACCAGACCATAAAGGGAATCTCAAGGGGGTGGTGGGACCTAATTCCAACTGACCACATAACTCAGCAGCTATCTCAACCCTAATGCTATAAAGGGAAATAACTTGGTTTCCAGAGCAATCCTTGAATAATTCCGAGGACACAAACTCTACTATCTCTCTCCCTCTGTCTCTCTCTCCCTCTCCCTCCCTCTATCCTTCCCCTGACTTGAGTAAATGCCATATAAGTAAACTAGCAAAGTTACCAAGATGTGATTTGAAAGCAACCTAGAGAAAAACAATGAGATGTTTTTAACAAAAATATAGAAATAATATTCAGGGCTCATAACTACTCATTGTAATGTATCTTCTTATACATTGTTGGTGAGATTTTGAATGAGTATAGACTCTGCAAAGCAATTTTATACTCTTTATTAAAAAAAAAAAAAGTTACTTCTAGGGTGCCTGAATGGCTCAGTCATTAAGTGGCTGCCTTGAGCTCAGGTCATGATCCCAGGGTCCTGGGACTAAGGTCCACATTGGCTCCCTGATCAGCAGGAAGCCTGCTTCTCCTTCTCCCACTTCCCCTGCTTGTGTTCCCATTCTCACTGTATCTATCTCTGTCAAGTAAATAAATAAAATCTTACCCCCTCAAAAAATCTTTAAAAAGTTACTTCCAGTAATCCATCCTAAAGAATAATCTGAGAAATAATGAAATATTTGCAAGGACATATAAGGATCATCAATGTAGTATCATTTATCATAGGAGAAATTCGAAACAACCTAAATGTATGAAATAAGTTACAGTTTTTCATGAAATGGAATATTGCCCTATCTTTAAAAATCATGTTTCCAAAAAATAATAGTATGATATGATAAAAAGCTTAGTTTATAATATTGAGAGAAAAAGAATAAAAACTGTATATACAATATTAACCTTATTTTGTTTTGTTTATCAATCTCTCTGGAAGTAAATATTTTCTTTTCAAATGCTTTGAAATAATCAAAGATCATTTTTATTTTGAGAAAAAGGTTAGTGAACAAAATCTATTTTAATTTGGCAACAATCTCTTTTGGGGGCTTCTGGTTCCGGGGTTAGACCTTTCCTGTGAGACATACAAGATAGAATTTGGGGGGAAGGTTTTTGGGAAAGAAATGAAAAGACAAGAATTTAGAAACCAGCTTACTCTTTTCCCTAATAGCTGTACAATTTTAATATTTTTATCATTTCATGTTCTCCTTGAGCCATGCCCAAGAACAAATACTATTATTTTTTTTAAGTTGTATTTCTATCCAAGGGAGTGATAGTGTGAATTACTGTCAAAGAAAGAAACTCACTAATCTTAACCCATTATTCTTTTTATCTGCTCAGGTGTTTAACCTCCTTATATAGGAAAGGGGAAAAAATAGTTAAATTTAAAATTTAGTCTGAGTAGTCACCTAGAAATTGCTGTTCTGAAATAAAATAAGTAGCATTTTGGCAATATAGATGAAGAACCTAAAATTAGTCCCATTTTATGGCTCAGAATTCTACTTCTGGAAGATGCAGACCAAGATCCAAGATGGGCATCATGGCCTAGAATGAAACGGTAAAAAATTGTGGGATGGTTAGCTCAACTGTGGATGGGATAAACAAAATATTTTTTAAAAATTAAATCTTTCTGTAGGTTTAGTAAATCTTCAGAGATTGCCATATCTTTGGGCCATCCCTGTCTTCTTAGCCCCATTTTGATTGTCCAGCCATTGGTGGAAATGAACCTCAGACCAGGGTCAGAATGGTAACTAAATAGATCTGAACATATAACTTGTTTTATGTATAACTTGTTCTCTAAAATGGTATGTAACTTGTGGGAAAGGAAATCATTCTAATGATCCTTAGAAGAAATATCGTGCCCTTTTCTGATAGTCAGGACAAGCCAAGATTTCAAAACTAATCATGTACCAATGATTTCTGGGATTTTCTATAACATACAGTTAAGACTGGGTGGGCCTTTAACTGGCAAAATATGAGTAGTCTGGCTCAAAATCACAGGAAGTTTTCTCTACAATCATGACTTTTTTTTTTTTTTTTTTAATGCTGGAAAGAACTTTAGAAATCTCACTACTGGTGAAGAAACCAAAGCACAGAAAGATTAAATGATTAGGTTGGGGCCAGAGCAACTTAGTGGCTGAGCCCCCTATTTATGAAGCCTTAGAAGTACCATTTTTTTAAGAAACTTTATTCTAGTAAATTAGAATATACCCGATAAAAAATATTGAGAAAGATAGTGGAATTCAGTATCACATAATCTGTGAGTTGATTTATAAAATTCAAAGAGAAGAAAAAGCAAAAGACAGAGTTGAAGACAAAAAGAATTCAGGCAATTTATAAATTGTTTGAGCAGAAGGCCTCTGAGATGATTCAGAATGCTTGGCAGGTGGGGAATGAAAAGTTAAGCTCAGCTAACATGGGGCCTAAGTGACTCTGGAGATCTATATCATTCATAGTTTTGATGTCTGTTGATTTTCCAGTAATGAAGAGAAGTTTCTGCTATTGCACCCATCATATCCTGAATTTTTTTTTTTTTTTTTTTTTTTTTTGCTTTGAACCAAGAGTATTTATTTGCAAAATGGCTTCCTACATCAGTGTAGTATAATGATGGCTCATCTTATATAGCCCATCTCCAAATGGCTTGAGATCCAGTTTTAGCTTTAGGAAAATAAAGGCCTCCAGGACAAGCCCCTTGGATGCAGAAAGGGACCTTTTGAAATCACATCCCCAGATATTTGCCCACTACTGGGAGACTGGTTAGTGTAGGGTGGAAGCAGCTGGAAGCACTCCATGTTGACCTAACTTCATGAATGACAGGCTGAGTGCCTATAGCCTAGTGGCTAGAGTATATCGGGGAAGCCAGCATTTATCAGTGGCCTGTTCTTCCAGAAACTGGCATAGGTGGTGTTTTTCTTTTTTTTTCTTTTAAAGATTTTATTTATTTATTTGACAGAGATCACAATTAGACAGAGAGGCAGGCAGAGAGAGAGAAGGGGAAGCAGGCTCCCCACTAAGCAAAGAGCCTGATGTGGGGCTCAACCCCAGGACTCCAGGATCATGACCTGAGCTGAAGGTAGAGGCTTTAACCCACTGAGCCACACAGGCACCCCAGTGGTGTTTTTCAGAATACAAGGCTGCCTTGCTCTTCTTGGTCCTTGAAGAGAAGAGATTATTCTATGATTGCTCAAGAGAAGACCTAAGCTAGAGATGAGGAAGGTGTTATCTATTTCCAGGGTGTAACACAGGATCCTGGGCACTCAATGATGATGCATGGAATGCAATGAGCTACTATATATCATCATTCTAAGATACATTATTTGTCACATTTTCATATTTCTAAAATTAAGATGCATCTTAACATATGTCTGAATTTTCTATATTTGGTATTATCCATGCTGGGTTCAACTGCTGTTAAAAATGCTTTTAAAAGTGAGAAGTCATTCTGACTGGTGTGAGGTGATATGTATTTGATTTGTATTTCCCTGATGCCGCGTGATATGGAGCACTTTTTCATGTCCGGAAATGACAGATACTGGCGAGGATGCGGAGAAAGGGGAACCCTCCTACACTGTTGGTGGGAATGCAAGCTGGTGCAACCACTCTGGAAAACAGCATGGTGGTTCAAAATGTTGAAAATAGAACTGCCCTATGACCCAGCAATTGCACTACTGGGTATTTACCTTAAAGATACAAACGTAGTGATCCGAAGGAGCATGTGCACCCGAATGTTTATAGCAGCAATGTCCACAATAGCCAAACTATGGAAAGAACCTAGATGTCCATCAACAGATGAATGGATAAAGAAGATGTGGTATATATACACAATGGAATACTATGCAGTCATCAAAAGAAATGAAATCTTGCCTTTTGTGACAACGTTGATGGAACTAGAGTGTATCATGCTTAGCGAAATAAGTCAAGTAGAGAAAGACAACTGTCATATGATCTCCCTGATATGAGCATGTGGTGATGCAACATGGGGGCTTAAGTGGGTAGGAGAAGAATAAATGAAACAAGATGGGATTGGGAGGGAGACAAACCATAAGTGACTCTTAATCTCACAAAACAAACTGAGGGTTGCTGGGGGGAGGGGGATTGGGAGAAGGGGGGTGGGGTTATGGACATTGGGGAGGGTATGTGCTTTGATGAGTGCTGTGAAGTGTGTAAACCTGGTGATTCACAGACCTGTACCCCTGGGGATAAAAATATATTATATGTTTATAAAAAATTAAAAATTAAAAATTAAAAAAAAGTGAGAAGCAAAATTTATTTTGTTATATAAATAATAAATACAAATATTATTTTCTCATACACTTAAAGGCATGAAAATAGAAACGTAATGTGTAGGAACAAAGGTATTTGTCATTGGAGAATTTGTCATTGTATTTTCCTACAAAGCAATATCCAAGTGTCTTACAGAACTTAGGAAAGGAAGTAATCCAGGAGCCGATAACCCTGTTACATTTTTGTTACTGAGATACATTGAGGGATTGCCTATCACAAGCTGTATTAATTTCCTCTGGCTGCTGTAACAAAGACCACAAACTTAGTGCTTGACCCAATAGAAACTTATTCATCCTTAGTTGGTAGCCAGAATCTTAACATCAGTTTCACTGGCTTGAAATCGAGGTGGGTATTGCCCTGCTTCCGCTGGAAATTCTGGAAGGGAATCCATTCCTTGCCTCTTCCAGCCTCTGGTGACTACATCACTCTGATCTCTACCTCTGTCTTTACATCACCTTATCTTCTTCCCTGTATCAAATCTCCCTCTCCCATTCTCTTAAAAGGACACTGGTAATGGCATTAGGGCCCACATAAATAATCAAGGATAATCTCTCAATCTCAGTATCCTTAACTTAATACATCTGCAAAGACCCTGTTCCAAATAAGATAACATGTACAGTTTTCAGGGATTAGAATTTGAGATCTTTGGGACCACCATTCAGCCCACTACACATACCAAGCAATACAACCAGAGTCAGAAACAAACAAACAAACAAACAACAACAAAAACAAAAAAACCAAACCCAGACTTCTAAGAATAAGTAAAAGTTTGGTGTGATTAATTAATAGTGATATTTTCTTTATGCTTCCTTCTGACAAAATCAGAAAATCATTAAAGCTTGCAGAACTGGTATCAGTGGCTTGGAAGAATAACTCAGTGACAACAAAGAACTCTTCTAAGGAATGTTCATAATGGTCCAGGGAACACAACTAGATAACAAATTTCTGGATATCGGCCATGTGATGTGGGAAGTGATTCAGAAGGGCTAGACTCTGAACATGAAGAAGTTTTAGGATAAATTTAATATAACAGATTAATTATAAAAATGGTTCCAAATCTCCACTCTTCCCTGATCCGCACTCTATACAATATGACTTTGCAGCTTCTCCCATCTAGAGATAGAATCTATTTCCTCACCCCTCTGATCTATGATGTTCTGTGACTGGCGTTAGCCAATAGAACACAGCTGAAGGATGTTATCTAGATCTAAGAGGCCTTGTTTCTGTTTTCTCCAGTCACCATGAGAGCAAGTACAAACTGGCCTACTGGGTGATGAGAGACATGTGGTTCAGTCCCTCTCATCACTCCAGCCAATAAAATAGCCCTCCTGCCACCAGACCTGTGAGTGAGGCCATCCCTAACCAGCTAGCTCTCAGATAAATTGCCAACCAACCACAAATAAATGAACAAGTTCAGTGAGCCCAGCAGGGCCCTGCCCAGACCAGCAGAACTGCCCAAGTGACCTGCAGACTCTGAACAATAATAAATGTTTATTGTTTTAAGCCATTAGGTTCTAGTATGGTTTATTATATGATTAAAAACTAACTAACACATCATGGGTAGAAAATCACCAGATTTTAATAACAGAATAAATAAATATTTTGGAATGAATTAGATTCTGAATGTAAAACATATTTTTGGAATATTTTAATGAATTTATTTTGTTTATAATTTCTTTTTTGTATCCCCGATAGTGACATAGGATAAAAATATATTAACTAAGAAGCCTGAGAGATCTTTAAATAAGTATAAAATAAAAATTTGAATTGAAAAAAGCATCATGTCATGATTTTATTGGAGGTATTCTTTTTTTTTTAGGGTTATAACCATCCTTAATTTCTTTTATCTTGGGGACTCTCCTATGTTTAAGGCAGAAGTCCATTTCAGTTTAAATATAATAATTCTATGCTTAGCTTTCAGCCACTTCTTCACTATATAACTTCAGGTAATATAATCCCCTCACTGAGTATCAGTTGTCCTATATGAGAAGTGAGGATGATAATACCTCCTGGTTAGGGTTATTCTGAAGATAAAATATGATAATGCATACAAATGTGCTCTGTGTTATGCAAATGGATGAAAACATTAGGAAAGCTGAATCTATGCTAATTAGCATATTTCTAAAAATGTTCAATAGTAACATTTTATTGGCTGAAGAGTGATGGTGATTTTTTCAATAAAATTTTTCTATTCCATAAAGTAGATCATTTGGTTATGTGACTATATCTTTTCTTGCTGTGGTTATCCCCACTCTTTCCCACAACGTAGATATAATGAGATCTGTGAACATGACCTTTTTCCCATCACATGTTGCTCACTGTTGGTGTAACAGAATAAAACCAGGTGGTCCATATGCAGACATCCCAGTCCTGACTGCATTAGATTACATATGTAGCAAGGAGATTTGAGATTCTTGTCTCACCTAGAACCTCCCTCTCAAAAAATCTGCCTCAGTCAATAGCCAACCTATCCATCCATCCCCAGCCAACCACAGTTGATGGGACAAGAGGCATACAACTGTTCTGGGGAATTTAATTAGAGCTTCTTAGAACAACTCTGTAGTGGTCCTGGTCTTGAGAATTCAAATTAAGACATGCTGAGATTAAAATTTTGGAGAGTGGAGTGTAACTGAATATACACATAGAACTGGTACCACAGTCAGTAAGTAACCTAACAGATCAATCACATACGAAAGAGAAAGTTCCGGAAGAATAGAAAGCAAGTTAGCACAGAAAATCAGAGGAGAAAATGCAGAACACTGGCAGAAAAAGCAGAGCTAAGGTCCCGGATAGAAAGAGAGGGTGTTTCATTCCAGACTTTCCGTTTCCCAGTAGATTTTCTTTACTGTTTATTTTATGCCTGGAGATGTCAGCCAGATTCCTTGGACTATCTTTACAATGCCTCATTCCCCTTTTTATTTGAGCCAGTTTGGAGGGATTTTTGTTCCTTGTAACCAAATGACCCCTGCTGGTTTGAAAAATTCTCCTGTGTTTAGCGATCTCTTGGATTTCTTTTTAGTTCTTGGTGGGGAAAAAAAAAGCCTATTGAGGAAAAAAAAGAAATGATGGAGGAAGGAGCTATTGAGTGGGTGACAGATGCCTGAAAGTAAGAGACTGGGGAACCACAGAAGGTGATAGTATTCACATAAAGTGTGGAGAAGAAAAGGGATTCTAATGAGATTCATTAGTGAAAGACCCCAGGAACCAACCAGAACAGTTTAGACCTGAGGACTCCCCAGTGATGGTAAGAATTTTGAAGGGAGACCCACAGTGTTTTGAAAGACACAATACTTAATAAAGACCCCTTTCTTGGCTTTGGTATTCAAAAAAAAAAAAATCCATATGTAATGAGAACTCATGTTTTAGGTTAATTCCCCTTTGATAGACTTGATGGTGATTTTTTCATCATAGATTTATTTTTATTATAGAGTAAATTTCATCACAAATTCCAACATTAAGATTAGGCAATATATTTGAAACAGCCTGGGGTTATAGCAATGCTACAGGAACTTACCCAGCAGACAGAGACATCTCTAACAAGCTTATTTTTTTTTTTTAAGATTTTACTTATTTATTTGACACACAGAGAGAGAGAGAGAGAGAGAGAGAGAGAGACAAGGGTGGGGAGCACACAAGTAGGGTGGAGCAGCAAGCAGAGGCAGAGGGAGAAAGGAGATTCTGGATGAGCAAGCACCCCATGTGGGTTAGGTCCGGGACCCTGGGATCATGACTTGAGCCAAAGGAAGATGTTCAATAGACTGAGCCACCGAGGAGCCCTCTAACAAGCTTATTATTAAGCTTTTGCATTCATTCCTCTTCAAGCACTTGCTATGTGTCTGTCACTGCACCAGGTGCTGGGAAAACCAAGGTGAACCAGCCAACGCTGTGGTCCCTGCCTTCATGGAGTTAGAGTAGATAGACACAACTAGATAATAGAGAAATGAAAGAAAATAAGAATTACCTGTTGCGAGTAAAGTGATAGGTGCTGAAATACAGAACTTCCGAGCAGGATCCACGGCAGATAAGAAAGACAAAGCTGAATGTAACTTGTTTTAAACACTTTTAAGACAACCCGAGCAATGAGATTATAAGAATTTACTATTGTTTTCTATTGGCTAGAAAATTACTTAGGGGAAATGTATATCATTCTTTGAAGTACTTTTATAATTCAGCGATGAGAAGAAAGGGAGAAGAGAGAAGGAAAACCAATTTTAATTAGTGTCTAACATGTTCCAGGCATTATGTCACCAAAGGAGTCATTATTACATGTAGAGGAACCAAGGTCTGAATGGTCAAGTATTCAAAAGCTCCTTCCATTACACTATACACTAGATATAGATCTAACTTCATCTGTAAAAGCCAACAGACTACTTCCTTATCACCAACTTGGTTAATTTTAAAATAAGGTCCTGTAAACATTTTATTCTTACAAAGTGTCTTATATTATTTCTAGTATTTAAAGCACCTTCTAGGCTAAGGGCCTATTGTGGCCTAAGGGCCGGATAAATTCATAACTAAAAATGTCATCTCTGGGAAGGGAAAAAGCAGATTTCATCTGAGTTGGCGGGGGAGGGGCAGATGAAACATCCCACGCCCAGATTGTGCCACCCAGTCCCATCCTGTCTGTTCGCTTTGTGCTTTTCTCAAATACGCACTGAGACGTCAGGGCAAGAGTTGAGTTTCCATTTAAGCACCGCAACAATCTCACAATTTCTTCCGTCGAGCTTCCTTCACCATAGTCTCAGAGAGTCAATGATTCAAATTCATTCTTGATTTAACATTCATGGAGGTGTGGGGCACTACGCTGAGTTCTGGGGGCGGGGGAGATGATGACGCTGTGAAGAAGTCTGGTCTCCGCAAAGTTCTAAACGCCAGTTCCCTCCGCCCTTTTCAAGTTTTTCTCCTCCTTCTGCTCGGGGAGGGGATTTTAAGCCTGGTCCCGGGGGGTGGAGAATCCTGTCCGCAGGAAGGTGGACCTGCGGAGCGGGCCCAGCCCAGAAGATCAAAGTCAAGTCGACCCCAGCCGCTCGGAGGAAGCCAGACGAGCTCTCAACAATGCAGCAGGCAGCACGCGAGCTTCCAGGGGCACAGCCAGCGTTTGGAGGGAAGGATGCAACGCTAGCAAAGGAAGTTCGGCAAGACAACTGCGTGGGGAGGGCGCCTTCCTTCCGCGTTTGTGCAGGGTCCTAACCCTAGAACCTTCCGGGGTGGTGTCTGCGCGCCAGGCGGTTCGCACGCGGACCGGGCGGTCTCGGGGGCGGTTCTCAGAAAAGGCCGTGGACCCAGGAGACTGTGTAGGCTAGGGCTCGGAACTCGGAGCCTTGTCTCTCCTCCTCCAACCTACTTCATCAACACTTGGGAGTAGAAAAGCCGCCAATGAAAACCTGTGGTTCCTTACTCTGCCTCTGGGCTCGGGTCTCTGACCTGCCCGCCAGCCGCAGCCGAAGCTCGCTCTGCGATCACCATCACCTCCGGAGCCCCTCCACCCAAACCTAAGCCGACTTCCCATAGGACTGACGGGGCCCCAGCCCAAAGCCAACATACCCACTCCTACTGGAGTGAAAGGGAAATCTTTGCTGGACCCTCTGCGCAATCGGGGGTTCGCGGGGGGTGGGGGCTGGAGGGGGCGTGAGTCCTGGTACCTATTTTTTCCTACCCCTTTAGGGGTCGCAAAGGAACCAACAGCAGAAGGGCCTTAATCCATCCAGGGTTGTAATTCATCTGATGACTGAAATCTGTCTCGAGGGCACGAGATGCGCGCACAACCTTTAATACATGAGGGCCACACAAATCTTTTATTTTCTGAGGATGAATAATTTGATTTCCCGACAGGCATTTAAACGTTAATCTGGAACTGGGAGAGGGGATGAATCCTGATCATGGACTTCCACCAGCCACCTAGGTAATTCTCCTGGCTTAAAAGTCACCTTGGGCAGAATTTCCCACTGATCACCGAATATAACCAGAGGTACCAGATCTCCTTTACCACTTCTCTTTTTAGAAAGTCTCCAATTTGGGGGCACCTGGGTGACTCAGTGGGTTAAAGCCTCTGCCTTCCACTCAGGTCATGATCTCAGGGTCCTGGGATCATGCCCCGCATTGGGCTCTCTGCTCAGCGGGGAGCCTGCTTCTCCCTCTCTCTGCCTGCTCTCTGCCTACTTGAGATCTCTGTCTGTCAAATAAATAAATAAAGTCTTAAAAAAAAAAGGAAACTCTCCAATTTGGCAGCAGAAAAACCTGGTAGAAACACAATGAATTGCTTGTAAGAAGTCCTACAAGCAATCAGAGAGAGAGAAAGAGAGGGAGAGCGAGAAGAGGGACTTCCTGCACTACACGGCAGTTTTACTATCTGTCTACTGCTCCTGAGGACTCACAGACATGTTTATTTTCGAAGCTTCTACAGTCTGATTTCCTTGTTCTCCCAGGTTTTGTTTTGTGTTTCGTTTGTTTTTGTTTTGTTTTGTTTTTCCTGAAAGCACCTTCTTTTTTTTTTAAACTTTTTTTTAAATAGATTTTATTTATTTATTTGACAGACAGAGATCACAAGTAGGCAGAGAGGCAGGCAGAGAGAGAGAGAGAGGGACCCTGAGATCATGACCCGAGCCGAAGGCAGCAGCCCAAACCACTGAGCCACCCAGGCGCCCCTGAAAGCACCTTCTAAGACAGTTTTTATAAGGAAGAGGCCAGGGGCAAGTCACACCCTACCCCTCACCCTCATCTGAGGAGCAGCAGAAGAGTCCTCATTCTTTCCCCAACAACCACTTGCCTCCTTTTCAAATCAAGGCACACCAGGACAGGGCAAGGGTAGGATGGCTGTCACAGGACTACAGACACTGGAAAGAAGGGCATGGTGGATGGGGGAGAGCTGGCTAGCCTAAGAGAAGGGTCCACGAGGAAGAAGTGTTTAGACTGTAGATGTGTGTATGAAGGTGTTTGGGGTGGTCACATTGCCACATTTCTGTGCCTAGTGGGGGTCATTACCCAGTCATTCTTATAGTGTTGCCTGCTCCTTTCAGTGAGTAAACCTGGTATTCCAAGTACACCCTTGCCTTGTGGCTGAGGCCCCTGTTAGCAGGCTTTCCTGAGAGCAAGACCCCAGGGTAGCCCTTCTGTTTACTAATCTCGGGCCCTGTATTTGCTCTCTGAACTCTGGGTTCTAGATTTTCAAGAAGTAGTCACACTGGTAGAAAGCTCTAGACAAATTTGGAGAACACTGGGGAGAGGTAAACGCATGTGTGAGAGAGAGAGAAAAATTATAACCTTCAGCATTGCATCAAAGACAGAAAGGTGTTTTGTTTGGGCAATAGAAAGACTATCACCTGTGCCTTATGAACACACACCCTTCTAGTTTCCCGTTGGAGACACTTTGAGGTCAGGTCAAGCATGGACAGCTCATCTCTGGCTACTTCGTGAAAGTAACTGATACTTGCACTGATCTTTCATAAAGTGATTACATAAATATAATCTCATTTGTGTCCCACTGAGGTTTTGTGAGGCAAAAGCAGAAAAGTACCAGTAAGGTTATTCTAACTTTCATCTCCATTTTCAGAGATGACAAAACGGAGGATCCAAGCCCTTTCAGGGAGAACCTAGAGGCGGAACCCGGGCTTAACTCACATGTTCCCTATTCATAGCCTCATGCCTTATGCTGAAAGCAAAGGCTTCAAATTATAGGAAGGAGGTATAGGACTTTTAAAAAGTCCATTTGCAGTTTGGGGGTCCCCAGAATGAGCAAGCAGAAATTTCTTCTCTGTGGGCCACCTGAGTAGGGTGCTCAGAATTTTGAGCATTTGGTTTATAGGAATGTGAGTGGGAGCTTGGAAATTTTGTTGAACATGAACAGCAAACATCTGAATCACTCTGGGACTCATTTCTGAATTGGATTCTGAATCCCGGAGCCAGGGACAATGGCCCTATGGTTGAAGTGACCAAATGCAGGAATTTGGAGAGGGTGAGGTGGTCAGGGCTTGAATTGCACTCCTAAAAGTCAGGTGGGGGATGGGGGAGTGGTAGGAAAGCCAGACACCAGGAGAGGTCCTCTGACGTGCAAAAGACGGGCAGGCGGGTAAGGAGTGAGCCAAGTTCCCAGCCATCGGAGAGGAGAGATTTGCACTTGATAATGTGGTAGCTTTCACGGGCAGAGAACCTCCCTGGTTCACCTGTCAGGACCAGTGTCACCGGCTCCTTCCCAGAAGGCCAGGGCCAGGCTTCTACCCACTAAGCAGACTAGGGGTTGGTGGTAGGTGCACAGGATGGAGCGAGGGAACTCTTACTCCAGGTACCAAACTGAGCCGAGAAAAAGAGGGAAAAAAAATCGAAAAGAAAGAGTAAATGAAGCGGAAGTTTCAAGGCCCTCTGGGAGGAATAACAATATAAATAACCGAAGACGTCTTGTAAACACTGCGGTCATAACCCCGAACATTAAACAGCCCCGGTGGCATCTGGCGCATTGGCCGCTGCGGGCTGCTCTGGGGCAGCGAGTGAACCCGGTTCCAGGCTCCTCAGCCTCGCCTCTCTGTTTATCTCAACTTAATCTTCCCCCAACGAGCTGTTCCGTAGCATGGAAGATGTTTAAATTAAAACCCAGTCCGCCGGAAGTCGTGGCTGGGAGCTGAAGGCGATGGCTAAATGTGACGGATAGGCAGGCATGAACAATGTTAGAAGTAATTCATTAATTACTAAGAAGAAATATGTAGTGTATGTTGTCGCACTTCTTAAAGGTTATGGAATTTACACTTTTCATAGCTCCCATTATTTCTTCACAGTTTGGTACTGCGGGTTGCTCAGGTTCACGTCTGTGCCCAGAAAACTAACAAAAAGTGAAATTTATCTTCCTGCTCCTGTCATCAATTTTACTGTGAAATACTTGAAAATCGGATTTTCCTTTTGGTGTGTTCTCCCCTGGAATCGTGTAACTGTTAGTAATGTTATCCCCCAACTTTTTTTTTCTTTTTCTTTCTTTCTTTCTTTTTTTTTTTTTGGTTCACGGTTACATTATTTATAATTATCTTAAAAGTAACCTGCAAACCTGAGCCCCGAGTTGCTTTTTGAGGTTTCATTGCAAAATATGAGCTGCACCTTCCCCGTGGAAATTGTGTTTAATCTTTCCCATTTTTAGAAGTCTGGATTGAGGTTCAAACAAATCACTTGTATTATCAGGCTTCCCCCTATTCTCCCACTTTTCTAAGGTATCTATCTCTCTACCTATCTATCTATATTTTGTAAAAATCACACCAATGTCAGGGCTTTTAGCAATATAAAGAAAGATTTATTTTCGAAAGTAGCAAAACTTGTTTGAAAAAATATATATATCTTTAAGTGAATTACTTTATAAATGTGACTGTCAAAGTCAGCTATTCTATGATCTACATTTTACAACATATTGTACAAAAGATACACGTTGATAGGCTCTTATTATCTATTTATATATTTATAATTACATATTGCACTTGGACCAGCAAGGCTCGCAGAGTCATTCACGGTAGAAGTTAATAAAGTTAAATAGATGGGAATCTTTGTAAGTACAATTGATCTCCTCAGGTCTGGAAACGAATCTCCTCGTCGCTGTAAAGTGTTCTTGCGGGGGTGGGGGCGGGGGCGGACAGGGAGAGGAGCGTTGCGAGGGGGAAGCACAGACAGAGAGCAGGGAGGGCAGGGGTCGCCTTCCCGGGGCCCGCTCCCCCCTGGGAGCGCGCCTTTCCCAGACTCGCACCTCCAGGGTCAAGACGCTGTGGTTCCACATAAGCGGCTCGCGGTGACCACTTCTTTCAGGTCACTCTCGGGTTTCCCGGCCACCATAAAGGGCCACGTCTGCAGGAGAGAAGAGAGTGGAGGAGGTAAGTGGCCTTGGAGGAGGAGTAGGGTGGGCTCCGAGCCTGAGACCAAAGGAGAAGGCGAGTTGGGGGCAGGCAGTTGGCGAGACCCGTTATCGCTGCAATTTGATAGTTGTTCTAGTGCGCCTGTGGCTGAATAATGAAAAAGGGTTGGTGCCGAGCGTAGCTCAGGGTGACAGAGCAAAGGGGTTCATCCTAGTTGTAAGAGAAACCGAAAAGAACAAGTTCTTGGAAAGCCCAAAGGTGCTGGAACCGTGGCACAGTCTGGAGGCCCCTGCCCCCGTGAGCCTAAGCAGGGAAGGCGAGAAGGTCCTCGTACCAAGTGGACACCAGGTTCCAGGCGAAGTGCCTTCGGGCCCATCTTCTGAGGCTCTAGCCAGGTTTCCGACCGCTTGCTTTCCTCCCCGTCTATTTTTCTACTGCCAGCTTTCATTTCCTCCCTCACAAACCCGGGCTTTTGAACACACTTCCTAAATTAATCGGTGGTGCATAAGGGGAGGGGAATAATGCCAATAAAATAATATACACTCATATTTTAAGATCATCTTTCTACTGGCTAAGGGAGCATTGCCTTTTCTCCTTTCCGAGGTGTTTTAGAATAAAGCTAACTTAGTTTCTTCAAAGACGAGCGCAGCAGCAACTGTAAACGAAGTGATTACTTTCATTTTAGTTCCATATTTCTAAAAGCTATTTACTCATCTTTTTTTTTTTTTTCGAAAAAGAATAAACTTTTAATTAGAGGGAGAAATATTTACCGGGGCAAAATGTCGTTTTGGATACCCTCCCCCCAATTCCTGAAACCAATTCAGTGAGAAGACAATTCAAAGTTTCAAACCTCTCCCACTAGTGCTGGCCGATAAGACGACTTTTAAGAGGAAAACCTCTCATTCTTATCATATATAAACAAAGGTGCTAGTAAGTTGTGGTCCTTGTTTTTCTTTAGAGCCTGGAAGTCTTAAAATTAAATCAAATAGAAAAAGGAATTAACCCATACTTCTTATACAGCAAAATACATTTGAAAGAAAATTCGCCTCAACCAGCATTACTTTTTTTTTTAATTTTAAAAGACAGACTGAATAGGCATACTTTTTAACATAAAATATATCACGTTTTTAAATCTTCGATAAGAGTGACCTTTTTTAATGTTATTTATTATAGACTCGTATCATTTATTACACGAATATTTGTGAGAATTTACTGATTATGCTGATAGTTGTTAGAACTTCTGGGAATTAAAAATGTTAACCTACCTGTAAGAGAAGAGCCGAATATTGAAGTACTTGGGAACTTACATGACAATTATGCGGGCACGAATTTGTCTGTATCTAATGGTTCCAAATATGCTTGGGAAAGAAGCAGAGTTGGGTGGTTTTGCGTACAAAAAATGAGAAAGAGAAAAAAACCAAGTTCTTCAGCTCAAAGAAAAATAAAGGCATTAATAAAATGCCTTCTGGGCGCTCAGCAGCTGGTCGGTGCTCCCCGTTCCACACCAGCCCTGACGATGCTTGCGCGGGTTCGGGGATCCCTCCTCTTTGCCAGCTCAATACACTTGCAAACTCTTAATTGGGCTGCCACGTCAAACACTAGCATAAATCATCCCTGCTCCCGCGGCTTGCAGGGCAGCGAGCGAGGGCCGCGTGGGATCTCCTGCAAAGGTCCCCAGGGGAGCGTCAGGCTGGGGGCGGCAGAGGTGCGCGCACACACACTGGGCACAGCCGGCTGCGGGCGCGCCGGGCGGGGGCTTTCGGGTCGCCGCAGCGGCACCCGCGGACTTACCAGGTTGACCGGGTGAATGTAACCGTTCTCGTACTTGTCGTTAGCCAGGATCTGCCTCAAGTGCGCAATGTAGCTGGATGCCAGCCTGAGCGTGTCCAGCTTGGAGAGCTTGGTGTCCGGGGGCACCCAGGGCAGGGTCGTCTTGAGCCTGGAGAAGGCCTTGCTCAGCACCCGCATCCGGGCCCGCTCGCGCGCGTTGGCCGCGTTGCGCTGGACCTGCTTCCCCTCCTGGCTGACGCCGCTCAAGGGGCTCTTCTTGGTGGGCGCCTTCCTCCTCTTGCCCAGGCCTCCGCGGCCTTTCTGGGGAGACCCCGCCTCGCAGTTGGAGCTCTCCTCGGTGCTCTCGTTGGAAGTCACAAACTCTTTGCTCGAGTCCATTTTCAGGCCGTCGCAGTCCAGCATCTCCACCTCTTGAAGATCCTCCACATCGCTGAGGGAGCCGGTGGACATGTTTGGGGGAGAGGATGAGAGAGAGTGGGGGGAGAGAGAGAGAGCGCGCGAGAGCGAGCCCCAAACCAGGGGGCCCCCGGGTGTGGAATGTGGAGCAGCCACTTCGTGTTGGGAACTGGAGTTGGGATCTGGTTGAGTCTCAAACCCCTTTCCCCTTCCCAGAGCTGTGAGAAGGAACGGAGAGGGCTTCTGCGGGGAGGAACCCGGCTGTGTTTCCCCACCCCCGGAGTCGTGGCCGCAGAGGAGTGTGAGAGAGCGCTGAGGAATTTGGTGGACACTAGGAATTTATCTGGGGGAATAGAGAGGCGGATCCTTGTAGCCCAGGGGAGGGGCCTACTAGGCCCTAGCGGACT